>NW_027448935.1:0-331479 GCF_030867145.1 Opisthocomus hoazin
TGTTCGGGTTTTGGGGGCTCTGTTGTTCCCCTGGGGGCTCTGTTGTTCCCCTGGCGGCTCTGTTGGGGTCCCGGGGGCTCTGTTGGGGTTCCGGGGCCTCTGTGCTGGTTTTTGGGGGCTTTGTTGTTCTCCTGGGGGCTCTGTTGGGGTCCTGGGGGCTCTGTTGGGGTCCTGGGGGCTCTGTTCGAGTTCTGGGGTCTCTGTTGTTCTCCCGGGGCTCTGTAGGGGTCCCCGGGGGCTCTGTAGGGGTCCCCGGGGTATCTGTTGGGGTCCCGGGGGATCTGTTGGGGTCCCGGGGAATCTGTTGGGGTCCCTGGGGCTCTGTTGGGGTTCTGGGGGCTCTGTTGTGGTTATTTTGGCTCTGTTGGGTTCCTGGGGGCTCTGTTGTGGTCCTGGGGGCTCTGTTGTGGTCCCAGGGGCTCTGTTGTGGTCCTGGAGGTCCTGTTCGTGTCTTGGGGGCTCTGTTGTGGTCCCGGGGGCTCTGTTGTTGTGCTGGGGGGGTCTGTTCGTGTTTTGGGGACTCCGTTGTGGTCCTGGGGGCTCCGCTGGGGTCCTGGTGTCTCTGTTCGGCTCCTGGTTGCTCTGTTGGGGTCCCGGGGGCTCTGTTGGAGTCCCGCAGGCTCTGTTGGGGTCCCGGGGGCTCTGTTGGCGTCCTCGGAGCTTGGTTCGGGTTCTGGGGGCTCCGCTGGGTTCCCGTGGGCTCCGCTGGGTTCCCGGGGGCTCCGTTCGTGTCCTGGGGGCTCTGTTGGGGTCCTGCGGGCTCTGTTGGGGTCCTGCGGGCTCTGTTGGTGTCCTGAAGTCTCTGTTGGGGTCCTGAAGTCTCTGTTGGGTTCCTGGGGGCTCTGTTTGGATCTTGGGAACTCTGTTGGGGTCCCGGGGGCTCTGTTGAGGTCCCGGGGTCTTCGCTGGGGTAAAGGGGGTCCCTGTTGGGGTCCTGGGGGCTCTGTTGGGGTCCTGGGAGCTCTGTTGGGGTCCTGGGGTCTTTGCTGGGGTAATGTGTGCTCTGTTGAGGTCCTGGGGACCCTGTTGGGGTCCTGGGGGCTCTGTTGGGGTCCTGGGGGCTCTGTTGGGGACCTGGGGGATCTGTTGGGTTCCTGGGGGCTCTATTGTTGTCCTGTGAGCTCTGTTGTTGTCCTGGGGGCTCTGTTGGGGTCGCGGAGTGGCTGTTGGGGTTCTGGGGGCTCTGTTGGTGTCCTGAAAGCTCTGTTCGGGTTCTGGGGTCTCTGTTGGGGTCCTGCGGGTTCTGTTGGGGTCCTGGGGGCTCCGTGGTGGTCCTGGGGCCTCTGTTGGTGTCCTGGGGTCTCTGTCGGGGTCCTGGGATCTCTGTCGGGGTCCTGGGGACTCTGTCGAGGTCCTGGGGGCTGTGTTGGGGTCCCGGGGGTTCTGTTGGGCTCCCGGGGGTTCTGTTGGGTTCCTGGGGGCTCTGTTGTGGTCCTGGAGGTCCTGTTCGTGTCTTGGGGGCTCTGTTGTGGTCCCGGGGGCTCTGTTGTTGTCCCGGGGGGGTCTGTTCGGGTTTTGGGGGCTCCATTGTGGTCCTGGGGGCTCCGTTGGGGTCCTGGGGGCTCTGTTCAGCTCCTGGTTGCTCTGTTGGGGTCCCGGGGGCTCTGTTGGGGTCCCGGGGGCTCTGTTGGCATCCTCGGAGCTTGGTTCGGGTCCCGGGGGCTCCGCTGGGGTCCCGGGGGCTCCGCTGGGGTCCCGGGGGCTCTGTTGGGGTCCCGGGGGCTCCGTTCGTGTCCCGGGGGCTCCGTTCGTGTCCTGGGAGCTCTATTGGGGTCCTGCGGGCTCTGTTGGGGTCCTGCTGGCTCTGTTGGGGTCCTGAAGTCTCTGTTGGGTTCCTGGGGGCTCTGTTTGGATCTTGGGAACTCTGTTGTTGTCCCGGGGGCTCTGTTGAAGTCCCTGGGGCTCTGTTGAGGTCCCGGGGTCTTCGCTGGGGTAAAGGGGGTCCCTGTTGGGGTGCTGGGGGCTCTGTTGTTTTCCTGAGGGCTCTGTTGGTGTCCTGGGAGCTCTGTGGGGGTCCTGAGGTCTCTGTTGTCGTCCTGGGAGCTCTGTTCGGCTTCTGGGAGTTCTGTTGGGGTCCTGGGGGCTCTGTTGGGGTCCTGGGGGCTCTGTTGGGGTCCCGGGGGCTTTGCTGGGGTCTTGGGGCTTCTGTTGGGGTCCCGGGGGCTCTGTTGGGGTCCCGAAGGCTCTGTTGGGGTCCCGGGGGCTCTGTTGTAAGCCTGGGGGCTCTGTTGGTGTCCCGGGGGCTCTGTTGGGATCCCGGGGGCTCTGTTGGCATCCCGGGGGCTCTGTTGGGGTTTTTGGGGTCATCGCTGGGGTCCCGGGGGCTCTGTTGAAGTCCCGGGGGCTCTGTTGAGGTCCCGGGGTTTTCTCTGGGGTAAAGGGGGTCCCTGTTGGGGTCCTGGGGTCTCTGTTGGGGTCCTGGGGGCTCTGTTGGGGTCCCGCGGGCTCTGTTGGTGTCCCGGGAGCTTGGTTCGGGTTCTGGAGGCTCTGTTGTTGTCCTGGGGGCTCTGTTGTGATCCTGGGGGCTCTGTTGGGGTCCCGGGGGCTCTGTTGGGGTCCCGGGGGCTTTTCTGGGGTCTTGGGGCTTCTGTTGGGGTCCCGGCGGGTCTCTTGGGGTCCCGGGGGGTCTCTTGGGGTACCAAAGGATCTGTTGGGGTCCCGGGGGCTCTGTTGGATTCCTGGGAGCTCTGTTGGGGTCCCGGGGGCTCTGTTGGAGTTTTTGGGGTCTTCGCTGGGGTCCTGGGGTCTCTGTTGTCGTCCCGGGGGCTCTGTTGGTGTCCTGGGGCATCTGTTCGGGTTTTGGGGGCTCTGTTGTTCCCCTGGGGGCTCTGTTGTTCCCCTGGCGGCTCTGTTGGGGTCCCGGGGGCTCTGTTGGGGTTCCGGGGCCTCTGTGCTGGTTTTTGGGGGCTTTGTTGTTCTCCTGGGGGCTCTGTTGGGGTCCTGGGGGCTCTGTTCGAGTTCTGGGGTCTCTGTTGTTCTCCCGGGGCTCTGTAGGGGTCCCCGGGGGCTCTGTAGGGGTCCCCGGGGTATCTGTTGGGGTCCCGGGGGATCTGTTGGGGTCCCGGGGAATCTGTTGGGGTCCCTGGGGCTCTGTTGGGGTTCTGGGGGCTCTGTTGTGGTTATTTTGGCTCTGTTGGGTTCCTGGGGGCTCTGTTGTGGTCCTGGGGGCTCTGTTGTGGTCCCAGGGGCTCTGTTGTGGTCCTGGAGGTCCTGTTCGTGTCTTGGGGGCTCTGTTGTGGTCCCGGGGGCTCTGTTGTTGTGCTGGGGGGGTCTGTTCGTGTTTTGGGGACTCCGTTGTGGTCCTGGGGGCTCCGCTGGGGTCCTGGTGTCTCTGTTCGGCTCCTGGTTGCTCTGTTGGGGTCCCGGGGGCTCTGTTGGAGTCCCGCAGGCTCTGTTGGGGTCCCGGGGGCTCTGTTGGCGTCCTCGGAGCTTGGTTCGGGTTCTGGGGGCTCCGCTGGGTTCCCGTGGGCTCCGCTGGGTTCCCGGGGGCTCCGTTCGTGTCCTGGGGGCTCTGTTGGGGTCCTGCGGGCTCTGTTGGGGTCCTGCGGGCTCTGTTGGTGTCCTGAAGTCTCTGTTGGGGTCCTGAAGTCTCTGTTGGGTTCCTGGGGGCTCTGTTTGGATCTTGGGAACTCTGTTGGGGTCCCGGGGGCTCTGTTGAGGTCCCGGGGTCTTCGCTGGGGTAAAGGGGGTCCCTGTTGGGGTCCTGGGGGCTCTGTTGGGGTCCTGGGAGCTCTGTTGGGGTCCTGGGGTCTTTGCTGGGGTAATGTGTGCTCTGTTGAGGTCCTGGGGACCCTGTTGGGGTCCTGGGGGCTCTGTTGGGGTCCTGGGGGCTCTGTTGGGGACCTGGGGGATCTGTTGGGTTCCTGGGGGCTCTATTGTTGTCCTGTGAGCTCTGTTGTTGTCCTGGGGGCTCTGTTGGGGTCGCGGAGTGGCTGTTGGGGTTCTGGGGGCTCTGTTGGTGTCCTGAAAGCTCTGTTCGGGTTCTGGGGTCTCTGTTGGGGTCCTGCGGGTTCTGTTGGGGTCCTGGGGGCTCCGTGGTGGTCCTGGGGCCTCTGTTGGTGTCCTGGGGTCTCTGTCGGGGTCCTGGGATCTCTGTCGGGGTCCTGGGGACTCTGTCGAGGTCCTGGGGGCTGTGTTGGGCTCCCGGGGGTTCTGTTGGGCTCCCGGGGGTTCTGTTGGGTTCCTGGGGGCTCTGTTGGGGTCCTGGGGGCTCTGTTGGAATCCTGGGGGTTCTGTTGGGATTCTTGGGGTTCTGTTGGAATTCTGGGGTCTCTGTTGGGGTCCCCGGGGCTCTCTTGGGGTCCCGGGGGCTCTGTTGGGGTCCTGGGCCATCTGTTTGTGTTTTGGAGGCTCTGTTGTTCCGCTGAGGGCTCTGTTGGGGTCCCGAGGGCTCTGTTGGTGTCCCGGGGGCTCTGTTGGTGTTCCGGGGCCTCTGTTCTGGTTTTTTGGGGCTCTGTTGTGGTCCTGGGGGCTCTGTTGTGGTGCTGGGGGCTCTGTTGTGCTGCTCGGGGCTCTGTTGTGCTGCTCGGGGCTCTGCTGTGGTCCTGCATGCTCGGTTGTTGTCCTGGGGGCTCTGTTGTTGTCCTGGGGGCTCTGTTGTTGTCCTGGGGGCTCTGTTGTTGTCCTGGGGGCTCTGTTGTGTTTTTGGGGGCTCTGTTGGGCTCCTGCGGGCTCTGTTGCAGTCCTGGGGGCTCTGTGGTTGTCCTAGGGTCTCTGTTGGTGCCCTATGGGCTCTGTTGTTGTTCTGGGGGCTCTGTTTGCGTCCTGCTGGCTCTGTTTGCGTCCTGGGGGCTCTGTTGTGATCCTGGGGGCTCTGTTGTGATCCTGGTTGCTCTGTTGGGGTCCCGGGGGCTCTGTTGGGGTCCCGGGGGCTCTGTTGGCATCCTCGGAGCTTGGTTCGGGTCCCGGGGGCTTCGCTGGGGTTCCGGGGGCTCTGTTGGGGTCCCGGGGGCTCTGTTGGGGTCCCGGGGGCTCCGCTGGGGTCCCGGGGGCTCCGTTCGTGTCCCGGGGGCTCCGTTCGTGTCCTGGGAGCTCTGTTGGGGTCCCGCGGGCTCTGTTGCGGTCCTGCGGGCTCTGTTGGGGTCCTGCTGGCTCTGTTGGGGTCCCGAAGTCTCTGTTGGGTTCCTGGGGGCTCTGTTTGGATCTTGGGAACTCTGTTGGGGTCCCGGGGGCTCTGTTGAAGTCCCTGGGGCTCTGTTGAGGTCCCGGGGTCTTCGCTGGGGTAAAGGGGGTCCCTGTTGGGGTCCTGGGGGCTCTGTTGTTTTCCTGAGGGCTCTGTTGGTGTCCTGGGAGCTCTGTGGGGGTCCTGAGGTCTCTGTTGTCGTCCTGGGAGCTCTGTTCGGCTTCTGGGAGTTCTGTTGGGGTCCTGGGGGCTCTGTTGGGGTCCTGGGGGCTCTGTTTGGGTCCCGGGGGCTTTGCTGGGGTCCCGGGGGCTTTGCTGGGGTCCCGGGGGCTTTGCTGGGGTCTTGGGGCTTCTGTTGGGGTCCCGGGGGCTCTGTTGGGGTCCCGAAGGCTCTGTTGGGGTCCCTGGGGCTCTGTTGTAAGCCTGGGGGCTCTGTTGGTGTCCCGGGGGCTCTGTTGGCATCCCGGGAGCTCTGTTGGGTTTTTTGGGGTCCTCGCTGGGGTCCCGGGGGCTCTGTTGAAGTCCCGGGGGCTCTGTTGAGGTCCCGGGGTTTTCTCTGGGGTAAAGGGGGTCCCTGTTGGGGTCCTGGGGTCTCTGTTGGGGTCCTGGGGACTCTGTTGGGGTCCCGCGGGCTCTGTTGGTGTCCCGGGAGCTTGGTTCGGGTTCTGGAGGCTCTGTTGTTGTCCTGGGGGCTCTGTTGTGATCCTGGGGGCTCCGTTGGGGTCCCGGGGGCTCTGTTGGGGTCCCGGGGGCTTTTCTGGGGTCTTGGGGCTTCTGTTGGGGTCCCGGCGGGTCTCTTGGGGTCCCGGGGGGTCTCTTGGGGTACCAAAGGATCTGTTGGGGTCCCGGGGGCTCTGTTGGATTCCTGGGAGCTCTGTTGGGGTCCCGGGGGCTCTGTTGGAGTTTTTGGGGTCTTCGCTGGAGTCCTGGGGTCTCTGTTGTCGTCCCGGGGGCTCTGTTGTCGTCCCGGGGGCTCTGTTGGTGTCCTGGGGCATCTGTTCGGGTTTTGGGGGCTCTGTTGTTCCCCTGGGGGCTCTGTTGTTCCCCTGGGGGCTCTGTTGGGGTCCCGGGGGCTCTGTTGGGGTTCCGGGGCCTCTGTGCTGGTTTTTGGGGGGTTTGTTGTTCTCCTGGGGGCTCTGTTGGGGTCCTGGGGGCTCTGTTGGGGTCCTGGGGGCTCTGTTCGAGTTCTGGGGTCTCTGTTGTTCTCCCGGGGGCTCTGTTGGGGTCCCCGGGGGATCTGTTGGGGTCCCGGGGTATCTGTTGGGGTCCCGGGGGCTTTGTTGGTGTTCTGGGGGCTCTGTTTTGGTTATTTTGGCTGTGTTGGGTTCCTGGGGGCTCTGTTGTGGTCCTGGGGGCTCTGCTGTGATCCCTGGGGCTCTGTTGTGGTCCCGGGGGCTGTGTTGTGGTCACAGGGGCTCTGTTGTGGTCCTGGAGGTCCTGTTCGTGTCTTGGGGGCTCTGTTGTGGTCCCGGGGGCTCTGTTGTTGTCCCGGGGGGGTCTGTTCGGGTTTTGGGGGCTCCATTGTGGTCCTGGGGGCTCCGTTGGGGTCCTGGGGGCTCTGTTCAGCTCCTGGTTGCTCTGTTGGGGTCCCGGGGGCTCTGTTGGGGTCCCGGGGGCTCTGTTGGCATCCTCGGAGCTTGGTTCGGGTCCCGGGGGCTCCGCTGGGGTCCCGGGGGCTCCGTTGGGGTCCCGGGGGCTCCGCTGGGGTCCCGGGGGCTCTGTTGGGGTCCCGGGGGCTCCGTTCGTGTCCCGGGGGCTCCGTTCGTGTCCTGGGAGCTCTATTGGGGTCCTGCGGGCTCTGTTGGGGTCCTGCTGGCTCTGTTGGGGTCCTGAAGTCTCTGTTGGGTTCCTGGGGGCTCTGTTTGGATCTTGGGAACTCTGTTGTTGTCCCGGGGGCTCTGTTGAAGTCCCTGGGGCTCTGTTGAGGTCCCGGGGTCTTCTCTGGGGTAAAGGGGGTCCCTGTTGGGGTCCTGGGGGCTCTGTTGTTTTCCTGAGGGCTCTGTTGGTGTCCTGGGAGCTCTGTGGGGGTCCTGAGGTCTCTGTTGTCGTCCTGGGAGCTCTGTTCGGCTTCTGGGAGTTCTGTTGGGGTCCTGGGGGCTCTGTTGGGGTCCTGGGGGCTCTGTTGGGGTCCCGGGGGCTTTGCTGGGGTCTTGGGGCTTCTGTTGGGGTCCCGGGGGCTCTGTTGGGGTCCCGAAGGCTCTGTTGGGGTCCCGGGGGCTCTGTTGTAAGCCTGGGGGCTCTGTTGGTGTCCCGGGGGCTCTGTTGGGATCCCGGGGGCTCTGTTGGCATCCCGGGGGCTCTGTTGGGGTTTTTGGGGTCATCGCTGGGGTCCCGGGGGCTCTGTTGAAGTCCCGGAGGCTCTGTTGAGGTCCCGGGGTTTTCTCTGGGGTAAAGGGGGTCCCTGTTGGGGTCCTGGGGTCTCTGTTGGGGTCCTGGGGGCTCTGTTGGGGTCCCGCGGGCTCTGTTGGTGTCCCGGGAGCTTGGTTCGGGTTCTGGAGGCTCTGTTGTTGTCCTGGGGGCTCTGTTGTGATCCTGGGGGCTCTGTTGGGGTCCCGGGGGCTCTGTTGGGGTCCCGGGGGCTTTTCTGGGGTCTTGGGGCTTCTGTTGGGGTCCCGGCGGGTCTCTTGGGGTCCCGGGGGGTCTCTTGAGGTACCAAAGGATCTGTTGGGGTCCCGGGGGCTCTGTTGGATTCCTGGGAGCTCTGTTGGGGTCCCGGGGGCTCTGTTGGAGTTTTTGGGGTCTTCGCTGGGGTCCTGGGGTCTCTGTTGTCGTCCCGGGGGCTCTGTTGGTGTCCTGGGGCATCTGTTCGGGTTTTGGGGGCTCTGTTGTTCCCCTGGGGGCTCTGTTGTTCCCCTGGCGGCTCTGTTGGGGTCCCGGGGGCTCTGTTGGGGTTCCGGGGCCTCTGTGCTGGTTTTTGGGGGCTTTGTTGTTCTCCTGGGGGCTCTGTTGGGGTCCTGGGGGCTCTGTTGGGGTCCTGGGGGCTCTGTTCGAGTTCTGGGGTCTCTGTTGTTCTCCCGGGGGCTCTGTAGGGGTCCCCGGGGGCTCTGTAGGGGTCCCCGGGGTATCTGTTGGGGTCCCGGGGGATCTGTTGGGGTCCCGGGGAATCTGTTGGGGTCCCTGGGGCTCTGTTGGGGTTCTGGGGGCTCTGTTGTGGTTATTTTGGCTCTGTTGGGTTCCTGGGGGCTCTGTTGTGGTCCTGGGGGCTCTGTTGTGGTCCCAGGGGCTCTGTTGTGGTCCTGGAGGTCCTGTTCGTGTCTTGGGGGCTCTGTTGTGGTCCCGGGGGCTCTGTTGTTGTCCCGGGGGTGTCTGTTCGTGTTTTGGGGACTCCGTTGTGGTCCTGGGGGCTCCGCTGGGGTCCTGGTGTCTCTGTTCGGCTCCTGGTTGCTCTGTTGGGGTCCCGGGGGCTCTGTTGGAGTCCCGCAGGCTCTGTTGGGGTCCCGGGGGCTCTGTTGGCGTCCTCGGAGCTTGGTTCGGGTTCTGGGGGCTCCGCTGGGTTCCCGTGGGCTCCGCTGGGTTCCCGGGGGCTCTGTTGGGGTCCTGCGGGCTCTGTTGGGGTCCTGCGGGCTCTGTTGGTGTCCTGAAGTCTCTGTTGGGGTCCTGAAGTCTCTGTTGGGTTCCTGGGGGCTCTGTTTGGATCTTGGGAACTCTGTTGGGGTCCCGGGGGCTCTGTTGAGGTCCCGGGGTCTTCGCTGGGGTAAAGGGGGTCCCTGTTGGGGTCCTGGGGGCTCTGTTGGGGTCCTGGGAGCTCTGTTGGGGTCCTGGGGTCTTTGCTGGGGTAATGTGTGCTCTGTTGAGGTCCTGGGGACCCTGTTGGGGTCCTGGGGGCTCTGTTGGGGTCCTGGGGGCTCTGTTGGGGACCTGGGGGATCTGTTGGGTTCCTGGGGGCTCTATTGTTGTCCTGTGAGCTCTGTTGTTGTCCTGGGGGCTCTGTTGGGGTCGCGGAGTGGCTGTTGGGGTTCTGGGGGCTCTGTTGGTGTCCTGAAAGCTCTGTTCGGGTTCTGGGGTCTCTGTTGGGGTCCTGCGGGTTCTGTTGGGGTCCTGGGGGCTCCGTGGTGGTCCTGGGGCCTCTGTTGGTGTCCTGGGGTCTCTGTCGGGGTCCTGGGATCTCTGTCGGGGTCCTGGGGACTCTGTCGAGGTCCTGGGGGCTGTGTTGGGGTCCCGGGGGTTCTGTTGGGCTCCCGGGGGTTCTGTTGGGTTCCTGGGGGCTCTGTTGGGGTCCTGGGGGCTCTGTTGGAATCCTGGGGGTTCTGTTGGGATTCTTGGGGTTCTGTTGGAATTCTGGGGTCTCTGTTGGGGTCCCCGGGGCTCTCTTGGGGTCCCGGGGGCTCTGTTGGGGTCCTGGGCCATCTGTTTGTGTTTTGGAGGCTCTGTTGTTCCGCTGAGGGCTCTGTTGGGGTCCCGAGGGCTCTGTTGGTGTCCCGGGGGCTCTGTTGGTGTTCCGGGGCCTCTGTTCTGGTTTTTTGGGGCTCTGTTGTGGTCCTGGGGGCTCTGTTGTGGTGCTGGGGGCTCTGTTGTGCTGCTCGGGGCTCTGTTGTGCTGCTCGGGGCTCTGCTGTGGTCCTGCATGCTCGGTTGTTGTCCTGGGGGCTCTGTTGTTGTCCTGGGGGCTCTGTTGTTGTCCTGGGGGCTCTGTTGTTGTCCTGGGGGCTCTGTTGTGTTTTTGGGGGCTCTGTTGGGCTCCTGCGGGCTCTGTTGCAGTCCTGGGGGCTCTGTGGTTGTCCTAGGGTCTCTGTTGGTGCCCTATGGGCTCTGTTGTTGTTCTGGGGGCTCTGTTTGCGTCCTGCTGGCTCTGTTTGCGTCCTGGGGGCTCTGTTGTGATCCTGGGGGCTCTGTTGTGATCCTGGTTGCTCTGTTGGGGTCCCGGGGGCTCTGTTGGGGTCCCGGGGGCTCTGTTGGCATCCTCGGAGCTTGGTTCGGGTCCCGGGGGCTCCGCTGGGGTTCCGGGGGCTCTGTTGGGGTCCCGGGGGCTCTGTTGGGATCCCGGGGGCTCCGCTGGGGTCCCGGGGGCTCCGTTCGTGTCCCGGGGGCTCCGTTCGTGTCCTGGGAGCTCTGTTGGGGTCCCGCGGGCTCTGTTGCGGTCCTGCGGGCTCTGTTGGGGTCCTGCTGGCTCTGTTGGGGTCCCGAAGTCTCTGTTGGGTTCCTGGGGGCTCTGTTTGGATCTTGGGAACTCTGTTGGGGTCCCGGGGGCTCTGTTGAAGTCCCTGGGGCTCTGTTGAGGTCCCGGGGTCTTCGCTGGGGTAAAGGGGGTCCCTGTTGGGGTCCTGGGGGCTCTGTTGTTTTCCTGAGGGCTCTGTTGGTGTCCTGGGAGCTCTGTGGGGGTCCTGAGGTCTCTGTTGTCGTCCTGGGAGTTCTGTTGGGGTCCTGGGGGCTCTGTTGGGGTCCTGGGGGCTCTGTTGGGGTCCTGGGGGCTCTGTTTGGGTCCCGGGGGCTTTGCTGGGGTCCCGGGGGCTTTGCTGGGGTCCCGGGGGCTTTGCTGGGGTCTTGGGGCTTCTGTTGGGGTCCCGGGGGCTCTGTTGGGGTCCCGAAGGCTCTGTTGGGGTCCCTGGGGCTCTGTTGTAAGCCTGGGGGCTCTGTTGGTGTCCCGGGGGCTCTGTTGGCATCCCGGGAGCTCTGTTGGGGTTTTTGGGGTCCTCGCTGGGGTCCCGGGGGCTCTGTTGAAGTCCCGGGGGCTCTGTTGAGGTCCCGGGGTTTTCTCTGGGGTAAAGGGGGTCCCTGTTGGGGTCCTGGGGTCTCTGTTGGGGTCCTGGGGACTCTGTTGGGGTCCCGCGGGCTCTGTTGGTGTCCCGGGAGCTTGGTTCGGGTTCTGGAGGCTCTGTTGTTGTCCTGGGGGCTCTGTTGTGATCCTGGGGGCTCCGTTGGGGTCCCGGGGGCTCTGTTGGGGTCCCGGGGGCTTTTCTGGGGTCTTGGGGCTTCTGTTGGGGTCCCGGCGGGTCTCTTGGGGTCCCGGGGGGTCTCTTGGGGTACCAAAGGATCTGTTGGGGTCCCGGGGGCTCTGTTGGATTCCTGGGAGCTCTGTTGGGGTCCCGGGGGCTCTGTTGGAGTTTTTGGGGTCTTCGCTGGAGTCCTGGGGTCTCTGTTGTCGTCCCGGGGGCTCTGTTGTCGTCCCGGGGGCTCTGTTGGTGTCCTGGGGCATCTGTTCGGGTTTTGGGGGCTCTGTTGTTCCCCTGGGGGCTCTGTTGTTCCCCTGGGGGCTCTGTTGGGGTCCCGGGGGCTCTGTTGGGGTTCCGGGGCCTCTGTGCTGGTTTTTGGGGGGTTTGTTGTTCTCCTGGGGGCTCTGTTGGGGTCCTGGGGGCTCTGTTGGGGTCCTGGGGGCTCTGTTCGAGTTCTGGGGTCTCTGTTGTTCTCCCGGGGGCTCTGTAGGGGTCCCCGGGGGCTCTGTAGGGGTCCCCGGGGTATCTGTTGGGGTCCCGGGGGATCTGTTGGGGTCCCGGGGAATCTGTTGGGGTCCCTGGGGCTCTGTTGGGGTTCTGGGGGCTCTGTTGTGGTCCTGGGGGCTCTGTTGTGGTCCCAGGGGCTCTGTTGTGGTCCCGGGGGCTCTGTTGTTGTCCCGGGGGTGTCTGTTCGTGTTTTGGGGACTCCGTTGTGGTCCTGGGGGCTCTGCTGGGGTCCTGGTGTCTCTGTTCGGCTCCTGGTTGCTCTGTTGGGGTCCCGGGGGCTCTGTTGGAGTCCCGCAGGCTCTGTTGGGGTCCCGGGGGCTCTGTTGGCGTCCTTGGAGCTTGGTTCGGGTTCTGGGGGCTCCGCTGGGTTCCCGGGGGCTCCGCTGGGTTCCCGGGGGCTCCGTTCGTGTCCTGGGGGCTCTGTTGGTGTCCTGCGGGCTCTGTTGGGGTCCTGCGGGCTCTGTTGGTGTCCTGAAGTCTCTGTTGGGGTCCTGAAGTCTCTGTTGGGTTCCTGGGGGCTCTGTTTGGATCTTGGGAACTCTGTTGGGGTCCCGGGGGCTCTGTTGAGGTCCCGGGGTCTTCGCTGGGGTAAAGGGGGTCCCTGTTGGGGTCCTGGGGGCTCTGTTGGGGTCCTGGGAGCTCTGTTGGGGTCCTGGGGTCTTTGCTGGGGTAATGTGTGCTCTGTTGAGGTCCTGGGGACCCTGTTGGGGTCCTGGGGGCTCTGTTGGGGTCCTGGGGGCTCTGTTGGGGACCTGGGGGATCTGTTGGGTTCCTGGGGGCTCTATTGTTGTCCTGTGAGCTCTGTTGTTGTCCTGGGGGCTCTGTTGGGGTCGCGGAGTGGCTGTTGGGGTTCTGGGGGCTCTGTTGGTGTCCTGAAAGCTCTGTTCGGGTTCTGGGGTCTCTGTTGGGGTCCTGCGGGTTCTGTTGGGGTCCTGGGGGCTCCGTGGTGGTCCTGGGGCCTCTGTTGGTGTCCTGGGGTCTCTGTCGGGGTCCTGGGATCTCTGTCGGGGTCCTGGGGACTCTGTCGAGGTCCTGGGGGCTGTGTTGGGGTCCCAGGGGTTCTGTTGGGCTCCCGGGGGCTCTGTTGGGTTCCCGGGGGCTCTGTTGGGTTCCCGGGGGCTCTGTTGGGGTCCTGGGGGCTCTGTTGGAATCCTGGGGGTTCTGTTGGGATTCTTGGGGTTCTGTTGGAATTCTGGGGTCTCTGTTGGGGTCCCCGGGGCTCTCTTGGGGTCCCGGGGGCTCTGTTGGGGTCCTGGGGCATCTGTTTGTGTTTTGGAGGCTCTGTTGTTCCGCTGAGGGCTCTGTTGGGGTCCCGAGGGCTCTGTTGGTGTCCCGGGGTCTCTGTTGGTGTTCCGGGGCCTCTGTTCTGGTTTTTGGGGGCTCTGTTGTGGTCCTGGGGTCTCTGTTGTGGTCCTGGGGGCTCTGTTGTGGTCCTGGGGGCTCTGTTGTGCTGCTCGGGGCTCTGTTGTGCTGCTCGGGGCTCTGTTGTGCTGCTCGGGGCTCTGCTGTGGTCCTGGGGGCTCTGTTGTTGTGCTGGGGGCTCTGTTGTTGTCCTGGGGGCTCTGTTGTGTTTTTGGGGA
The DNA here is from genome assembly GCF_030867145.1 of Opisthocomus hoazin. Lineage (NCBI taxonomy): Eukaryota > Metazoa > Chordata > Aves > Opisthocomiformes > Opisthocomidae > Opisthocomus > Opisthocomus hoazin. The sequence goes on from NW_027448935.1 coordinate 13,079, forward strand.
CTCTGTTGGGCTCCTGCGGGCTCTGTTGCGGTCCTGGGGGCTGTGTGGTTGTCCTAGGGTCTCTGTTGGTGCCCTATGGGCTCTGTTGTTGTTCTGGGGGCTCTGTTTGCGTCCTGGGGGCTCTGTTTGCGTCCTGGGGGCTCTGTTTGCGTCCTGGGGGCTCTGTTGTGATCCTGGGGGCTCTGTTGTGGTCCTGAGGGCTCGGTTGTGGTCCTGGGGGCTCGGTTGTGGTCCTGGGGGCTCGGTTGTGGTCCTGGGGGCTCTGTTGTCGTCCTGGGAGCTCTGTTCGGCTTCTGGGAGTTCTGTTGGGGTCCTGGGGGCTCTGTTGGGGTCCTGGGGGCTCTGTTGGGGTCCCGGGGGCTTTGCTGGGGTCTTGGGGCTTCTGTTGGGGTCCCGGGGGCCCTGTTGGGGTCCCGAAGGCTCTGTTGGGGTCCTGGGGGCTCTGTTGTAAGCCTGGGTGCTCTGTTGGGGTCCCGGGGGCTCTGTTGGCATCCCGGGGGCTCTGTTGGCATCCCGGGGGCTCTGTTGGGGTTTTTGGGGTCTTTGCTGGGGTCCCGGGGGCTCTGTTGTGGTCCCGGGGGCTCTGTTGAAGTCCCGGGGGCTCTGTTGAGGTCCCGGGGTCTTCTCTGGGGTAAAGGGGGTCCCTGTTGGGGTCCTGGGGGCTCTGTTGGGGTCGTGGGGGCTCTGTTGTGGTCCTGGGGGCTCTGTTGGGGTAATGGGTGCTCTGTTGACGTCCTGGGGACCCTGTTGACGTCCTGGGGGCTCTTTTCGGTTCCTGAACACTCTGTTGAGTGTCCCGGGGGCTCTGTGGGGGTCCTGGGGGCTCTGTGGCGGTCCCGGGGGCTCTGTTCTTGTCTTGGGGGCTCTGTTGTTGTCCTGGGGTCTTCACTGGTGTAATGGCGGCTCCTTTGGTGTCCCACGGGCTCTGTTGGGGTCCCGCGGGCTCTGTTGGGCTCCCGCGGGCTCTGTTGGGGTCCCGCGGGCTCTGTTGGGGTCCTGGGGGCTCTGTTGGTGTCCTGAAGTCTCTGTTGGGGTCCTGAAGTCTCTGTTGGGTTCCTGGGGGCTCTGTTTGGATCTTGGGAACTCTGTTGGGGTCCCGGGGGCTCTGTTGAGGTCCCGGGGTCTTCGCTGGGGTAAAGGGGGTCCCTGTTGGGGTCCTGGGGGCTCTGTTGGGGTCCTGGGGGCTCTGTTGGGGTCCTGGGGTCTTCGCTGGGGTAATGTGTGCTCTGTTGAGGTCCTGGGGACCCTGTTGGGGTCCTGGGGGCTCTGTTGGGGACCTGGGGGATCTGTTGGGTTCCTGGGGGCACTATTGTTGTCCTGTGAGCTCTGTTGTTGTCCTGGGGGCTCTGTTGGGGTCGCGGGGGGGCTGCTGGGGTTCTGGGGGCTCTGTTGGTGTCCTGAAAGCTCTGTTCGGGTTCTGGGGTCTCTGTTGGGGTCCTGCGGGTTCTGTCAGGGTCCTGGGGGCTCCGTGGTGGTCCTGGGGCCTCTGTTGGTGTCCTGGGGTCTCTGTCGGGGTCCTGGGATCTCTGTCGGGGTCCTGGGGACTCTGTCGAGGTCCTGGGGGCTGTGTTGGGGTCCCGGGGGTTCTGTTGGGCTCCCGGGGGTTCTGTTGGGTTCCCGGGGGCTCTGTTGGGGTCCTGGAGGCTCTGTTGGAATCCTGGGGGTTCTGTTGGGATTCTTGGGGTTCCGTTGGAATTCTGGGGTCTCTGTTGGGGTCCCGGGGGCTCTCTTGGGGTCCCGGGGGCTCTGTTGGGGTCCTTGGGCATCTGTTTGGGTTTTGGAGGCTCTGTTGTTCCGCTGAGGGCTCTGTTGGGGTCCCGAGGGCTCTGTTGGTGTCCCGGGGGCTCTGTTGGTGTTCCGGGGCCTCTGTTCTGGTTTTTGGGGGCTTTGTTGTTCTCCTGGGGGCTCTGTTGTGGTGCTGGGGGCTCTGTTGGGGTCCTGGGGGCTCTGTTGTGGTCCTGGAGGCTCTGTTGTGCTGCTCGGGGCTCTGTTGTGCTGCTCGGGGCTCTGCTGTGGTCCTGCATGCTCTGTTGTTGTCCTGGGGGCTCTGTTGTTGTCCTGGTGGCTCTGTTGTTGTCCTGGGGGCTCTGTTGTTGTCCTGGGGGCTCTGTTGTTGTCCTGGGGGCTCTGTTGTTGTCCTGGGGGCTCTGTTGTGTTTTTGGGGGCTCTGTTGGGCTCCTGGGGGCTCTGTGGTTGTCCTAGGGTCTCTGTTGGTGCCCTATGGGCTCTGTTTGCGTCCTGGGGGCTCTGTTTGCGTCCTGGGGGCTCTGTTGTGATCCTGGGGGCTCTGTTGTGGTCCTGGGGGCTCTGTTGTTGTCCTGGGGGCTCTGTTGTTTTCCTGAGGGCTCTGTTGGTGTCGTGGGAGCTCTGTGGGGGTCCTGAGGTCTCTGTTGTCGTCCTGGGAGCTCTGTTCGGATTCTGGGAGTTCTGTTGGGGTCCTGGGGGCTCTGTTGGGGTCCTGGGGGCTCTGTTGGGGTCCCGGGGGCTTTGCTGGGGTCTTGGGGCTTCTGTTGGGGTCCCGGGGGCCCTGTTGGGGTCCCGAAGGCTCTGTTGGGGTCCTGGGGGCTCTGTTGTAAGCCTGGGTGCTCTGTTGGGGTCCCGGGGGCTCTGTTGGCATCCCGGGAACTCTGTTGGCATCCCTGGGGCTCTGTTGGCATCCCTGGGGCTCTGTTGGGGTTCTGGGGGCTCTCTTGTGGTTATTTTGGCTCTGTTGGGTTCCTGGGGGCTCTGTTGTGGTCCCGGGGGCTCTGTTGTTGTCCCGGGGGCTCTGTTGTGGTCCTGGAGGTCCTGTTCGTGTCTTGGGGGCTCTGTTGTGGTCCCGGGGGCTCTGTTGTTGTGCCGGGGGGGTCTGTTCGGGTTTTGGGGACTCCGTTGTGGTCCTGGGGGCTCCGTTGGGGTCCTGGGGTCTCTGTTCGGCTCCTGGTTGCTCTGTTGGGGTCCCGGGGGCTCTGTTGGGGTCCCGCAGGCTCTGTTGGGGTCCCGGGGGCTTTGCTGGGGTCTTGGGGCTTCTGTTGGGGTCCCGGGGGCCCTGTTGGGGTCCCGAAGGCTCTGTTGGGGTCCTGGGGGCTCTGTTGTAAGCCTGGGTGCTCTGTTGGGGTCCCGGGGGCTCTGTTGGCATCCCGGGGGCTCTGTTGGGGTTTTTGGGGTCTTTGCTGGGGTCCTGGGGTCTCTGTTGTGGTCCCGGGGGCTCTGTTGAAGTCCCGGGGGCTCTGTTGAGGTCCCGGGGTCTTCTCTGGGGTAAAGGGGGTCCCTGTTGGGGTCGTGGGGGCTCTGTTGGGGTCGTGGGGGCTCTGTTGTGGTCCTGGGGGCTCTGTTGGGGTAATGGGTGCTCTGTTGACGTCCTGGGGACCCTGTTGGGGTCCTGGGGGCTCTGTTGGTGTCCTGAAGTCTCTGTTGGGGTCCTGAAGTCTCTGTTGGGTTCCTGGGGGCTCTGTTTGGATCTTGGGAACTCTGTTGGGGTCCCGGGGGCTCTGTTGAGGTCCCGGGGTCTTCGCTGGGGTAAAGGGGGTCCCTGTTGGGGTCCTGGTGGCTCTGTTGGGGTCCTGGGGGCTCTGTTGGGGTCCTGGGGTCTTCGCTGGGGTAATGTGTGCTCTGTTGAGGTCCTGGGGACCCTGTTGGGGTCCTGGGGGCTCTGTTGGGGACCTGGGGGATCTGTTGGGTTCCTGGGGGCACTATTGTTGTCCTGTGAGCTCTGTTGTTGTCCTGGGGGCTCTGTTGGGGTCGCGGAGTGGCTGTTGGGGTTCTGGGGGCTCTGTTGGTGTCCTGAAAGCTCTGTTCGGGTTCTGGGGTCTCTGTTGGGGTCCTGCGGGTTCTGTCAGGGTCCTGGGGGCTCCGTGGTGGTCCTGGGGCCTCTGTTGGTGTCCTGGGGTCTCTGTCGGGGTCCTGGGATCTCTGTCGGGGTCCTGGGGACTCTGTCGAGGTCCTGGGGGCTGTGTTGGGGTCCCGGGGGTTCTGTTGGGCTCCCGGGGGTTCTGTTGGGTTCCTGGGGGCTCTGTTGGGGTCCTGGGGGCTCTGTTGGAATCCTGGGGGTTCTGTTGGGATTCTTGGGGTTCCGTTGGAATTCTGGGGTCTCTGTTGGGGTCCCGGGGGCTCTCTTGGGGTCCCGGGGGCTCTGTTGGGGTCCTTGGGCATCTGTTTGGGTTTTGGAGGCTCTGTTGTTCCGCTGAGGGCTCTGCTGGGGTCCCGAGGGCTCTGTTGGTGTCCCGGGGGCTCTGTTGGTGTTCCGGGGCCTCTGTTCTGGTTTTTGGGGGCTTTGTTGTTCTCCTGGGGGCTCTGTTGTGGTGCTGGGGGCTCTGTTGGGGTCCTGGGGGCTCTGTTGTGGTCCTGGAGGCTCTGTTGTGCTGCTGGGGGCTCTGTTGTGCTGCTCGGGGCTCTGCTGTGGTCCTGCATGCTCTGTTGTTGTCCTGGGGGCTCTGTTGTTGTCCTGGGGGCTCTGTTGTTGTCCTGGGGGCTCTGTTGTTGTCCTGGGGGCTCTGTTGTTGTCCTGGGGGCTCTGTTGTGTTTTTGGGGGCTCTGTTGGGCTCCTGGGGGCTCTGTTGCCGTCCTGGGGGCTCTGTGGTTGTCCTAGGGTCTCTGTTGGTGCCCTATGGGCTCTGTTGGGGTCCCGCGGGCTCTGTTGGGGTCCCGCGGGCTCTGTTGGGGTCCCGCGGGCTCTGTTGGGGTCCCGGGGGCTCTGTTGTTGTCCTGGGGGCTCTGTTGTTGTCCTGGGGGCTCTGTTGTTTTCCTGAGGGCTCTGTTGGTGTCGTGGGAGCTCTGTGGGGGTCCTGAGGTCTCTGTTGTCGTCCTGGGAGCTCTGTTCGGATTCTGGGAGTTCTGTTGGGGTCCTGGGGGCTCTGTTGGGGTCCTGGGGGCTCTGTTGGGGTCCCGGGGGCTTTGCTGGGGTCTTGGGGCTTCTGTTGGGGTCCCGGGGGCCCTGTTGGGGTCCCGAAGGCTCTGTTGGGGTCCTGGGGGCTCTGTTGTAAGCCTGGGTGCTCTGTTGGGGTCCCGGGGGCTCTGTTGGCATCCCGGGAACTCTGTTGGCATCCCTGGGGCTCTGTTGGCATCCCTGGGGCTCTGTTGGGGTTCTGGGGGCTCTCTTGTGGTTATTTTGGCTCTGTTGGGTTCCTGGGGGCTCTGTTGTGGTCCCGGGGGCTCTGTTGTTGTCCCGGGGGCTCTGTTGTGGTCCTGGAGGTCCTGTTCGTGTCTTGGGGGCTCTGTTGTGGTCCCGGGGGCTCTGTTGTTGTGCCGGGGGGGTCTGTTCGGGTTTTGGGGACTCCGTTGTGGTCCTGGGGGCTCCGTTGGGGTCCTGGGGTCTCTGTTCGGCTCCTGGTTGCTCTGTTGGGGTCCCGGGGGCTCTGTTGGGGTCCCGCAGGCTCTGTTGGGGTCCCGGGGGCTTTGCTGGGGTCTTGGGGCTTCTGTTGGGGTCCCGGGGGCCCTGTTGGGGTCCCGAAGGCTCTGTTGGGGTCCTGGGGGCTCTGTTGTAAGCCTGGGTGCTCTGTTGGGGTCCCGGGGGCTCTGTTGGCATCCCGGGGGCTCTGTTGGCATCCCGGGGGCTCTGTTGGGGTTTTTGGGGTCTTTGCTGGGGTCCTGGGGTCTCTGTTGTGGTCCCGGGGGCTCTGTTGAAGTCCCGGGGGCTCTGTTGAGGTCCCGGGGTCTTCTCTGGGGTAAAGGGGGTCCCTGTTGGGGTCGTGGGGGCTCTGTTGGGGTCGTGGGGGCTCTGTTGTGGTCCTGGGGGCTCTGTTGGGGTAATGGGTGCTCTGTTGACGTCCTGGGGACCCTGTTGGGGTCCTGGGGGCTCTGTTGGTGTCCTGAAGTCTCTGTTGGGGTCCTGAAGTCTCTGTTGGGTTCCTGGGGGCTCTGTTTGGATCTTGGGAACTCTGTTGGGGTCCCGGGGGCTCTGTTGAGGTCCCGGGGTCTTCGCTGGGGTAAAGGGGGTCCCTGTTGGGGTCCTGGTGGCTCTGTTGGGGTCCTGGGGGCTCTGTTGGGGTCCTGGGGTCTTCGCTGGGGTAATGTGTGCTCTGTTGAGGTCCTGGGGACCCTGTTGGGGTCCTGGGGGCTCTGTTGGGGACCTGGGGGATCTGTTGGGTTCCTGGGGGCACTATTGTTGTCCTGTGAGCTCTGTTGTTGTCCTGGGGGCTCTGTTGGGGTCGCGGGGGGGCTGCTGGGGTTCTGGGGGCTCTGTTGGTGTCCTGAAAGCTCTGTTCGGGTTCTGGGGTCTCTGTTGGGGTCCTGCAGGTTCTGTCAGGGTCCTGGGGGCTCCGTGGTGGTCCTGGGGCCTCTGTTGGTGTCCTGGGGTCTCTGTCGGGGTCCTGGGGACTCTGTCGGGGTCCTGGGGACTCTGTCGAGGTCCTGGGGGCTGTGTTGGGGTCCCGGGGGTTCTGTTGGGTTCCCGGGGGTTCTGTTGGGTTCCCGGGGGCTCTGTTGGGGTCCTGGAGGCTCTGTTGGAATCCTGGGGGTTCTGTTGGGATTCTTGGGGTTCCGTTGGAATTCTGGGGTCTCTGTTGGGGTCCCGGGGGCTCTCTTGGGGTCCCGGGGGCTCTGTTGGGGTCCTGGCGCATCTGTTTGGGTTTTGGAGGCTCTGTTGTTCCGCTGAGGGCTCTGTTGGGGTCCCGAGGGCTCTGTTGGTGTCCCGGGGGCTCTGTTGGTGTTCCGGGGCCTCTGTTCTGGTTTTTGGGGGCTTTGTTGTTCTCCTGGGGGCTCTGTTGTGGTGCTGGGGGCTCTGTTGGGGTCCTGGGGGCTCTGTTGTGGTCCTGGAGGCTCTGTTGTGCTGCTGGGGGCTCTGTTGTGCTGCTCGGGGCTCTGTTGTGGTCCTGCATGCTCTGTTGTTGTCCTGGGGGCTCTGTTGTTGTCCTGGTGGCTCTGTTGTTGTCCTGGGGGCTCTGTTGTTGTCCTGGGGGCTCTGTTGTGTTTTTGGGGGCTCTGTTGGGCTCCTGGGGGCTCTGTTGCGGTCCTGGGGGCTCTGTGGTTGTCCTAGGGTCTCTGTTGGTGCCCTATGGGCTCTGTTGTTGTTCTGGGGGCTCTGTTTGCGTCCTGGGGGCTCTGTTTGCGTCCTGGGGGCTCTGTTGTGATCCTGGGGGCTCTGTTGTGGTCCTGGGGGCTCTGTTGTTGTCCTGGGGGCTCTGTTGTTTTCCTGAGGGCTCTGTTGGTGTCGTGGGAGCTCTGTGGGGGTCCTGAGGTCTCTGTTGTCGTCCTGGGAGCTCTGTTCGGATTCTGGGAGTTCTGTTGGGGTCCTGGGGGCTCTGTTGGGGTCCTGGGGGCTCTGTTGGGGTCCCGGGGGCTTTGCTGGGGTCTTGGGGCTTCTGTTGGGGTCCCGGGGGCCCTGTTGGGGTCCCGAAGGCTCTGTTGGGGTCCTGGGGGCTCTGTTGTAAGCCTGGGTGCTCTGTTGGGGTCCCGGGGGCTCTGTTGGCATCCCGGGAACTCTGTTGGCATCCCTGGGGCTCTGTTGGCATCCCTGGGGCTCTGTTGGGGTTCTGGGGGCTCTCTTGTAGTTATTTTGGCTCTGTTGGTTTCCTGGGGGCTCTGTTGTGGTCCCGGGGGCTCTGTTGTTGTCCCGGGGGCTCTGTTGTGGTCCTGGAGGTCCTGTTCGTGTCTTGGGGGCTCTGTTGTGGTCCCGGGGGCTCTGTTGTTGTGCCGGGGGGGTCTGTTCGGGTTTTGGGGACTCCGTTGTGGTCCTGGGGGCTCCGTTGGGGTCCTGGGGTCTCTGTTCGGCTCCTGGTTGCTCTGTTGGGGTCCCGGGGGCTCTGTTGGGGTCCCGCAGGCTCTGTTGGGGTCCCGGGGGCTTTGCTGGGGTCTTGGGGCTTCTGTTGGGGTCCCGGGGGCCCTGTTGGGGTCCCGAAGGCTCTGTTGGGGTCCTGGGGGCTCTGTTGTAAGCCTGGGTGCTCTGTTGGGGTCCCGGGGGCTCTGTTGGCATCCCGGGGGCTCTGTTGGCATCCCGGGGGCTCTGTTGGGGTTTTTGGGGTCTTTGCTGGGGTCCTGGGGTCTCTGTTGTGGTCCCGGGGGCTCTGTTGAAGTCCCGGGGGCTCTGTTGAGGTCCCGGGGTCTTCTCTGGGGTAAAGGGGGTCCCTGTTGGGGTCGTGGGGGCTCTGTTGGGGTCGTGGGGGCTCTGTTGTGGTCCTGGGGGCTCTGTTGGGGTAATGGGTGCTCTGTTGACGTCCTGGGGACCCTGTTGGGGTCCTGGGGGCTCTGTTGGTGTCCTGAAGTCTCTGTTGGGGTCCTGAAGTCTCTGTTGGGTTCCTGGGGGCTCTGTTTGGATCTTGGGAACTCTGTTGGGGTCCCGGGGGCTCTGTTGAGGTCCCGGGGTCTTCGCTGGGGTAAAGGGGGTCCCTGTTGGGGTCCTGGTGGCTCTGTTGGGGTCCTGGGGGCTCTGTTGGGGTCCTGGGGTCTTCGCTGGGGTAATGTGTGCTCTGTTGAGGTCCTGGGGACCCTGTTGGGGTCCTGGGGGCTCTGTTGGGGACCTGGGGGATCTGTTGGGTTCCTGGGGGCACTATTGTTGTCCTGTGAGCTCTGTTGTTGTCCTGGGGGCTCTGTTGGGGTCGCGGGGGGGCTGCTGGGGTTCTGGGGGCTCTGTTGGTGTCCTGAAAGCTCTGTTCGGGTTCTGGGGTCTCTGTTGGGGTCCTGCAGGTTCTGTCAGGGTCCTGGGGGCTCCGTGGTGGTCCTGGGGCCTCTGTTGGTGTCCTGGGGTCTCTGTCGGGGTCCTGGGGACTCTGTCGGGGTCCTGGGGACTCTGTCGAGGTCCTGGGGGCTGTGTTGGGGTCCCGGGGGTTCTGTTGGGTTCCCGGGGGTTCTGTTGGGTTCCCGGGGGCTCTGTTGGGGTCCTGGAGGCTCTGTTGGAATCCTGGGGGTTCTGTTGGGATTCTTGGGGTTCCGTTGGAATTCTGGGGTCTCTGTTGGGGTCCCGGGGGCTCTCTTGGGGTCCCGGGGGCTCTGTTGGGGTCCTGGCGCATCTGTTTGGGTTTTGGAGGCTCTGTTGTTCCGCTGAGGGCTCTGTTGGGGTCCCGAGGGCTCTGTTGGTGTCCCGGGGGCTCTGTTGGTGTTCCGGGGCCTCTGTTCTGGTTTTTGGGGGCTTTGTTGTTCTCCTGGGGGCTCTGTTGTGGTGCTGGGGGCTCTGTTGGGGTCCTGGGGGCTCTGTTGTGGTCCTGGAGGCTCTGTTGTGCTGCTGGGGGCTCTGTTGTGCTGCTCGGGGCTCTGTTGTGGTCCTGCATGCTCTGTTGTTGTCCTGGGGGCTCTGTTGTTGTCCTGGTGGCTCTGTTGTTGTCCTGGGGGCTCTGTTGTTGTCCTGGGGGCTCTGTTGTGTTTTTGGGGGCTCTGTTGGGCTCCTGGGGGCTCTGTTGCGGTCCTGGGGGCTCTGTGGTTGTCCTAGGGTCTCTGTTGGTGCCCTATGGGCTCTGTTGTTGTTCTGGGGGCTCTGTTTGCGTCCTGGGGGCTCTGTTTGCGTCCTGGGGGCTCTGTTGTGATCCTGGGGGCTCTGTTGTGGTCCTGGGGGCTCTGTTGTTGTCCTGGGGGCTCTGTTGTTTTCCTGAGGGCTCTGTTGGTGTCGTGGGAGCTCTGTGGGGGTCCTGAGGTCTCTGTTGTCGTCCTGGGAGCTCTGTTCGGATTCTGGGAGTTCTGTTGGGGTCCTGGGGGCTCTGTTGGGGTCCTGGGGGCTCTGTTGGGGTCCCGGGGGCTTTGCTGGGGTCTTGGGGCTTCTGTTGGGGTCCCGGGGGCCCTGTTGGGGTCCCGAAGGCTCTGTTGGGGTCCTGGGGGCTCTGTTGTAAGCCTGGGTGCTCTGTTGGGGTCCCGGGGGCTCTGTTGGCATCCCGGGAACTCTGTTGGCATCCCTGGGGCTCTGTTGGCATCCCTGGGGCTCTGTTGGGGTTCTGGGGGCTCTCTTGTGGTTATTTTGGCTCTGTTGGGTTCCTGGGGGCTCTGTTGTGGTCCCGGGGGCTCTGTTGTTGTCCCGGGGGCTCTGTTGTGGTCCTGGAGGTCCTGTTCGTGTCTTGGGGGCTCTGTTGTGGTCCCGGGGGCTCTGTTGTTGTGCCGGGGGGGTCTGTTCGGGTTTTGGGGACTCCGTTGTGGTCCTGGGGGCTCCGTTGGGGTCCTGGGGTCTCTGTTCGGCTCCTGGTTGCTCTGTTGGGGTCCCGGGGGCTCTGTTGGGGTCCCGCAGGCTCTGTTGGGGTCCCGGGGGCTTTGCTGGGGTCTTGGGGCTTCTGTTGGGGTCCCGGGGGCCCTGTTGGGGTCCCGAAGGCTCTGTTGGGGTCCTGGGGGCTCTGTTGTAAGCCTGGGTGCTCTGTTGGGGTCCCGGGGGCTCTGTTGGCATCCCGGGGGCTCTGTTGGCATCCCGGGGGCTCTGTTGGCATCCCGGGGTCTCTGTTGGGGTTTTTGGGGTCTTTGCTGGGGTCCTGGGGTCTCTGTTGTGGTCCCGGGGGCTCTGTTGAAGTCCCGGGGGCTCTGTTGAGGTCCCGGGGTCTTCTCTGGGGTAAAGGGGGTCCCTGTTGGGGTCGTGGGGGCTCTGTTGTGGTCGTGGGGGCTCTGTTGTGGTCCTGGGGGCTCTGTTGGGGTAATGGGTGCTCTGTTGACGTCCTGGGGACCCTGTTGTGGTCCTGGGGGCTCTTTTCGGTTCCTGAACGCTCTGTTGAGTGTCCCGGGGGCTCTGTTGGGGTCCTGGGGGCTCTGTGGCGGTCCCGGGGGCTCTGTTGGCATCCCGGGGGCTCTGTTGGGGTTTTTGGGGTCTTTGCTGGGGTCCTGGGGTCTCTGTTGTGGTCCCGGGGGCTCTGTTGAAGTCCCGGGGGCTCTGTTGAGGTCCCAGGGTCTTCTCTGGGGTAAAGGGGGTCCCTGTTGGGGTCCTGGGGGCTCTGTTGGCGTCGTGGGGGCTCTGTTGGCGTCGTGGGGGCTCTGTTGTGGTCCTGGGGGCTCTGTTGGGGTAATGGGTGCTCTGTTGACGTCCTGGGGACCCTGTTGTGGTCCTGGGGGCTCTTTTCGGTTCCTGAACACTCTGTTGAGTGTCCCGGGGGCTCTGTGGGGGTCCTGGGGGCTCTGTGGCGGTCCCGGGGGCTCTGTTCTTGTCTTGGGGGCTCTGTTGTTGTCCTGGGGTCTTCACTGGTGTAATGGCGGCTCCTTTGGTGTCCCGCGGGCTCTGTTGGGGTCCCGCGGGCTCTGTTGGGGTCCCGCGGGCTCTGTTGGGGTCCCGCGGGCTCTGTTGGGGTCCCGCGGGCTCTGTTGGGGTCCCGCGGGCTCTGTTGGGGTCCCGGGGGCTCTGTTGGGGTCCCGCGGGCTCTGTTGGGGTCCCGGGGGCTCTGTTGGGGTCCCGCGGGCTCTGTTGGGGTCCTGGGGGCTCTGTTGGTGTCCTGAAGTCTCTGTTGGGGTCCTGAAGTCTCTGTTGGGTTCCTGGGGGCTCTGTTTGGAGCTTGGGAACTCTGTTGGGGTCCCGGGGGCTCTGTTGAGGTCCCGGGGTCTTCGCTGGGGTAAAGGGGGTCCCTGTTGGGGTCCTGGTGGCTCCGTTGGAGTCCTGGGGGCTCTGTTGGGGTCCTGGGGTCTTCGCTGGGGTAATGTGTGCTCTGTTGAGGTCCTGGGGACCCTGTTGGGGTCCTGGGGGCTCTGTTGGGGACCTGGGGGATCTGTTGGGTTCCTGGGGGCACTATTGTTGTCCTGTGAGCTCTGTTGTTGTCCTGGGGGCTCTGTTGGGGTCGCGGGGGGGCTGTTGGGGTTCTGGGGGCTCTGTTGGTGTCCTGAAAGCTCTGTTCGGGTTCTGGGGTCTCTGTTGGGGTCCTGCGGGTTCTGTCAGGGTCCTGGGGTCTCTGTGGTGGTCCTGGGGCCTCTGTTGGTGTCCTGGGGTCTCTGTCGGGGTCCTGGGATCTCTGTCGGGGTCCTGGGGACTCTGTCGAGGTCCTGGGGGCTGTGTTGGGCTCCCGGGGGTTCTGTTGGTGTCCCGGGGGTTCTGTTGGGCTCCCGGGGGCTCTGTTGGGGTCCCGGGGGCTCTGTTGGAATCCTGGGGGTTCTGTTGGGATTCTTGGGGTTCCGTTGGAATTCTGGGGTCTCTCTTTGGGTCCCGGGGGCTCTCTTGGGGTCCCGGGGGCTCTGTTGGGGTCCTGGGGCATCTGTTTGGGTTTTGGAGGCTCTGTTGTTCCGCTGAGGGCTCTGTTGGGGTCCCGAGAGCTCTGTTGGTGTCCCGGGGGCTCTGTTGGTGTTCCGGGGCCTCTGTTCTGGTTTTTGGGGGCTCTGTTGTGGTCCTGGGGGCTCTGTTGTGGTGCTGGGGGCTCTGTTGTGGTCCTGGGGGCTCTGTTGTGGTCCTGGAGGCTCTGTTGTGCTGCTCGGGGCTCTGTTGTGCTGCTCGGGGCTCTGCTGTGGTCCTGCATGCTCTGTTGTTGTCCTGGGGGCTCTGTTGTTGTCCTGGGGGCTCTGTTGTTGTCCTGGGGGCTCTGTTGGGGTCCTGGGGGCTCTGTTGGGGTCCTGGGGGCTCTGTTGGGGTCCTGGGGGCTCTGTTGGGGTCCTGGGGGCTCTGTTCGAGTTCTGGGGTCTCTGTTGTTCTCCCGGGGGCTCTGTAGGGGTCCCCGGGGTATCTGTTGGTGTCCCGGGGGATCTGTTGGGGTCCCGGCTGATCTGTTGGTGTCCCGGGGGCTCTGTTGGGGTTCTGGGGGCTCTGTTGTGGTTATTTTGGCCCTGTTGGGTTCCTGGGGGCTCTGTTGTGGTCCCGGGGGCTCTGTTGTGGTCCCGGGGGCTCTGTTGTGGTCCTGGAGGTCCTGTTCGTGTCTTGGGGGCTCTGTTGTGGTCCCGGGGGGGTCTGTTCGGGTTTTGGGGACTCCGTTGTGGTCCTGGGGGCTCCGTTGGGGTCCTGGGGTCTCTGTTCGGCTCCCGGTTGCTCTGTTGGGGTCCCGGGGGCTCTGTTGGGGTCCCGCAGGATCTGTTGGGGTCCCGGGGGCTCTGTTGGTGTCCTCGGAGCTTGGTTCGGGTTCCTGGGAGCTCTGTTGGGGTCCCGGGGGCTCTGTTGGGGTCCCGGGGGCTCTGTGCTGGTTTTTGGGGGCTTTGTTGTTCTCCTGGGGGCTCTGTTGGGGTCCTGGGGGCTCTATTGGTGTCGTGGGGGCTCTGTTCGAGTTCTGGGGTCTCTGTTGTTCTCCCGGGGGATCTGTTGGGGTCCCCGGGGGATCTGTTGGGGTCTCGGGGGATCTGTTGTGGTCCCTGGGGCTTTGTTGGGGTTCTGGGGGCTCTGTTTTGGTTATTTTGGCTCTGTTGGGTTCCTGGGGGCTCTGTTGTGGTCCCGGGGGCTCTGCTGTGATCCCTGGGGCTCTGTTGTGGTCCCGGGGGCTGTGTTGTGGTCCCAGGGGCTCTGCTGTGGGCCTGGAGGTCCTGTTCGTGTCTTGGGGGCTCTGTTGTGGTCCCGGGGGCTCTGTTGTTGTCCCGGGGGGGTCTGTTCGGGTTTTGGGGGCTCCGTTGTGGTCCTGGGGGCTCTGTTGGGGTCCTGGTTGCTCTGTTTGGCTCCTGGTTGCTCTGTTGGGGTCAGGAGGTTCTGTTGGGGTCCCGGGGGCTCTGTTGGCGTCCTCGGAGCTTGGTTCGGGTCCCGGGGGCTCCGCTGGGGTCCCGGGGGCTCCGCTGGGGTCCCGGGGGCTCCGTTCGTGTCCCGCGGGCTCTGTTGGGGTCCCGCGGGCTCTGTTGGGGTCCCGCGGGCTCTGTTGGGGTCCCGCGGGCTCTGTTGGGGTCCTGCTGGCTCTGTTGGGGTCCTGAAGTCTCTGTTGGGTTCCTGGGGGCTCTGTTTGGATCTTGGGAACTCTGTTGGGGTCCCGGGGGCTCTGTTGAAGTCCCTGGGGCTCTGTTGAGGTCCCGGGGTCTTCGCTGGGGTAAAGGGGGTCCCTGTTGGGGTGCTGGGGGCTCTGTTGTTTTCCTGAGGGCTCTGTTGGTGTCCTGGGAGCTCTGTGGGGGTCCTGAGGTCTCTGTTGTCGTCCTGGGAGCTCTGTTCGGCTTCTGGGAGTTCTGTTGGGGTCCTGGGGGCTCTGTTGGGGTCCTGGGGGCTCTGTTGGGGTCCTGGGGGCTCTGTTGGGGTCCCGGGGGCTTTGCTGGGGTCTTGGGGCTTCTGTTGGGGTCCCGGGGGCTCTGTTGGGGTCCCGAGGGCTCTGTTGGGGTCCCGGGGGCTCTGTTGTAAGCCTGGGGGCTCTGTTGGTGTCCCGGGGGCTCTGTTGGGATCCCGGGGGCTCTGTTGGCATCCCGGGGGCTCTGTTGGGGTTTTTGGGGTCCTCGCTGGGGTCCCGGGTTCTCTGTTGAAGTCCCGGGGGCTCTGTTGAGGTCCCGGGGTTTTCTCTGGGGTAAAGGGGGTCCCTGTTGGGGTCCTGGGGTATCTGTTGGGGTCCTGGGGGCTCTGTTGGGGTCCCGCGGGCTCTGTTGGTGTCCCGGGAGCTTGGTTCGGGTTCTGGAGGCTCTGTTGGGGTCCTGGGGGCTCTGTTGGGGTCCTGGGGGCTCTGTTGGGATCCTGGTACCTCTGTTGGGGTCCCGGGGGCTTCTGTTGGGGTCCCGGCGGGTCTCTTGGGGTCCCGGGGGGTCTCTTGGGGTCCCAAAGGATCTGTTGGGGTCCCGGGGGCTCTGTTGGATTCCTGGGAGCTCTGTTGGGGTCCCGGGAGCTCTGTTGGAGTTTTTGAGGTCTTCGCTGGGGTCCTGGGGTCTCTGTTGTCGTCCCAGGGGCTCTGTTGTTGTCCTGGGGGCTCTGTTGGGGTCGCGGGGGGGCTGTTGGGGTTCTGGGGGCTCTGTTGGTGTTCTGAAAGCTCTGTTCGGGTTCTGGGGTCTCTGTTGGGGTCCTGCGGGTTCTGTTGGGGTCCTGGGGGCTCCGTGGTGGTCCTGGGGCCTCTGTTGGTGTCCTGGGGTCTCTGTCGGGGTCCTGGGATCTCTGTCGGGGTCCTGGGGACTCTGTCGAGGTCCTGGGGGCTGTGTTGGGGTCCCGGGGGTTCTGTTGGGCTCCCGGGGGTTCCTGCGAGCTATCTGCTCAGGCTATCTGCCTGAGCAGATAGCTCGCAGGCAGAAAGAGCTAGCCTGGAAAGCTGTTGCTCAGCCTCATCTGCCCATGGCACTGCTCGCACAGAGGCACAGAGACTGGGGCTGCTTGCTTGTCTTGCCCCCTCAAACTTCAAACGTAGCTTAGGTGGTCCGTGCCGGGTGCCTCCGGCAGCCCTGCTCTGAAAATGCAAACGTCTGCAGATAGCTCGCAGGCAGAAAGAGCTAGCCTGGAAAGCTGTTGCTCAGCCTCATCTGCCCATGGCACTGCTCGCACAGAGGCACAGAGACTGGGGCTGCTTGCTTGTCTTGTCCCCTCAAACTTCAAACGTAGCTTAGGTGGTCTGTGCCGGGCGCCTCCGGCAGCCCTGCTCCGAAAATGCGAACGTCTGCAGATAGCTCGCAGGCAGAAAGAGCTAGCCTGGAAAGCTGTTGCTCAGCCTCATCTGGCCATGGCACTGCTCGCACAGAGGCACAGAGACTGGGGCTGCTTGTTTGTCTTGTCCCCTCAAACTTCAAACGTATCTTAGGTGGTCTGTGCCGGGCGCCTCTGGCAGCCCTGCTCCGAAAATGCAAACGTCTGCAGATAGCTCGCAGCCAGGAAGAGCTAGCCTGGAAAGCTGTTGCTCAGCCTCATCTGCCCATGGCACTGCTCGCACAGAGGCACAGAGACTGGGGCTGCTTGGTTGTTTTGCCCCCTAAAACTTCAAACATAGCTTAGGTGGTCCGTGCCGGGCACCTCCGGCAGCCCTGCTCCGAAAATGCGAACGTCTGCAGATAGCTCGCAGGCAGAAAGAGCTAGCCTGGAAAGCTGTTGCTCAGCCTCATCTGCCCATGGCACTGCTCGCACAGAGGCACAGAGACTGGGGCTGCTTGCTTGTCTTGTCCCCTCAAACTTCAAACGTAGCTTAGGTGGTCCGTGCCGGGCGCCTCCGGCAGCCCTGCTCCAAAAATGCGAACGTCTGCAGATAGGTCGCAGGCAGAAAGTGCTAGCCTGGAAAGCTGTTGCTCAGCCTCATCTGCCCATGGCACTGCTCGCACAGAGGCACAGAGACTGGGGCTGCTTGCTTGTCTTGTCCCCTCAAACTTCAAACGTAGCTTAGGTGGTCTGTGCCGGGCGCCTCCGGCAGCGCTGCTCCGAAAACGCGAACGTCTGCAGATAGCTCGCAGGCAGAAAGAGCTAGCCTGGAAAGCTGTTGCTCAGCCTCATCTGCCCATGGCACTGCTCGCACAGAGGCACAGAGACTGGGGCTGCTTGCTTGTCTTGTCCCCTCAAACTTCAAATGTAGCTTAGGTGGTCCGTGCCGGGCGCCTCCGGCAGCCCTGCTCCGAAAATGCAAACGTCTGCAGATAGCTCGCAGGCAGAAAGAGCTAGCCTGGAAAGCTGTTGCTCAGCCTCATCTGCCCATGGCACTGCTCGCACAGAGGCACAGAGACTGGGGCTGCTTGCTCGTCTTGTCCCCTTAAAATTCAAACGTATCTTAGGTGATCCGTGCCGGGCGCTTCCGGCAGCCCTGCTCCGAAAATGCGAACGTCTGCAGATAGCTCGCAGCCAGAAAGAGCTAGCCTGGAAAGCTGTTGCTCAGCCTCATCTGCCCATGGCACTGCTCGCACAGAGGCACAGAGACTGGGGCTGCTTGCCTGTCTTGTCCCCTCAAACTTCAAACGTATCTTAAGTGATCCGTGCCGGGCGCTTCCGGCAGCCCTGCTCCGAAAATGCGAACGTCTGCAGATAGCTCGCAGCCAGAAAGAGCTAGCCTGGAAAGCTGTTTCTCAGCCTCATCTGGCCATGGCACTGCTCGCACAGAGGCACAGAGACTGGGGCTGCTTGCTTGTCTTGTCCCCTCAAACTTCAAACGTAGCTTAGGTGGTCTGTGCCAGGCGCCTCCGGCAGCGCTGCTCCGAAAACGCGAACGTCTGCAGATAGCTCGCAGGCAGAAAGAGCTAGCCTGGAAAGCTGTTGCTCAGCCTCATCTGCCCATGGCACTGCTCGCACAGAGGCACAGAGACTGGGGCTGCTTGCTTGTCTTGTTCCCTCAAACTTCAAATGTAGCTTAGGTGGTCCGTGCCGGGTGCCTCCGGCAGCCCTGCTCCGAAAATGCGAACGTCTGCAGATAGCTCGCAGGCAGAAAGATCTAGCCTGGAAAGCTCTTGCTCAGCCTCATCTGCCCATGGCACTGCTCGCACAGAGGCACAGAGACTGGGGCTGCTTGCTCGTCTTGTCCCCTTAAAATTCAAACGTATCTTAGGTGATCCGTGCCGGGCGCTTCCGGCAGCCCTGATCCGAAAATGCGAACGTCTGCAGATAGCTCGCAGGCAGAAAGAGCTAGCGTGGAAAGCTGTTGCTCAGCCTCATCTGCCCATGGCACTGCTCGCACAGAGGCACAGAGACTGGGGCTGCTTGCTTGTCTTGTCCCCTCAAACTTCAAACGTAGCTTAAGTGATCCGTGCAGGCGCTTCCGGCAGCCCTGCTCCGAAAATGCGAACGTCTGCAGATAGCTCGCAGCCAGAAAGAGCTAGCCTGGAAAGCTGTTGCTCAGCCTCATCTGCCCATGGCACTGCTCGCACAGAGGCACAGAGACTGGGGCTGCTTGCTTGTTTTGCCCCCTCAAACTTCAAACGTAGCTTAGGTGGTCCGTGCCGGGCGTCTCCGGCAGCCCTGCTCCGAAAATGCGAACGTCTGCAGATAGCTCGCAGCCAGAAAGAGCTAGCCTGGAAAGCTGTTGCTCAGCCTCATCTGCCCATGGCACTGCTCGCACAGAGGCACAGAGACTGGGGCTGCTTGCTTGTCTTGTCCCCTCAAACTTCACACGTATCTTAAGTGATCCGTGCCGGGCGCTTCCGGCAGCCCTGCTCCGAAAATGCAAACGTCTGCAGATAGCTCGCAGGCAGAAAGAGCTAGCCTGGAAAGCTGTTGCTCAGCCTCATCTGCCCATGGCACTGCTCGCACAGAGGCACAGAGACTGGGGCTGCTTGCTTGTCTTGTCCCCTCAAACTTCAAACGTAGCTTAGGTGGTCCATGCCGGGCGCAGCCGGCAGCCCTGCTCCAAAAATGCGAACGTCTGCAGATAGCTCGCAGGCAGAAAGAGCTAGCCTGGAAAGCTGTTGCTCAGCCTCATCTGGCCATGGCACTGCTCGCACAGAGGCACAGAGACTGGGGCTGCTTGCTTGTCTTGTCCCCTCAAACTTCAAACGTAGCTTAGGTGGTCTGTGCCGGGCGCCTCCGGCAGCCCTGCTCCGAAAATGCAAACGTCTGCAGATAGCTCGCAGGCAGAAAGAGCTAGCCTGGAAAGCTGTTGCTCAGCCTCATCTGGCCATGGCACTGCTCGCACAGAGGCACAGAGACTGGGGCTGCTTGCTTGTCTTGTCCCCTCAAACTTCAAACGTAGCTTAAGTGATCCGTGCCGGGCGCTTCCGGCAGCCCTGCTCCGAAAATGCGAATGTCTGCAGATAGCTCGCAGGCAGAAAGAGCTAGCCTGGAAAGCTGTTGCTCAGCCTCATCTGGCCATGGCACTGCTCGCACAGAGGCACAGAGACTGGGGCTGCTTGCTTGTCTTGTCCCCTCAAACTTCAAACGTAGCTTAGGTGGTCTGTGCCGGGCGCCTCCGGCAGCCCTGCTCCGAAAATGCAAACGTCTGCAGATAGCTCGCAGGCAGAAAGAGCTAGCCTGGAAAGCTGTTTCTCAGCCTCATCTGCCCATGGCACTGCTCGCACAGAGGCACAGAGACTGGGGCTGCTTGCTTGTCTTGTCCCCTCAAACTTCAAACGTAGCTTAGGTGGTCTGTGCCAGGCGCCTCCGGCAGCGCTGCTCCGAAAACGCGAACGTCTGCAGATAGCTCGCAGGCAGAAAGAGCTAGCCTGGAAAGCTGTTGCTCAGCCTCATCTGCCCATGGCACTGCTCGCACAGAGGCACAGAGACTGGGGCTGCTTGCTTGTCTTGTCCCCTCAAACTTCAAATGTAGCTTAGGTGATCCGTGCCGGGCGCCTCCGGCAGCCCTGCTCCGAAAATGCGAACGTCTGCAGATAGCTCGCAGCCAGAAAGAGCTAGCCTGGAAAGCTGTTGCTCAGCCTCATCTGCCCATGGCACTGCTCGCACAGAGGCACAGAGACTGGGGCTGCTTGCCTGTCTTGTCCCCTCAAACTTCAAACGTATCTTAAGTGATCCGTGCCGGGCGCTTCCGGCAGCCCTGCTCCGAAAATGCGAACGTCTGCACATAGCTCGCAGCCAGAAAGAGCTAGCCTGGAAAGCTGTTGCTCAGCCTCATCTGCCCATGGCACTGCTCGCACAGAGGCACAGAGACTGGGGCTGCTTGCTTGTCTTGTCCCCTCAAACTTCAAATGTAGCTTAGGTGGTCTGTGCCGGGCGCCTCCGGCAGCCCTGCTCCGAAAATGCGAACGTCTGCAAATAGCTCGCAGGCAGAAAGAGCTAGCCTGGAAAGCTGTTTCTCAGCCTCATCTGGCCATGGCACTGCTCGCACAGAGGCACAGAGACTGGGGCTGCTTGCTTGTCTTGTCCCCTCAAACTTCAAACGTAGCTTAGGTGGTCTGTGCCAGGCGCCTCCGGCAGCGCTGCTCCGAAAACGCGAACGTCTGCAGATAGCTCGCAGGCAGAAAGAGCTAGCCTGGAAAGCTGTTGCTCAGCCTCATCTGCCCATGGCACTGCTCGCACAGAGGCACAGAGACTGGGGCTGCTTGCTTGTCTTGTCCCCTCAAACTTCAAATGTAGCTTAGGTGGTCCGTGCCGGGCGCCTCCGGCAGCCCTGCTCCGAAAATGCGAACGTCTGCAGATAGCTCGCAGGCAGAAAGAGCTAGCCTGGAAAGCTCTTGCTCAGCCTCATCTGCCCATGGCACTGCTCGCACAGAGGCACAGAGACTGGGGCTGCTTGCTTGTCTTGTCCCCTCAAACTTCAAACGTAGCTTAAGTGATCCGTGCAGGCGCTTCCGGCAGCCCTGCTCCGAAAATGCGAACGTCTGCAGATAGCTCGCAGCCAGAAAGAGCTAGCCTGGAAAGCTGTTGCTCAGCCTCATCTGCCCATGGCACTGCTCGCACAGAGGCACAGAGACTGGGGCTGCTTGCTTGTCTTGTCCCCTCAAACTTCAAACGTAGCTTAGGTGGTCTGTGCCGGGCGCCTCCGGCAGCCCTGCTCCGAAAATGCGAACGTCTGCAGATAGCTCGCAGCCAGAAAGAGCTAGCCTGGAAAGCTGTTGCTCAGCCTCATCTGCCCATGGCACTGCTCGCACAGAGGCACAGAGACTGGGGCTGCTTGCTTGTCTTGTCCCCTCAAACTTCAAACGTAGCTTAAGTGATCCGTGCCGGGCGCTTCCGGCAGCCCTGCTCCGAAAATGCGAATGTCTGCAGATAGCTCGCAGGCAGAAAGAGCTAGCCTGGAAAGCTGTTGCTCAGCCTCATCTGCCCATGGCACTGCTCGCACAGAGGCACAGAGACTGGGGCTGCTTGCTTGTCTTGTCCCCTCAAACTTCAAACGTAGCTTAGGTGGTCTGTGCCGGGCGCCTCCGGCAGCCCTGCTCCGAAAATGCAAACGTCTGCAGATAGCTCGCAGGCAGAAAGAGCTAGCCTGGAAAGCTGTTGCTCAGCCTCATCTGCCCATGGCACTGCTCGCACAGAGGCACAGAGACTGGGGCTGCTTGCTTGTCTTGTCCCCTCAAACTTCAAACGTAGCTTAGGTGGTCTGTGCCAGGCGCCTCCGGCAGCGCTGCTCCGAAAACGCGAACGTCTGCAGATAGCTCGCAGGCAGAAAGAGCTAGCCTGGAAAGCTGTTGCTCAGCCTCATCTGCCCATGGCACTGCTCGCACAGAGGCACAGAGACTGGGGCTGCTTGCTTGTCTTGTCCCCTCAAACTTCAAATGTAGCTTAGGTGGTCCGTGCCGGGCGCCTCCGGCAGCCCTGCTCCGAAAATGCGAACGTCTGCAGATAGCTCGCAGGCAGAAAGATCTAGCCTGGAAAGCTCTTGCTCAGCCTCATCTGCCCATGGCACTGCTCGCACAGAGGCACAGAGACTGGGGCTGCTTGCTCGTCTTGTCCCCTTAAAATTCAAACGTATCTTAGGTGATCCGTGCCGGGCGCTTCCGGCAGCCCTGATCCGAAAATGCGAACGTCTGCAGATAGCTCGCAGGCAGAAAGAGCTAGCGTGGAAAGCTGTTGCTCAGCCTCATCTGGCCATGGCACTGCTCGCACAGAGGCACAGAGACTGGGGCTGCTTGCTTGTCTTGTCCCCTCAAACTTCAAACGTAGCTTAGGTGGTCCGTGCCGGGCGCCTCCGGCAGCCCTGCTCCGAAAATGCGAACGTCTGCAGATAGCTCGCAGGCAGAAAGAGCTAGCCTGGAAAGCTGTTGCTCAGCCTCATCTGCCCATGGCACTGCTCGCACAGAGGCACAGAGACTGGGGCTGCTTGCTTGTCTTGTCCCCTCAAACTTCAAACGTAGCTTAAGTGATCAGTGCCGGGCGCCTCCGGCAGCCCTGCTCCGAAAATGCGAATGTCTGCAGATAGCTCGCAGGCAGAAAGAGCTAGCCTGGAAAGCTGTTGCTCAGCCTCATCTGCCCATGGCACTGCTCGCACAGAGGCACAGAGACTGGGGCTGCTTGCTTGTCTTGTCCCCTCAAACTTCAAACGTAGCTTAGGTGGTCTGTGCCGGGCGCCTCCGGCAGCCCTGCTCCGAAAATGCAAACGTCTGCAGATAGCTCGCAGGCAGAAAGAGCTAGCCTGGAAAGCTGTTTCTCAGCCTCATCTGGCCATGGCACTGCTCGCACAGAGGCACAGAGACTGGGGCTGCTTGCTTGTCTTGTCCCCTCAAACTTCAAACGTAGCTTAGGTGGTCCGTGCCGGGCGCCTCCGGCAGCCCTGCTCCGAAAATGCAAACGTCTGCAGATAGCTCGCAGGCAGAAAGAGCTAGCCTGGAAAGCTGTTGCTCAGCCTCATCTGCCCATGGCACTGCTCGCACAGAGGCACAGAGACTGGGGCTGCTTGCTTGTCTTGTCCCCTCAAACTTCAAACGTAGCTTAGGTGGTCCATGCCGGGCGCAGCCGGCAGCCCTGCTCCAAAAATGCGAACGTCTGCAGATAGCTCGCAGCCAGAAAGAGCTAGCCTGGAAAGCTGTTGCTCAGCCTCATCTGCCCATGGCACTGCTCGCACAGAGGCACAGAGACTGGGGCTGCTTGCTTGTCTTGTCCCCTCAAACTTCAAACGTAGCTTAAGTGATCCGTGCCGGGCGCTTCCGGCAGCCCTGCTCCGAAAATGCGAACGTCTGCAGATAGCTCGCAGGCAGAAAGAGCTAGCCTGGAAAGCTGTTGCTCAGCCTCATCTGCCCATGGCACTGCTCGCACAGAGGCACAGAGACTGGGGCTGCTTGCTTGTCTTGTCCCCTCAAACTTCAAACGTAGCTTAGGTGGTCCGTGCCGGGCGCCTCCGGCAGCCCTGCTCCGAAAATGCGAACGTCTGCAGATAGCTCGCAGGCAGAAAGAGCTAGCCTGGAAAGCTGTTGCTCAGCCTCATCTGCCCATGGCACTGCTCGCACAGAGGCACAGAGACTGGGGCTGCTTGCTTGTCTTGTCCCCTCAAACTTCAAACGTAGCTTAGGTGGTCCGTGCCGGGTGCCTCCGGCAGCCCTGCTCCGAAAACGCAAACGTCTGCAGATAGCTCGCAGGCAGAAAGAGCTAGCCTGGAAAGCTGTTGCTCAGCCTCATCTGCCCATGGCACTGCTCGCACAGAGGCACAGAGACTGGGGCTGCTTGCTTGTCTTGTCCCCTCAAACTTCAAATGTAGCTTAGGTGGTCCGTGCCGGGCGCCTCCGGCAGCCCTGCTCCGAAAATGCGAACGTCTGCAGATAGCTCGCAGGCAGAAAGAGCTAGCCTGGAAAGCTGTTGCTCAGCCTCATCTGCCCATGGCACTGCTCGCACAGAGGCACAGAGACTGGGGCTGCTTGCTTGTCTTGTCTCCTCAAACTTCAAACGTACCTTAGGTGGTCTGTGCCGGGCGCCTCCGGCAGCCCTGCTCCGAAAGTCCAAACGTCTGCAGATAGCTCGCAGGCAGAAAGAGCTAGGCTGGAAAGCTGTTGCTCAGCCTCATCTGCCCATGGCACTGCTCGCACAGAGGCACAGAGACTGGGGCTGCTTGCTTGTCTTGTCCCCTCAAACTTCAAACGTAGCTTAGGTGGTCCGTGCCGAGCGCCTCCGGCAGCCCTGCTCCGAAAATGCAAACGTCTGCAGATAGCTCGCAGGCAGAAAGAGCTAGCCTGGAAAGCTGTTGCTCAGCCTCATCTGCCCATGGCACTGCTCGCACAGAGGCACAGAGACTGGGGCTGCTTGCTTGTCTTGTCCCCTCAAACTTCAAACGTAGCTTAGGTGGTCCGTGCCGGGCGCATCCGGCAGCCCTGCTCCGAAAATGCGAACGTCTGCAGATAGCTCGCAGGCAGAAAGAGCTAGCCTGGAAAGCTGTTGCTCAGCCTCATCTGCCCATGGCACTGCTCGCACAGAGGCACAGAGACTGGGGCTGCTTGCTTGTCTTGTCCCCTCAAACTTCAAACGTAGCTTAGGTGGTCCGTGCCGGGCGCCTCCGGCAGCCCTGCTCCGAAAATGCAAACGTCTGCAGATAGCTCGCAGGCAGAAAGAGCTAGCCTGGAAAGCTGTTGCTCAGCCTCATCTGCCCATGGCACTGCTCGCACAGAGGCACAGAGACTGGGGCTGCTTGCTTGTCTTGTCCCCTCAAACTTCAAACGTAGCTTAGGTGGTCCATGCCGGGCGCAGCCGGCAGCCCTGCTCCAAAAATGCGAACGTCTGCAGATAGCTCGCAGCCAGAAAGAGCTAGCCTGGAAAGCTGTTGCTCAGCCTCATCTGCCCATGGCACTGCTCGCACAGAGGCACAGAGACTGGGGCTGCTTGCTTGTCTTGTCCCCTCAAACTTCAAACGTAGCTTAAGTGATCCGTGCCGGGCGCTTCCGGCAGTCCTGCTCCGAAAATGCGAACGTCTGCAGATAGCTCGCAGGCAGAAAGAGCTAGCCTGGAAAGCTGTTGCTCAGCCTCATCTGCCCATGGCACTGCTCGCACAGAGGCACAGAGACTGGGGCTGCTTGCTTGTCTTGTCCCCTCAAACTTCAAACGTAGCTTAGGTGGTCCGTGCCGGGCGCCTCCGGCAGCCCTGCTCCGAAAATGCGAACGTCTGCAGATAGCTCGCAGGCAGAAAGAGCTAGCCTGGAAAGCTGTTGCTCAGCCTCATCTGCCCATGGCACTGCTCGCACAGAGGCACAGAGACTGGGGCTGCTTGCTTGTCTTGTCCCCTCAAACTTCAAACGTAGCTTAGGTGGTCCGTGCCGGGTGCCTCCGGCAGCCCTGCTCCGAAAACGCAAACGTCTGCAGATAGCTCGCAGGCAGAAAGAGCTAGCCTGGAAAGCTGTTGCTCAGCCTCATCTGCCCATGGCACTGCTCGCACAGAGGCACAGAGACTGGGGCTGCTTGCTTGTCTTGTCCCCTCAAACTTCAAATGTAGCTTAGGTGGTCCGTGCCGGGCGCCTCCGGCAGCCCTGCTCCGAAAATGCGAACGTCTGCAGATAGCTCGCAGGCAGAAAGAGCTAGCCTGGAAAGTTGTTGCTCAGCCTCATCTGCCCATGGCACTGCTCGCACAGAGGCACAGAGACTGGGGCTGCTTGCTTGTCTTGTCCCCTCAAACTTCAAACGTAGCTTAGGTGGTCTGTGCCGGGCGCCTCCGGCAGCCCTGCTCCGAAAATGCAAACGTCTGCAGATAGCTCGCAGGCAGAAAGAGCTAGCCTGGAAAGCTGTTGCTCAGCCTCATCTGCCCATGGCACTGCTCGCACAGAGGCACAGAGACTGGGGCTGCTTGCTTGTCTTGTCCCCTCAAACTTCAAACGTAGCTTAGGTGGTCCATGCCCTGCACCTCCGGCAGCCCTGCTCCGAAAATGCGAACGTCTGCAGATAGCTCGCAGCCAGAAAGAGCTAGCCTGGAAAGCTGTTGCTCAGCCTCATCTGCCCATGGCACTGCTCGCACAGAGGCACAGAGACTGGGGCTGCTTGCTTGTCTTGTCCCCTCAAACTTCAAACGTATCTTAAGTGATCCGTGCCGGGTGCTTCCGGCAGCCCTGCTCCGAAAATGCGAATGTCTGCAGATAGCTCGCAGGCAGAAAGAGCTAGCCTGGAAAGCTGTTGCTCAGCCTCATCTGCCCATGGCACTGCTCGCACAGAGGCACAGAGACTGGGGCTGCTTGCTTGTCTTGTCCCCTCAAACTTCAAACGTAGCTTAGGTGGTCTGTGCCGGGCGCCTCCGGCAGCCCTGCTCCGAAAATGCGAACGTCTGCAGCTAGCTCGCAGGCAGAAAGAGCTAGCCTGGAAAGCTGTTTCTCAGCCTCATCTGGCCATGGCACTGCTCGCACAGAGGCACAGAGACTGGGGCTGCTTGCTTGTCTTGTCCCCTCAAACTTCAAACGTAGCTTAGGTGGTCCGTGCCGGGCGCCTCCGGCAGCCCTGCTCCGAAAATGCAAACGTCTGCAGATAGCTCGCAGGCAGAAAGAGCTAGCCTGGAAAGCTGTTGCTCAGCCTCATCTGGCCATGGCACTGCTCGCACAGAGGCACAGAGACTGGGGCTGCTTGCTTGTCTTGTCCCCTCAAACTTCAAATGTAGCTTAGGTGGTCTGTGCCGGGCGCAGCCGGCAGCCCTGCTCCAAAAATGCGAACGTCTGCAGATAGCTCGCAGCCAGAAAGAGCTAGCCTGGAAAGCTGTTGCTCAGCCTCATCTGCCCATGGCACTGCTCGCACAGAGGCACAGAGACTGGGGCTGCTTGCTTGTCTTGTCCCCTCAAACTTCAAACGTAGCTTAAGTGATCCGTGCCGGGCGCTTCCGGCAGCCCTGCTCCGAAAATGCGAACGTCTGCAGATAGCTCGCAGGCAGAAAGAGCTAGCCTGGAAAGCTGTTGCTCAGCCTCATCTGCCCATGGCACTGCTCGCACAGAGGCACAGAGACTGGGGCTGCTTGCTTGTCTTGTCCCCTCAAACTTCAAACGTAGCTTAGGTGGTCTGTGCCGGGCGCCTCCGGCAGCCCTGCTCCGAAAATGCGAACGTCTGCAGATAGCTCGCAGGCAGAAAGAGCTAGCCTGGAAAGCTGTTTCTCAGCCTCATCTGGCCATGGCACTGCTCGCACAGAGGCACAGAGACTGGGGCTGCTTGCTTGTCTTGTCCCCTCAAACTTCAAACGTAGCTTAGGTGGTCCGTGCCGGGCGCCTCCGGCAGCCCTGCTCCGAAAATGCAAACGTCTGCAGATAGCTCGCAGGCAGAAAGAGCTAGCCTGGAAAGCTGTTGCTCAGCCTCATCTGCCCATGGCACTGCTCGCACAGAGGCACAGAGACTGGGGCTGCTTGCTTGTCTTGTCCCCTCAAACTTCAAATGTAGCTTAGGTGGTCTGTGCCGGGCGCAGCCGGCAGCCCTGCTCCAAAAATGCGAACGTCTGCAGATAGCTCGCAGCCAGAAAGAGCTAGCCTGGAAAGCTGTTGCTCAGCCTCATCTGCCCATGGCACTGCTCGCACAGAGGCACAGAGACTGGGGCTGCTTGCTTGTCTTGTCCCCTCAAACTTCAAACGCAGCTTAAGTGATCCGTGCCGGGCGCTTCCGGCAGCCCTGCTCCGAAAATGCGAACGTCTGCAGATAGCTGGCAGGCAGAAAGAGCTAGCCTGGAAAGCTGTTGCTCAGCCTCATCTGCCCATGGCACTACTCGCACAGAGGCACAGAGACTGGGGCTGCTTGCTTGTCTTGTCCCCTCAAACTTCAAACGTAGCTTAGGTGGTCTGTGCCGGGCGCCTCCGGCAGCCCTGCTCCGAAAATGCGAACGTCTGCAGATAGCTCGCAGGCAGAAAGAGCTAGCCTGGAAAGCTGTTGCTCAGCCTCATCTGCCCATGGCACTGCTCGCACAGAGGCACAGAGACTGGGGCTGCTTGCTTGTCTTGTCCCCTCAAACTTCAAATGTAGCTTAGGTGGTCCGTGCCGGGTGCCTCCGGCAGCCCTGCTCCGAAAACGCAAACGTCTGCAGATAGCTCGCAGGCAGAAAGAGCTAGCCTGGAAAGCTGTTGCTCAGCCTCATCTGCCCATGGCACTGCTCGCACAGAGGCACAGAGACTGGGGCTGCTTGCTTGTCTTGTCCCCTCAAACTTCAAATGTAGCTTAGGTGGTCCGTGCCGGGCGCCTCCGGCAGCCCTGCTCCGAAAATGCGAACGTCTGCAGATAGCTCGCAGGCAGAAAGAGCTAGCCTGGAAAGCTGTTGCTCAGCCTCATCTGCCCATGGCACTGCTCGCACAGAGGCACAGAGACTGGGGCTGCTTGCTTGTCTTGTCCCCTCAAACTTCAAACGTAGCTTAGGTGGTCTGTGCCGGGCGCCTCCGGCAGCCCTGCTCCGAAAATCCAAACGTCTGCAGATAGCTCGCAGGCAGAAAGAGCTAGCCTGGAAAGCTGTTGCTCAGCCTCATCTGGCCATGGCACTGCTCGCACAGAGGCACAGAGACTGGGGCTGCTTGCTTGTCTTGTCCCCTCAAACTTCAAACGTAGCTTAGGTGGTCCGTGCCGGGCGCCTCCGGCAGCCCTGCTCCGAAAATGCAAACGTCTGCAGATAGCTCGCAGGCAGAAAGAGCTAGCCTGGAAAGCTGTTGCTCAGCCTCATCTGCCCATGGCACTGCTCGCACAGAGGCACAGAGACTGGGGCTGCTTGCTTGTCTTGTCCCCTCAAACTTCAAACGTAGCTTAGGTGGTCCATGCCGTGCACCTCCGGCAGCCCTGCTCCGAAAATGCGAACGTCTGCAGATAGCTCGCAGGCAGAAAGAGCTAGCCTGGAAAGCTGTTGCTCAGCCTCATCTGCCCATGGCACTGCTCGCACAGAGGCACAGAGACTGGGGCTGCTTGCTTGTCTTGTCCCCTCAAACTTCAAACGTAGCTTAGGTGGTCTGTGCCGGGCGCCTCCGGCAGCCCTGCTCCGAAAATGCGAACGTCTGCAGATAGCTCGCAGGCAGAAAGAGCTAGCCTGGAAAGCTGTTTCTCAGCCTCATCTGGCCATGGCACTGCTCGCACAGAGGCACAGAGACTGGGGCTGCTTGCTTGTCTTGTCCCCTCAAACTTCAAACGTAGCTTAGGTGGTCCGTGCCGGGCGCCTCCGGCAGCCCTGCTCCGAAAATGCAAACGTCTGCAGATAGCTCGCAGGCAGAAAGAGCTAGCCTGGAAAGCTGTTGCTCAGCCTCATCTGCCCATGGCACTGCTCGCACAGAGGCACAGAGACTGGGGCTGCTTGCTTGTCTTGTCCCCTCAAACTTCAAATGTAGCTTAGGTGGTCTGTGCCGGGCGCAGCCGGCAGAACTGCTCCAAAAATGCAAACGTCTGCAGATAGCTCGCAGCCAGAAAGAGCTAGCCTGGAAAGCTGTTGCTCAGCCTCATCTGCCCATGGCACTGCTCGCACAGAGGCACAGAGACTGGGGCTGCTTGCTTGTCTTGTCCCCTCAAACTTCAAACGTAGCTTAAGTGATCCGTGCCGGGCGCTTCCGGCAGCCATGCTCCGAAAATGCGAACGTCTGCAGATAGCTCGCAGGCAGAAAGAGCTAGCCTGGAAAGCTGTTGCTCAGCCTCATCTGCCCATGGCACTGCTCGCACAGAGGCACAGAGACTGGGGCTGCTTGCTTGTCTTGTCCCCTCAAACTTCAAACGTAGCTTAGGTGGTCTGTGCCGGGCGCCTCCGGCAGCCCTGCTCCGAAAATGCGAACGTCTGCAGATAGCTCGCAGGCAGAAAGAGCTAGCCTGGAAAGCTGTTGCTCAGCCTCATCTGCCCATGGCACTGCTCGCACAGAGGCACAGAGACTGGGGCTGCTTGCTTGTCTTGTCCCCTCAAACTTCAAACGTAGCTTAGGTGGTCCGTGCCGGGTGTCTCCGGCAGCCCTGCTCCGAAAACGCAAACGTCTGCAGATAGCTCGCAGGCAGAAAGAGCTAGCCTGGAAAGCTGTTGCTCAGCCTCATCTGGCCATGGCACTGCTCGCACAGAGGCACAGAGACTGGGGCTGCTTGCTTGTCTTGTCCCCTCAAACTTCAAATGTAGCTTAGGTGGTCCGTGCCGGGCGCCTCC
Organism: Opisthocomus hoazin; assembly: GCF_030867145.1. Classification (NCBI taxonomy): domain Eukaryota; kingdom Metazoa; phylum Chordata; class Aves; order Opisthocomiformes; family Opisthocomidae; genus Opisthocomus; species Opisthocomus hoazin. The sequence continues at coordinate 42,115 of NW_027448935.1, forward strand.
GGCAGCCCTGCTCCGAAAATGCGAACGTCTGCAGATAGCTCGCAGGCAGAAAGAGCTAGCCTGGAAAGCTGTTGCTCAGCCTCATCTGCCCATGGCACTGCTCGCACAGAGGCACAGAGACTGGGGCTGCTTGCTTGTCTTGTCCCCTCAAACTTCAAACGTAGCTTAGGTGGTCTGTGCCGGGCGCCTCCGGCAGCCCTGCTCCGAAAATCCAAACGTCTGCAGATAGCTCGCAGGCAGAAAGAGCTAGCCTGGAAAGCTGTTGCTCAGCCTCATCTGCCCATGGCACTGCTCGCACAGAGGCACAGAGACTGGGGCTGCTTGCTTGTCTTGTCCCCTCAAACTTCAAACGTAGCTTAGGTGGTCTGTGCCGGGCGCCTCCGGCAGCCCTGCTCCGAAAATCCAAACGTCTGCAGATAGCTCGCAGGCAGAAAGAGCTAGCCTGGAAAGCTGTTGCTCAGCCTCATCTGGCCATGGCACTGCTCGCACAGAGGCACAGAGACTGGGGCTGCTTGCTTGTCTTGTCCCCTCAAACTTCAAACGTAGCTTAGGTGGTCCGTGCCGGGCGCCTCCGGCAGCCCTGCTCCGAAAATGCAAACGTCTGCAGATAGCTCGCAGGCAGAAAGAGCTAGCCTGGAAAGCTGTTGCTCAGCCTCATCTGCCCATGGCACTGCTCGCACAGAGGCACAGAGACTGGGGCTGCTTGCTTGTCTTGTCCCCTCAAACTTCAAACGTAGCTTAGGTGGTCTGTGCCGGGCGCCTCCGGCAGCCCTGCTCCGAAAATGCGAACGTCTGCAGATAGCTCGCAGGCAGAAAGAGCTAGCCTGGAAAGCTGTTGCTCAGCCTCATCTGCCCATGGCACTGCTCGCACAGAGGCACAGAGACTGGGGCTGCTTGCTTGTCTTGTCCCCTCAAACTTCAAACGTAGCTTAGGTGGTCCGTGCCGGGCGCCTCCGGCAGCCCTGCTCCGAAAATGCAAACGTCTGCAGATAGCTCGCAGGCAGAAAGAGCTAGCCTGGAAAGCTGTTGCTCAGCCTCATCTGCCCATGGCACTGCTCGCACAGAGGCACAGAGACTGGGGCTGCTTGCTTGTCTTGTCCCCTCAAACTTCAAATGTAGCTTAGGTGGTCTGTGCCGGGCGCAGCCGGCAGAACTGCTCCAAAAATGCAAACGTCTGCAGATAGCTCGCAGCCAGAAAGAGCTAGCCTGGAAAGCTGTTGCTCAGCCTCATCTGCCCATGGCACTGCTCGCACAGAGGCACAGAGACTGGGGCTGCTTGCTTGTCTTGTCCCCTCAAACTTCAAACGTAGCTTAAGTGATCCTTGATGGGCGCTTCCGGCAGCCATGCTCCGAAAATGCGAACGTCTGCAGATAGCTCGCAGGCAGAAAGAGCTAGCCTGGAAAGCTGTTGCTCAGCCTCATCTGCCCATCGCACTGCTCGCACAGAGGCACAGAGACTGGGGCTGCTTGCTTGTCTTGTCCCCTCAAACTTCAAACGTAGCTTAGGTGGTCTGTGCCGGGCGCCTCCGGCAGCCCTGCTCCGAAAATGCGAACGTCTGCAGATAGCTCGCAGGCAGAAAGAGCTAGCCTGGAAAGCTGTTGCTCAGCCTCATCTGCCCATGGCACTGCTCGCACAGAGGCACAGAGACTGGGGCTGCTTGCTTGTCTTGTCCCCTCAAACTTCAAACGTAGCTTAGGTGGTCCGTGCCGGGTGCCTCCGGCAGCCCTGCTCCGAAAACGCAAACGTCTGCAGATAGCTCGCAGGCAGAAAGAGCTAGCCTGGAAAGCTGTTGCTCAGCCTCATCTGGCCATGGCACTGCTCGCACAGAGGCACAGAGACTGGGGCTGCTTGCTTGTCTTGTCCCCTCAAACTTCAAATGTAGCTTAGGTGGTCCGTGCCGGGCGCCTCCGGCAGCCCTGCTCCGAAAATGCGAACGTCTGCAGATAGCTCGCAGGCAGAAAGAGCTAGCCTGGAAAGCTGTTGCTCAGCCTCATCTGCCCATGGCACTGCTCGCACAGAGGCACAGAGACTGGGGCTGCTTGCTTGTCTTGTCCCCTCAAACTTCAAACGTAGCTTAGGTGGTCTGTGCCGGGCGCCTCCGGCAGCCCTGCTCCGAAAATCCAAACGTCTGCAGATAGCTCGCAGGCAGAAAGAGCTAGCCTGGAAAGCTGTTGCTCAGCCTCATCTGGCCATGGCACTGCTCGCACAGAGGCACAGAGACTGGGGCTGCTTGCTTGTCTTGTCCCCTCAAACTTCAAATGTAGCTTAGGTGGTCCGTGCCGGGCGCCTCCGGCAGCCCTGCTCCGAAAATGCGAACGTCTGCAGATAGCTCGCAGGCAGAAAGAGCTAGCCTGGAAAGCTGTTGCTCAGCCTCATCTGCCCATGGCACTGCTCGCACAGAGGCACAGAGACTGGGGCTGCTTGCTTGTCTTGTCCCCTCAAACTTCAAACGTAGCTTAGGTGGTCTGTGCCGGGCGCCTCCGGCAGCCCTGCTCCGAAAATGCGAACATCTGCAGATAGCTAGCAGGCAGAAAGAGCTAGCCTGGAAAGCTGTTGCTCAGCCTCATCTGCCCATGGCACTGCTCGCACAGAGGCACAGAGACTGGGGCTGCTTGCTTGTCTTGTCCCCTCAAACTTCAAATGTAGCTTAGCTGATCCGTGCCGGGCGCTTCCGGCAGCCCTGCTCCGAAAATGCGAACGTCTGCAGATAGCTCGCAGGCAGAAAGAGCTAGCCTGGAAAGCTGTTGCTCAGCCTCATCTGCCCATGGCACTGCTCGCACAGAGGCACAGAGACTGGGGCTGCTTGCTTGTCTTGTCCCCTCAAACTTCAAACGTAGCTTAGCTGATCCGTGCCGGGCGCTTCCGGCAGCCCTGCTCCGAAAATGCGAACGTCTGCAGATAGCTCGCAGGCAGAAAGAGCTAGCCTGGAAAGCTGTTGCTCAGCCTCATCTGCCCATGGCACTGCTCGCACAGAGGCACAGAGACTGGGGCTGCTTGCTTGTCTTGTCCCCTCAAACTTCAAACGTAGCTTAGCTGATCCGTGCCGGGCGCTTCCGGCAGCCCTGCTCCGAAAATGCGAACGTCTGCAGATAGCTCGCAGGCAGAAAGAGCTAGCCTGGAAAGCTGTTGCTCAGCCTCATCTGCCCATGGCACTGCTCGCACAGAGGCACAGAGACTGGGGCTGCTTGCTTGTCTTGTCCCCTCAAACTTCAAACGTAGCTTAAGTGATCCGTGCCGGGCGCTTCCGGCAGCCCTGCTCCGAAAATGCGAACGTCTGCAGATAGCTCGCAGGCAGAAAGAGCTAGCCTGGAAAGCTGTTGCTCAGCCTCATCTGCCCATGGCACTGCTCGCACAGAGGCACAGAGACTGGGGCTGCTTGCTTGTCTTGTTCCCTCAAACATCAAACGTAGATCAGGTGGTCTGTGCCGGGCGCCTCCGGCAGCCCTGCTCCGAAAATGCGAACGTCTGCAGATAGCTCGCAGGCAGAAAGAGCTAGCCTGGAAAGCTGTTGCTCAGCCTCATCTGCCCATGGCACTGCTCGCACAGAGGCACAGAGACTGGGGCTGCTTGCTTGTCTTGTCCCCTCAAACTTCAAACGTAGCTTAGGTGGTCTGTGCCGGGTGCCTCCGGCAGCCCTGCTCCGAAAACGCAAACGTCTGCAGATAGCTCGCAGGCAGAAAGAGCTAGCCTGGAAAGCTGTTGCTCAGCCTCATCTGCCCATGGCACTGCTCGCACAGAGGCACAGAGACTGGGGCTGCTTGCTTGTCTTGTCCCCTCAAACTTCAAACGTAGCTTAGGTGGTCCGTGCCGGGCGCCTCCGGCAGCCCTGCTCCGAAAATGCGAACGTCTGCAGATAGCTCGCAGGCAGAAAGAGCGAGCCTGGAAAGCTGTTGCTCAGCCTCATCTGCCCATGGCACTGCTCGCACAGAGGCACAGAGACTGGGGCTGCTTGCTTGTCTTGTCCCCTCAAACTTCAAACGTAGCTTAGGTGGTCTGTGCCGGGCGCCTCCGGCAGCCCTGCTCCGAAAATGCGAACGTCTGCAGATAGCTCGCAGGCAGAAAGAGCTAGCCTGGAAAGCTGTTGCTCAGCCTCATCTGGCCATGGCACTGCTCGCACAGAGGCACAGAGACTGGGGCTGCTTGCTTGTCTTGTCCCCTCAAACTTCAAACGTAGCTTAGGTGGTCCGTGCCGGGCGCCTCCGGCAGCCCTGCTCCGAAAATGCAAACGTCTGCAGATAGCTCGCAGGCAGAAAGAGCTAGCCTGGAAAGCTGTTGCTCAGCCTCATCTGCCCATGGCACTGCTCGCACAGAGGCACAGAGACTGGGGCTGCTTGCTTGTCTTGTCCCCTCAAACTTCAAACGTAGCTTAGGTGGTCCATGCCGGGCGCCTCCGGCAGCCCTGCTCCGAAAATGCGAACGTCTGCAGATAGCTCGCAGGCAGAAAGAGCTAGCCTGGAAAGCTGTTGCTCAGCCTCATCTGCCCATGGCACTGCTCGCACAGAGGCACAGAGACTGGGGCTGCTTGCTTGTCTTGTCCCCTCAAACTTCAAACGTAGCTTAGGTGGTCCGTGCCGGGCGCAGCCGGCAGCCCTGCTCCAAAAATGCGAACGTCTGCAGATAGCTCGCAGGCAGAAAGAGCTAGCCTGGAAAGCTGTTGCTCAGCCTCATCTGCCCATGGCACTGCTCGCACAGAGGCACAGAGACTGGGGCTGCTTGCTTGTCTTGTCCCCTCAAACTTCAAACGTAGCTTAGGTGGTCCGTGCCGGGTGCCTCCGGCAGCCCTGCTCCGAAAACGCAAACGTCTGCAGATAGCTCGCAGGCAGAAAGAGCTAGCCTGGAAAGCTGTTGCTCAGCCTCATCTGCCCATGGCACTGCTCGCACAGAGGCACAGAGACTGGGGCTGCTTGCTTGTCTTGTCCCCTCAAACTTCAAACGTAGCTTAGGTGGTCCGTGCCGGGCGCCTCCGGCAGCCCTGCTCCGAAAATGCAAACGTCTGCAGATAGCTCGCAGGCAGAAAGAGCTAGCCTGGAAAGCTGTTGCTCAGCCTCATCTGCCCATGGCACTGCTCGCACAGAGGCACAGAGACTGGGGCTGCTTGCTTGTCTTGTCCCCTCAAACTTCAAACGTAGCTTAGGTGGTCCGTGCCGGGCGCCTCCGGCAGCCCTGCTCCGAAAATGCGAACGTCTGCAGATAGCTCGCAGGCAGAAAGAGCTAGCCTGGAAAGCTGTTGCTCAGCCTCATCTGCCCATGGCACTGCTCGCACAGAGGCACAGAGACTGGGGCTGCTTGCTTGTCTTGTCCCCTCAAACTTCAAACGTAGCTTAGGTGGTCCATGCCGGGCGCCTCCGGCAGCCCTGCTCCGAAAATGCGAACGTCTGCAGATAGCTCGCAGGCAGAAAGAGCTAGCCTGGAAAGCTGTTGCTCAGCCTCATCTGCCCATGGCACTGCTCGCACAGAGGCACAGAGACTGGGGCTGCTTGCTTGTCTTGTCCCCTCAAACTTCAAACGTAGCTTAGGTGGTCCGTGCCGGGCGCAGCCGGCAGCCCTGCTCCAAAAATGCGAACGTCTGCAGATAGCTCGCAGGCAGAAAGAGCTAGCCTGGAAAGCTGTTGCTCAGCCTCATCTGCCCATGGCACTGCTCGCACAGAGGCACAGAGACTGGGGCTGCTTGCTTGTCTTGTCCCCTCAAACTTCAAACGTAGCTTAGGTGGTCCGTGCCGGCTGCCTCCGGCAGCCCTGCTCCGAAAACGCAAACGTCTGCAGATAGCTCGCAGGCAGAAAGAGCTAGCCTGGAAAGCTGTTGCTCAGCCTCATCTGCCCATGGCACTGCTCGCACAGAGGCACAGAGACTGGGGCTGCTTGCTTGTCTTGTCCCCTCAAACTTGAAATGTAGCTTAGGTGGTCCGTGCCGGGCGCCTCCGGCAGCCCTGCTCCGAAAATGCGAACGTCTGCAGATAGCTCGCAGGCAGAAAGAGCTAGCCTGGAAAGCTGTTGCTCAGCCTCATCTGCCCATGGCACTGCTCGCACAGAGGCACAGAGACTGGGGCTGCTTGCTTGTCTTGTCCCCTCAAACTTCAAACGTAGCTTAGGTGGTCTGTGCCGGGCGCCTCCGGCAGCCCTGCTCCGAAAATGCAAACGTCTGCAGATAGCTCGCAGGCAGAAAGAGCTAGCCTGGAAAGCTGTTGCTCAGCCTCATCTGGCCATGGCACTGCTCGCACAGAGGCACAGAGACTGGGGCTGCTTGCTTGTCTTGTCCCCTCAAACTTCAAACGTAGCTTAGGTGGTCCGTGCCGGGCGCCTCCGGCAGCCCTGCTCCGAAAATGCAAACGTCTGCAGATAGCTCGCAGGCAGAAAGAGCTAGCCTGGAAAGCTGTTGCTCAGCCTCATCTGCCCATGGCACTGCTCGCACAGAGGCACAGAGACTGGGGCTGCTTGCTTGTCTTGTCCCCTCAAACTTCAAACGTAGCTTAGGTGGTCCATGCCGGGCACCTCCGGCAGACCTGCTCCGAAAATGCGAACGTCTGCAGATAGCTCGCAGGCAGAAAGAGCTAGCCTGGAAAGCTGTTGCTCAGCCTCATCTGCCCATGGCACTGCTCGCACAGAGGCACAGAGACTGGGGCTGCTTGCTTGTCTTGTCCCCTCAAACTTCAAACGTAGCTTAGGTGGTCTGTGCCGGGCGCCTCCGGCAGCCCTGCTCCGAAAATGCGAACGTCTGCAGATAGCTCGCAGGCAGAAAGAGCTAGCCTGGAAAGCTGTTGCTCAGCCTCATCTGGCCATGGCACTGCTCGCACAGAGGCACAGAGACTGGGGCTGCTTGCTTGTCTTGTCCCCTCAAACTTCAAACGTAGCTTAGGTGGTCCATGCCGGGCGCCTCCGGCAGCCCTGCTCCGAAAATGCAAACGTCTGCAGATAGCTCGCAGGCAGAAAGAGCTAGCCTGGAAAGCTGTTGCTCAGCCTCATCTGCCCATGGCACTGCTCGCACAGAGGCACAGAGACTGGGGCTGCTTGCTTGTCTTGTCCCCTCAAACTTCAAACGTAGCTTAAGTGATCCGTGCCGGGTGCTTCCGGCAGCCCTGCTCCGAAAATGCGAACGTCTGCAGATAGCTCGCAGGCAGAAAGAGCTAGCCTGGAAAGCTGTTGCTCAGCCTCATCTGCCCATGGCACTGCTCGCACAGAGGCACAGAGACTGGGGCTGCTTGCTTGTCTTGTCCCCTCAAACTTCAAACGTAGCTTAGGTGGTCTGTGCCGGGCGCCTCCGGCAGCCCTGCTCCGAAAATGCGAACGTCTGCAGATAGCTCGCAGGCAGAAAGAGCTAGCCTGGAAAGCTGTTGCTCAGCCTCATCTGCCCATGGCACTGCTCGCACAGAGGCACAGAGACTGGGGCTGCTTGCTTGTCTTGTCCCCTCAAACTTCAAACGTAGCTTAAGTGATCCGTGCCGGGCGCTTCCGGCAGCCCTGCTCCGAAAATGCAAACGTCTGCAGATAGCTCGCAGGCAGAAAGAGCTAGCCTGGAAAGCTGTTGCTCAGCCTCATCTGGCCATGGCACTGCTCGCACAGAGGCACAGAGACTGGGGCTGCTTGCTTGTCTTGTCCCCTCAAACTTCAAACGTAGCTTAGGTGGTCCGTGCCGGGTGCCTCCGGCAGCCCTGCTCCGAAAAAGCAAACGTCTGCAGATAGCTCGCAGGCAGAAAGAGCTAGCCTGGAAAGCTGTTGCTCAGCCTCATCTGCCCATGGCACTGCTCGCACAGAGGCACAGAGACTGGGGCTGCTTGCTTGTCTTGTCCCCTCTAACTTGAAATGTAGCTTAGGTGGTCCGTGCCGGGCGCTTCCGGCAGCCCTGATCCGAAAATGCGAACGTCTGCAGATAGCTCGCAGGCAGAAAGAGCTAGCGTGGAAAGCTGTTGCTCAGCCTCATCTGCCCATGGCACTGCTCGCACAGAGGCACAGAGACTGGGGCTGCTTGCTTGTCTTGTCCCCTCAAACTTCAAACGTAGCTTAGGTGGTCTGTGCCGGGCGCCTCCGGCAGCCCTGCTCCGAAAATGCAAACGTCTGCAGATAGCTCGCAGGCAGAAAGAGCTAGCCTGGAAAGCTGTTGCTCAGCCTCATCTGGCCATGGCACTGCTCGCACAGAGGCACAGAGACTGGGGCTGCTTGCTTGTCTTGTCCCCTCAAACTTCAAACGTAGCTTAGGTGGTCCGTGCCGGGCGCCTCCGGCAGCCCTGCTCCGAAAATGCAAACGTCTGCAGATAGCTCGCAGGCAGAAAGAGCTAGCCTGGAAAGCTGTTGCTCAGCCTCATCTGCCCATCGCACTGCTCGCACAGAGGCACAGAGACTGGGGCTGCTTGCTTGTCTTGTCCCCTCAAACTTCAAACGTAGCTTAGGTGGTCTGTGCCGGGCGCCTCCGGCAGCCCTGCTCCGAAAATGCGAACGTCTGCAGATAGCTCGCAGGCAGAAAGAGCTAGCCTGGAAAGCTGTTGCTCAGCCTCATCTGCCCATGGCACTGCTCGCACAGAGGCACAGAGACTGGGGCTGCTTGCTTGTCTTGTCCCCTCAAACTTCAAACGTAGCTTAGCTGATCCGTGCCGGGCGCTTCCGGCAGCCCTGCTCCGAAAATGCGAACGTCTGCAGATAGCTCGCAGGCAGAAAGAGCTAGCCTGGAAAGCTGTTGCTCAGCCTCATCTGGCCATGGCACTGCTCGCACAGAGGCACAGAGACTGGGGCTGCTTGCTTGTCTTGTCCCCTCAAACTTCAAACGTAGCTTAGGTGGTCTGTGCCGGGCGCCTCCGGCAGCCCTGCTCCGAAAATGCGAACGTCTGCAGATAGCTCGCAGGCAGAAAGAGCTAGCCTGGAAAGCTGTTGCTCAGCCTCATCTGCCCATGGCACTGCTCGCACAGAGGCACAGAGACTGGGGCTGCTTGCTTGTTTTGTCCCCTCAAACTTCAAACGTATCGTAAGTGATCCTTGATGGGCGCTTCCGGCAGTCCTGCTCCGAAAATGCGAACGTCTGCAGATAGCTCGCAGGCAGAAAGAGCTAGCCTGGAAAGCTGTTGCTCAGCCTCATCTGCCCATGGCACTGCTCGCACAGAGGCACAGAGACTGGGGCTGCTTGCTTGTCTTGTCCCCTCAAACTTCAAACGTAGCTTAGGTGGTCTGTGCCGGGCGCCTCCGGCAGCCCTGCTCCGAAAATGCGAACGTCTGCAGATAGCTCGCAGGCAGAAAGAGCTAGCCTGGAAAGCTGTTGCTCAGCCTCATCTGCCCATGGCACTGCTCGCACAGAGGCACAGAGACTGGGGCTGCTTGCTTGTCTTGTCCCCTCAAACTTCAAACGTAGCTTAGGTGGTCTGTGCCGGGTGCCTCCGGCAGCCCTGCTCCGAAAACGCAAACGTCTGCAGATAGCTCGCAGGCAGAAAGAGCTAGCCTGGAAAGCTGTTGCTCAGCCTCATCTGCCCATGGCACTGCTCGCACAGAGGCACAGAGACTGGGGCTGCTTGCTTGTCTTGTCCCCTCAAACTTCAAATGTAGCTTAGGTGGTCCGTGCCGGGCGCCTCCGGTAGCCCTGCTCCGAAAATGCGAACGTCTGCAGATAGGTCGCAGGCAGAAAGAGCTAGCCTGGAAAGCTGTTGCTCAGCCTCATCTGGCCATGGCACTGCTCGCACAGAGGCACAGAGACTGGGGCTGCTTGCTTGTCTTGTCCCCTCAAACTTCAAACGTAGCTTAGGTGGTCTGTGCCGGGCGCCTCCGGCAGCCCTGCTCCGAAAATGCGAACGTCTGCAGATAGCTCGCAGGCAGAAAGAGCTAGCCTGGAAAGCTGTTGCTCAGCCTCATCTGGCCATGGCACTGCTCGCACAGAGGCACAGAGACTGGGGCTGCTTGCTTGTCTTGTCCCCTCAAACTTCAAACGTAGCTTAGGTGGTCCGTGCCGGCTGCCTCCGGCAGCCCTGCTCCGAAAACGCAAACATCTGCAGATAGCTCGCAGGCAGAAAGAGCTAGCCTGGAAAGCTGTTGCTCAGCCTCATCTGCCCATGGCACTGCTCGCACAGAGGCACAGAGACTGGGGCTGCTTGCTTGTCTTGTCCCCTCAAACTTCAAACGTAGCTTAGGTGGTCTGTGCCGGGCGCCTCCGGCAGCCCTGCTCCGAAAATCCAAATGTCTGCAGATAGCTAGCAGGCAGAAAGAGCTAGCCTGGAAAGCTGTTGCTCAGCCTCATCTGGCCATGGCACTGCTCGCACAGAGGCACAGAGACTGGGGCTGCTTGCTTGTCTTGTCCCCTCAAACTTCAAACGTAGCTTAGGTGGTCCATGCCGGGCGCCTCCGGCAGCCCTGCTCCGAAAATGCAAACGTCTGCAGATAGCTCGCAGGCAGAAAGAGCTAGCCTGGAAAGCTGTTGCTCAGCCTCATCTGCCCATGGCACTGCTCGCACAGAGGCACAGAGACTGGGGCTGCTTGCTTGTCTTGTCCCCTCAAACTTCAAACGTAGCTTAGCTGATCCGTGCCGGGCGCTTCCGGCAGCCCTGCTCCGAAAATGCGAACGTCTGCAGATAGCTCGCAGGCAGAAAGAGCTAGCCTGGAAAGCTGTTGCTCAGCCTCATCTGGCCATGGCACTGCTCGCACAGAGGCACAGAGACTGGGGCTGCTTGCTTGTCTTGTCCCCTCAAACTTCAAACGTAGCTTAGGTGGTCTGTGACGGGCACCTCCGGCAGCCCTGCTCCGAAAATGCGAACGTCTGCAGATAGCTCGCAGGCAGAAAGAGCTAGCCTGGAAAGCTGTTGCTCAGCCTCATCTGCCCATGGCACTGCTCGCACAGAGGCACAGAGACTGGGGCTGCTTGCTTGTCTTGTCCCCTCAAACTTCAAACGTAGCTTAGCTGATCCGTGCCGGGCGCTTCCGGCAGCCCTGCTCCGAAAATGCGAACGTCTGCAGATAGCTCGCAGGCAGAAAGAGCTAGCCTGGAAAGCTGTTGCTCAGCCTCATCTGCCCATGGCACTGCTCGCACAGAGGCACAGAGACTGGGGCTGCTTGCTTGTCTTGTCCCCTCAAACTTCAAACGTAGCTTAGGTGGTCTGTGCCGGGCGCCTCCGGCAGCCCTGCTCCGAAAATGCGAACGTCTGCAGATAGCTCGCAGGCAGAAAGAGCTAGCCTGGAAAGCTGTTGCTCAGCCTCATCTGCCCATGGCACTGCTCGCACAGAGGCACAGAGACTGGGGCTGCTTGCTTGTCTTGTCCCCTCAAACTTCAAACGTAGCTTAGGTGGTCCGTGCCGGGCGCAGCCGGCAGCCCTGCTCCAAAAATGCGAACGTCTGCAGATAGCTCGCAGCCAGAAAGAGCTAGCCTGGAAAGCTGTTGCTCAGCCTCATCTGCCCATGGCACTGCTCGCACAGAGGCACAGAGACTGGGGCTGCTTGCTTGTCTTGTCCCCTCAAACTTCAAACGTAGCTTAAGTGATCCGTGCCGGGCGCTTCCGGCAGCCCTGCTCCGAAAATGCAAACGTCTGCAGATAGCTAGCAGGCAGAAAGAGCTAGCCTGGAAAGCTGTTGCTCAGCCTCATCTGGCCATGGCACTGCTCGCACAGAGGCACAGAGACTGGGGCTGCTTGCTTGTCTTGTCCCCTCAAACTTCAAACGTAGCTTAGGTGGTCCGTGCCGGGTGCCTCCGGCAGCCCTGCTCCGAAAACGCAAACGTCTGCAGATAGCTCGCAGGCAGAAAGAGCTAGCCTGGAAAGCTGTTGCTCAGCCTCATCTGCCCATGGCACTGCTCGCACAGAGGCACAGAGACTGGGGCTGCTTGCTTGTCTTGTCCCCTCAAACTTGAAATGTAGCTTAAGTGATCCGTGCCGGGCGCTTCCGGCAGCCCTGCTCCGAAAATGCGAACGTCTGCAGATAGCTCGCAGGCAGAAAGAGCTAGCCTGGAAAGCTGTTGCTCAGCCTCATCTGCCCATGGCACTGCTCGCACAGAGGCACAGAGACTGGGGCTGCTTGCTTGTCCCCTCAAACTTCAAACGTAGCTTAGGTGGTCTGTGCCGGGCACCTCCGGCAGCCCTGCTCCGAAAATGCGAACGTCTGCAGATAGCTCGCAGGCAGAAAGAGCTAGCCTGGAAAGCTGTTGCTCAGCCTCATCTGCCCATGGCACTGCTCGCACAGAGGCACAGAGACTGGGGCTGCTTGCTTGTCTTGTCCCCTCAAACTTCAAACGTAGCTTAGCTGATCCGTGCCGGGCGCTTCCGGCAGCCCTGCTCCGAAAATGCGAACGTCTGCAGATAGCTCGCAGGCAGAAAGAGCTAGCCTGGAAAGCTGTTGCTCAGCCTCATCTGCCCATGGCACTGCTCGCACAGAGGCACAGAGACTGGGGCTGCTTGCTTGTCTTGTCCCCTCAAACTTCAAACGTAGCTTAGGTGGTCTGTGCCGGGCGCCTCCGGCAGCCCTGCTCCGAAAATGCGAACGTCTGCAGATAGCTCGCAGGCAGAAAGAGCTAGCCTGGAAAGCTGTTGCTCAGCCTCATCTGCCCATGGCACTGCTCGCACAGAGGCACAGAGACTGGGGCTGCTTGCTTGTCTTGTCCCCTCAAACTTCAAACGTATCTTAAGTGATCCTTGATGGGCGCTTCCGGCAGTCCTGCTCCGAAAATGCGAACGTCTGCAGATAGCTCGCAGGCAGAAAGAGCTAGCCTGGAAAGCTGTTGCTCAGCCTCATCTGCCCATGGCACTGCTCGCACAGAGGCACAGAGACTGGGGCTGCTTGCTTGTCTTGTCCCCTCAAACTTCAAACGTAGCTTAGGTGGTCTGTGCCGGGCGCCTCCGGCAGCCCTGCTCCGAAAATGCGAACGTCTGCAGATAGCTCGCAGGCAGAAAGAGCTAGCCTGGAAAGCTGTTGCTCAGCCTCATCTGCCCATGGCACTGCTCGCACAGAGGCACAGAGACTGGGGCTGCTTGCTTGTCTTGTCCCCTCAAACTTCAAACGTAGCTTAGGTGGTCTGTGCCGGGTGCCTCCGGCAGCCCTGCTCCGAAAACGCAAACGTCTGCAGATAGCTCGCAGGCAGAAAGAGCTAGCCTGGAAAGCTGTTGCTCAGCCTCATCTGCCCATGGCACTGCTCGCACAGAGGCACAGAGACTGGGGCTGCTTGCTTGTCTTGTCCCCTCAAACTTCAAATGTAGCTTAGGTGGTCCGTGCCGGGCGCCTCCGGTAGCCCTGCTCCGAAAATGCGAACGTCTGCAGATAGCTCGCAGGCAGAAAGAGCTAGCCTGGAAAGCTGTTGCTCAGCCTCATCTGGCCATGGCACTGCTCGCACAGAGGCACAGAGACTGGGGCTGCTTGCTTGTCTTGTCCCCTCAAACTTCAAACGTAGCTTAGGTGGTCTGTGCCGGGCGCCTCCGGCAGCCCTGCTCCGAAAATGCGAACGTCTGCAGATAGCTCGCAGGCAGAAAGAGCTAGCCTGGAAAGCTGTTGCTCAGCCTCATCTGGCCATGGCACTGCTCGCACAGAGGCACAGAGACTGGGGCTGCTTGCTTGTCTTGTCCCCTCAAACTTCAAACGTAGCTTAGGTGGTCCGTGCCGGCTGCCTCCGGCAGCCCTGCTCCGAAAACGCAAACATCTGCAGATAGCTCGCAGGCAGAAAGAGCTAGCCTGGAAAGCTGTTGCTCAGCCTCATCTGCCCATGGCACTGCTCGCACAGAGGCACAGAGACTGGGGATGCTTGCTTGTCTTGTCCCCTCAAACTTCAAATGTAGCTTAGGTGGTCCGTGCCGGGCGCCTCCGGCAGCCCTGCTCCGAAAATGCGAACGTCTGCAGATAGCTCGCAGGCAGAAAGAGCTAGCCTGGAAAGCTGTTGCTCAGCCTCATCTGCCCATGGCACTGCTCGCACAGAGGCACAGAGACTGGGGCTGCTTGCTTGTCTTGTCCCCTCAAACTTCAAACGTAGCTTAGGTGGTCTGTGCCGGGCGCCTCCGGCAGCCCTGCTCCGAAAATGCGAACATCTGCAGATAGCTAGCAGGCAGAAAGAGCTAGCCTGGAAAGCTGTTGCTCAGCCTCATCTGCCCATGGCACTGCTCGCACAGAGGCACAGAGACTGGGGCTGCTTGCTTGTCTTGTCCCCTCAAACTTCAAACGTAGCTTAGGTGGTCCATGCCGGGCGTCTCCGGCAGCCCTGCTCCGAAAATGCAAACGTCTGCAGATAGCTCGCAGGCAGAAAGAGCTAGCCTGGAAAGCTGTTGCTCAGCCTCATCTGCCCATGGCACTGCTCGCACAGAGGCACAGAGACTGGGGCTGCTTGCTTGTCTTGTCCCCTCAAACTTCAAACGTATCTTAGGTGATCCGTGCCGGGCGCTTCCGGCAGCCCTGCTCCGAAAATGCGAACGTCTGCAGATAGCTCGCAGGCAGAAAGAGCTAGCCTGGAAAGCTGTTGCTCAGCCTCATCTGCCCATGGCACTGCTCGCACAGAGGCACAGAGACTGGGGCTGCTTGCTTGTCTTGTCCCCTCAAACTTCAAACGTATCTTAAGTGATCCTTGATGGGCGCTTCCGGCAGTCCTGCTCCGAAAATGCGAACGTCTGCAGATAGCTCGCAGGCAGAAAGAGCTAGCCTGGAAAGCTGTTGCTCAGCCTCATCTGGCCATGGCACTGCTCGCACAGAGGCACAGAGACTGGGGCTGCTTGCTTGTCTTGTCCCCTCAAACTTCAAACGTAGCTTAGGTGGTCTGTGCCGGGCGCCTCCGGCAGCCCTGCTCCGAAAATGCGAACGTCTGCAGATAGCTCGCAGGCAGAAAGAGCTAGCCTGGAAAGCTGTTGCTCAGCCTCATCTGGCCATGGCACTGCTCGCACAGAGGCACAGAGACTGGGGCTGCTTGCTTGTCTTGTCCCCTCAAACTTCAAACGTAGCTTAGGTGGTCCGTGCCGGGCGCCTCCGGCAGCCCTGCTTCGAAAATGCAAACGTCTGCAGATAGCTCGCAGGCAGAAAGAGCTAGCCTGGAAAGCTGTTGCTCAGCCTCATCTGTCCATGGCACTGCTCGCACAGAGGCACAGAGACTGGGGCTGCTTGCTTGTCTTGTCCCCTCAAACTTCAAACGTAGCTTAGGTGGTCCATGCCGGGCGCCTCCGGCAGCCCTGCTCCGAAAATGCGAACGTCTGCAGATAGCTCGCAGGCAGAAAGAGCTAGCCTGGAAAGCTGTTGCTCAGCCTCATCTGCCCATGGCACTGCTCGCACAGAGGCACAGAGACTGGGGCTGCTTGCTTGTCTTGTCCCCTCAAACTTCAAACGTAGCTTAGGTGGTCTGTGCCGGGCGCCTCCGGCAGCCCTGCTCCGAAAATGCGAACGTCTGCAGATAGCTCGCAGGCAGAAAGAGCTAGCCTGGAAAGCTGTTGCTCAGCCTCATCTGGCCATGGCACTGCTCGCACAGAGGCACAGAGACTGGGGCTGCTTGCTTGTCTTGTCCCCTCAAACTTCAAACGTAGCTTAGGTGGTCCGTGCCGGGTGCCTCCGGCAGCCCTGCTCCGAAAACGCAAACGTCTGCAGATAGCTCGCAGGCAGAAAGAGCTAGCCTGGAAAGCTGTTGCTCAGCCTCATCTGCCCATGGCACTGCTCGCACAGAGGCACAGAGACTGGGGCTGCTTGCTTGTCTTGTCCCCTCAAACTTGAAATGTAGCTTAGGTGGTCCGTGCCGGGCGCCTCCGGCAGCCCTGCTCCGAAAATGCGAACGTCTGCAGATAGCTCGCAGGCAGAAAGAGCTAGCCTGGAAAGCTGTTGCTCAGCCTCATCTGCCCATGGCACTGCTCGCACAGAGGCACAGAGACTGGGGCTGCTTGCTTGTCTTGTCCCCTCAAACTTGAAATGTAGCTTAGGTGGTCCGTGCCGGGCGCCTCCGGCAGCCCTGCTCCGAAAATGCGAACGTCTGCAGATAGCTCGCAGGCAGAAAGAGCTAGCCTGGAAAGCTGTTGCTCAGCCTCATCTGCCCATGGCACTGCTCGCACAGAGGCACAGAGACTGGGGCTGCTTGCTTGTCTTGTCCCCTCAAACTTCAAACGTAGCTTAGGTGGTCTGTGCCGGGCGCCTCCGGCAGCCCTGCTCCGAAAATGCAAACGTCTGCAGATAGCTCGCAGGCAGAAAGAGCTAGCCTGGAAAGCTGTTGCTCAGCCTCATCTGCCCATGGCACTGCTCGCACAGAGGCACAGAGACTGGGGCTGCTTGCTTGTCTTGTCCCCTCAAACTTCAAACGTAGCTTAGGTGGTCCGTGCCGGGCGCCTCCGGCAGCCCTGCTCCGAAAATGCAAACGTCTGCAGATAGCTCGCAGGCAGAAAGAGCTAGCCTGGAAAGCTGTTGCTCAGCCTCATCTGCCCATCGCACTGCTCGCACAGAGGCACAGAGACTGGGGCTGCTTGCTTGTCTTGTCCCCTCAAACTTCAAACGTAGCTTAGGTGGTCCATGCCGGGCACCTCCGGCAGACCTGCTCCGAAAATGCGAACGTCTGCAGATAGCTCGCAGGCAGAAAGAGCTAGCCTGGAAAGCTGTTGCTCAGCCTCATCTGCCCATGGCACTGCTCGCACAGAGGCACAGAGACTGGGGCTGCTTGCTTGTCTTGTCCCCTCAAACTTCAAACGTAGCTTAGGTGGTCTGTGCCGGGCGCCTCCGGCAGCCCTGCTCCGAAAATGCGAACGTCTGCAGATAGCTCGCAGGCAGAAAGAGCTAGCCTGGAAAGCTGTTGCTCAGCCTCATCTGGCCATGGCACTGCTCGCACAGAGGCACAGAGACTGGGGCTGCTTGCTTGTCTTGTCCCCTCAAACTTCAAACGTAGCTTAGGTGGTCCATGCCGGGCGCCTCCGGCAGCCCTGCTCCGAAAATGCAAACGTCTGCAGATAGCTCGCAGGCAGAAAGAGCTAGCCTGGAAAGCTGTTGCTCAGCCTCATCTGCCCATGGCACTGCTCGCACAGAGGCACAGAGACTGGGGCTGCTTGCTTGTCTTGTCCCCTCAAACTTCAAACGTATCTTAAGTGATCCGTGCCGGGTGCTTCCGGCAGCCCTGCTCCGAAAATGCGAACGTCTGCAGATAGCTCGCAGGCAGAAAGAGCTAGCCTGGAAAGCTGTTGCTCAGCCTCATCTGCCCATCGCACTGCTCGCACAGAGGCACAGAGACTGGGGCTGCTTGCTTGTCTTGTCCCCTCAAACTTCAAACGTAGCTTAGGTGGTCCATGCCGGGCACCTCCGGCAGACCTGCTCCGAAAATGCGAACGTCTGCAGATAGCTCGCAGGCAGAAAGAGCTAGCCTGGAAAGCTGTTGCTCAGCCTCATCTGCCCATGGCACTGCTCGCACAGAGGCACAGAGACTGGGGCTGCTTGCTTGTCTTGTCCCCTCAAACTTCAAACGTAGCTTAGGTGGTCTGTGCCGGGCGCCTCCGGCAGCCCTGCTCCGAAAATGCGAACGTCTGCAGATAGCTCGCAGGCAGAAAGAGCTAGCCTGGAAAGCTGTTGCTCAGCCTCATCTGGCCATGGCACTGCTCGCACAGAGGCACAGAGACTGGGGCTGCTTGCTTGTCTTGTCCCCTCAAACTTCAAACGTAGCTTAGGTGGTCCATGCCGGGCGCCTCCGGCAGCCCTGCTCCGAAAATGCAAACGTCTGCAGATAGCTCGCAGGCAGAAAGAGCTAGCCTGGAAAGCTGTTGCTCAGCCTCATCTGCCCATGGCACTGCTCGCACAGAGGCACAGAGACTGGGGCTGCTTGCTTGTCTTGTCCCCTCAAACTTCAAACGTATCTTAAGTGATCCGTGCCGGGTGCTTCCGGCAGCCCTGCTCCGAAAATGCGAACGTCTGCAGATAGCTCGCAGGCAGAAAGAGCTAGCCTGGAAAGCTGTTGCTCAGCCTCATCTGCCCATGGCACTGCTCGCACAGAGGCACAGAGACTGGGGCTGCTTGCTTGTCTTGTCCCCTCAAACTTCAAACGTAGCTTAGGTGGTCTGTGCCGGGCGCCTCCGGCAGCCCTGCTCCGAAAACGCAAACGTCTGCAGATAGCTCGCAGGCAGAAAGAGCTAGCCTGGAAAGCTGTTGCTCAGCCTCATCTGCCCATGGCACTGCTCGCACAGAGGCACAGAGACTGGGGCTGCTTGCTTGTCTTGTCCCCTCAAACTTCAAACGTAGCTTAGCTGATCCGTGCCGGGCGCTTCCGGCAGCCCTGCTCCGAAAACGCAAACGTCTGCAGATAGCTCGCAGGCAGAAAGAGCTAGCCTGGAAAGCTGTTGCTCAGCCTCATCTGCCCATGGCACTGCTCGCACAGAGGCACAGAGACTGGGGCTGCTTGCTTGTCTTGTCCCCTCAAACTTCAAACGTAGCTTAGGTGGTCTGTGCCGGGCGCCTCCGGCAGCCCTGCTCCGAAAATGCGAACGTCTGCAGATAGCTCGCAGGCAGAAAGAGCTAGCCTGGAAAGCTGTTGCTCAGCCTCATCTGCCCATGGCACTGCTCGCACAGAGGCACAGAGACTGGGGCTGCTTGCTTGTCTTGTCCCCTCAAACTTCAAACGTAGCTTAGGTGGTCTGTGCCGGGCGCCTCCGGCAGCCCTGCTCCGAAAATGCAAACGTCTGCAGATAGCTCGCAGGCAGAAAGAGCTAGCCTGGAAAGCTGTTGCTCAGCCTCATCTGCCCATGGCACTGCTCGCACAGAGGCACAGAGACTGGGGCTGCTTGCTTGTCTTGTCCCCTCAAACTTCAAACGTAGCTTAGGTGGTCCGTGCCGGGCGCCTCCGGCAGCCCTGCTCCGAAAATGCAAACGTCTGCAGATAGCTCGCAGGCAGAAAGAGCTAGCCTGGAAAGCTGTTGCTCAGCCTCATCTGCCCATCGCACTGCTCGCACAGAGGCACAGAGACTGGGGCTGCTTGCTTGTCTTGTCCCCTCAAACTTCAAACGTAGCTTAGGTGGTCCATGCCGGGCACCTCCGGCAGACCTGCTCCGAAAATGCGAACGTCTGCAGATAGCTCGCAGGCAGAAAGAGCTAGCCTGGAAAGCTGTTGCTCAGCCTCATCTGCCCATGGCACTGCTCGCACAGAGGCACAGAGACTGGGGCTGCTTGCTTGTCTTGTCCCCTCAAACTTCAAACGTAGCTTAGGTGGTCTGTGCCGGGCGCCTCCGGCAGCCCTGCTCCGAAAATGCGAACGTCTGCAGATAGCTCGCAGGCAGAAAGAGCTAGCCTGGAAAGCTGTTGCTCAGCCTCATCTGGCCATGGCACTGCTCGCACAGAGGCACAGAGACTGGGGCTGCTTGCTTGTCTTGTCCCCTCAAACTTCAAACGTAGCTTAGGTGGTCCATGCCGGGCGCCTCCGGCAGCCCTGCTCCGAAAATGCAAACGTCTGCAGATAGCTCGCAGGCAGAAAGAGCTAGCCTGGAAAGCTGTTGCTCAGCCTCATCTGCCCATGGCACTGCTCGCACAGAGGCACAGAGACTGGGGCTGCTTGCTTGTCTTGTCCCCTCAAACTTCAAACGTATCTTAAGTGATCCGTGCCGGGTGCTTCCGGCAGCCCTGCTCCGAAAATGCGAACGTCTGCAGATAGCTCGCAGGCAGAAAGAGCTAGCCTGGAAAGCTGTTGCTCAGCCTCATCTGCCCATCGCACTGCTCGCACAGAGGCACAGAGACTGGGGCTGCTTGCTTGTCTTGTCCCCTCAAACTTCAAACGTAGCTTAGGTGGTCCATGCCGGGCACCTCCGGCAGACCTGCTCCGAAAATGCGAACGTCTGCAGATAGCTCGCAGGCAGAAAGAGCTAGCCTGGAAAGCTGTTGCTCAGCCTCATCTGCCCATGGCACTGCTCGCACAGAGGCACAGAGACTGGGGCTGCTTGCTTGTCTTGTCCCCTCAAACTTCAAACGTAGCTTAGGTGGTCTGTGCCGGGCGCCTCCGGCAGCCCTGCTCCGAAAATGCGAACGTCTGCAGATAGCTCGCAGGCAGAAAGAGCTAGCCTGGAAAGCTGTTGCTCAGCCTCATCTGGCCATGGCACTGCTCGCACAGAGGCACAGAGACTGGGGCTGCTTGCTTGTCTTGTCCCCTCAAACTTCAAACGTAGCTTAGGTGGTCCATGCCGGGCGCCTCCGGCAGCCCTGCTCCGAAAATGCAAACGTCTGCAGATAGCTCGCAGGCAGAAAGAGCTAGCCTGGAAAGCTGTTGCTCAGCCTCATCTGCCCATGGCACTGCTCGCACAGAGGCACAGAGACTGGGGCTGCTTGCTTGTCTTGTCCCCTCAAACTTCAAACGTATCTTAAGTGATCCGTGCCGGGTGCTTCCGGCAGCCCTGCTCCGAAAATGCGAACGTCTGCAGATAGCTCGCAGGCAGAAAGAGCTAGCCTGGAAAGCTGTTGCTCAGCCTCATCTGCCCATGGCACTGCTCGCACAGAGGCACAGAGACTGGGGCTGCTTGCTTGTCTTGTCCCCTCAAACTTCAAACGTAGCTTAGGTGGTCTGTGCCGGGCGCCTCCGGCAGCCCTGCTCCGAAAACGCAAACGTCTGCAGATAGCTCGCAGGCAGAAAGAGCTAGCCTGGAAAGCTGTTGCTCAGCCTCATCTGCCCATGGCACTGCTCGCACAGAGGCACAGAGACTGGGGCTGCTTGCTTGTCTTGTCCCCTCAAACTTCAAACGTAGCTTAGCTGATCCGTGCCGGGCGCTTCCGGCAGCCCTGCTCCGAAAACGCAAACGTCTGCAGATAGCTCGCAGGCAGAAAGAGCTAGCCTGGAAAGCTGTTGCTCAGCCTCATCTGCCCATGGCACTGCTCGCACAGAGGCACAGAGACTGGGGCTGCTTGCTTGTCTTGTCCCCTCAAACTTCAAACGTAGCTTAGGTGGTCTGTGCCGGGCGCCTCCGGCAGCCCTGCTCCGAAAATGCGAACGTCTGCAGATAGCTCGCAGGCAGAAAGAGCTAGCCTGGAAAGCTGTTGCTCAGCCTCATCTGCCCATGGCACTGCTCGCACAGAGGCACAGAGACTGGGGCTGCTTGCTTGTCTTGTCCCCTCAAACTTCAAACGTATCTTAAGTGATCCTTGATGGGCGCTTCCGGCAGCCCTGCTCCGAAAATGCGAACGTCTGCAGATAGCTCGCAGGCAGAAAGAGTTAGCCTGGAAAGCTGTTGCTCAGCCTCATCTGCCCATGGCACTGCTCGCACAGAGGCACAGAGACTGGGGCTGCTTGCTTGTCTTGTCCCCTCAAACTTCAAACGTAGCTTAGGTGGTCTGTGCCGGGCGCCTCCGGCAGCCCTGCTCCGAAAATGCGAACGTCTGCAGATAGCTCGCAGGCAGAAAGAGCTAGCCTGGAAAGCTGTTGCTCAGCCTCATCTGGCCATGGCACTGCTCGCACAGAGGCACAGAGACTGGGGCTGCTTGCTTGTCTTGTCCCCTCAAACTTCAAACGTAGCTTAGGTGGTCCGTGCCGGGTGCCTCCGGCAGCCCTGCTCCGAAAACGCAAACGTCTGCAGATAGCTCGCAGGCAGAAAGAGCTAGCCTGGAAAGCTGTTGCTCAGCCTCATCTGCCCATGGCACTGCTCGCACAGAGGCACAGAGACTGGGGCTGCTTGCTTGTCTTGTCCCCTCAAACTTCAAACGTAGCTTAGGTGGTCTGTGCCGGGCGCCTCCGGCAGCCCTGCTCCGAAAATGCGAACGTCTGCAGATAGCTCGCAGGCAGAAAGAGCTAGCCTGGAAAGCTGTTGCTCAGCCTCATCTGGCCATGGCACTGCTCGCACAGAGGCACAGAGACTGGGGCTGCTTGCTTGTCTTGTCCCCTCAAACTTCAAACGTAGCTTAGGTGGTCTGTGCCGGGCGCCTCCGGCAGCCCTGCTCCGAAAATCCAAATGTCTGCAGATAGCTCGCAGGCAGAAAGAGCTAGCCTGGAAAGCTGTTGCTCAGCCTCATCTGGCCATGGCACTGCTCGCACAGAGGCACAGAGACTGGGGCTGCTTGCTTGTCTTGTCCCCTCAAACTTCAAACGTAGCTTAGGTGGTCCGTGCCGGGCGCCTCCTGCAGCCCTGCTCCGAAAATGCAAACGTCTGCAGATAGCTCGCAGGCAGAAAGAGCTAGCCTGGAAAGCTGTTGCTCAGCCTCATCTGCCCATCGCACTGCTCGCACAGAGGCACAGAGACTGGGGCTGCTTGCTTGTCTTGTCCCCTCAAACTTCAAACGTAGCTTAGGTGGTCCATGCCGGGCACCTCCGGCAGACCTGCTCCGAAAATGCGAACGTCTGCAGATAGCTCGCAGGCAGAAAGAGCTAGCCTGGAAAGCTGTTGCTCAGCCTCATCTGCCCATGGCACTGCTCGCACAGAGGCACAGAGACTGGGGCTGCTTGCTTGTCTTGTCCCCTCAAACTTCAAACGTAGCTTAGGTGGTCTGTGCCGGGCGCCTCCGGCAGCCCTGCTCCGAAAATCCAAATGTCTGCAGATAGCTCGCAGGCAGAAAGAGCTAGCCTGGAAAGCTGTTGCTCAGCCTCATCTGGCCATGGCACTGCTCGCACAGAGGCACAGAGACTGGGGCTGCTTGCTTGTCTTGTCCCCTCAAACTTCAAACGTAGCTTAGGTGGTCCGTGCCGGGCGCCTCCGGCAGCCCTGCTCCGAAAATGCAAACGTCTGCAGATAGCTCGCAGGCAAAAAGAGCTAGCCTGGAAAGCTGTTGCTCAGCCTCATCTGCCCATCGCACTGCTCGCACAGAGGCACAGAGACTGGGGCTGCTTGCTTGTCTTGTCCCCTCAAACTTCAAACGTAGCTTAGGTGGTCCATGCCGGGCACCTCCGGCAGCCCTGCTCCGAAAATGCGAACGTCTGCAGATAGCTGGCAGGCAGAAAGAGCTAGCCTGGAAAGCTGTTGCTCAGCCTCATCTGGCCATGGCACTGCTCGCACAGAGGCACAGAGACTGGGGCTGCTTGCTTGTCTTGTCCCCTCAAACTTCAAACGTAGCTTAGGTGGTCCGTGCCGGCTGCCTCCGGCAGCCCTGCTCCAAAAATGCGAACGTCTGCAGATAGCTCGCAGGCAGAAAGAGCTAGCCTGGAAAGCTGTTGCTCAGCCTCATCTGCCCATGGCACTGCTCGCACAGAGGCACAGAGACTGGGGCTGCTTGCTTGTCTTGTCCCCTCAAACTTCAAACGTAGCTTAGGTGGTCTGTGCCGGGCGCCTCCGGCAGCCCTGCTCCGAAAATGCGAACGTCTGCAGATAGCTCGCAAGCAGAAAGAGCTAGCCTGGAAAGCTGTTGCTCAGCCTCATCTGCCCATGGCACTGCTCGCACAGAGGCACAGAGACTGGGGCTGCTTGCTTGTCTTGTCCCCTCAAACTTCAAACGTAGCTTAGGTGGTCCGTGCCGAGTGCCTCCGGCAGCCCTGCTCCGAAAACGCAAACGTCTGCAGATAGCTCGCAGGCAGAAAGAGCTAGCCTGGAAAGCTGTTGCTCAGCCTCATCTGCCCATGGCACTGCTCGCACAGAGGCACAGAGACTGGGGCTGCTTGCTTGTCTTGTCCCCTCAAACTTCAAACGTAGCTTAGGTGGTCCGTGCCGGGCGCCTCCGGCAGCCCTGCTCCGAAAATCCAAATGTCTGCAGATAGCTCGCAGGCAGAAAGAGCTAGCCTGGAAAGCTGTTGCTCAGCCTCATCTGGCCATGGCACTGCTCGCACAGAGGCACAGAGACTGGGGCTGCTTGCTTGTCTTGTCCCCTCAAACTTCAAACGTAGCTTAGGTGGTCCGTGCCGGGCGCCTCCTGCAGCCCTGCTCCGAAAATGCAAACGTCTGCAGATAGCTCGCAGGCAGAAAGAGCTAGCCTGGAAAGCTGTTGCTCAGCCTCATCTGCCCATCGCACTGCTCGCACAGAGGCACAGAGACTGGGGCTGCTTGCTTGTCTTGTCCCCTCAAACTTCAAACGTAGCTTAGGTGGTCCATGCCGGGCACCTCCGGCAGACCTGCTCCGAAAATGCGAACGTCTGCAGATAGCTCGCAGGCAGAAAGAGCTAGCCTGGAAAGCTGTTGCTCAGCCTCATCTGGCCATGGCACTGCTCGCACAGAGGCACAGAGACTGGGGCTGCTTGCTTGTCTTGTCCCCTCAAACTTCAAACGTAGCTTAGGTGGTCTGTGCCGGGCGCCTCCGGCAGCCCTGCTCCGAAAATCCAAATGTCTGCAGATAGCTCGCAGGCAGAAAGAGCTAGCCTGGAAAGCTGTTGCTCAGCCTCATCTGGCCATGGCACTGCTCGCACAGAGGCACAGAGACTGGGGCTGCTTGCTTGTCTTGTCCCCTCAAACTTCAAACGTAGCTTAGGTGGTCCGTGCCGGGCGCCTCCGGCAGCCCTGCTCCGAAAATGCAAACGTCTGCAGATAGCTCGCAGGCAAAAAGAGCTAGCCTGGAAAGCTGTTGCTCAGCCTCATCTGCCCATCGCACTGCTCGCACAGAGGCACAGAGACTGGGGCTGCTTGCTTGTCTTGTCCCCTCAAACTTCAAACGTAGCTTAGGTGGTCCATGCCGGGCACCTCCGGCAGCCCTGCTCCGAAAATGCGAACGTCTGCAGATAGCTGGCAGGCAGAAAGAGCTAGCCTGGAAAGCTGTTGCTCAGCCTCATCTGGCCATGGCACTGCTCGCACAGAGGCACAGAGACTGGGGCTGCTTGCTTGTCTTGTCCCCTCAAACTTCAAACGTAGCTTAGGTGGTCCGTGCCGGCTGCCTCCGGCAGCCCTGCTCCGAAAACGCAAACATCTGCAGATAGCTCGCAGGCAGAAAGAGCTAGCCTGGAAAGCTGTTGCTCAGCCTCATCTGCCCATGGCACTGCTCGCACAGAGGCACAGAGACTGGGGCTGCTTGCTTGTCTTGTCCCCTCAAACTTCAAACGTAGCTTAGGTGGTCTGTGCCGGGCGCCTCCGGCAGCCCTGCTCCGAAAATGCGAACGTCTGCAGATAGCTCGCAAGCAGAAAGAGCTAGCCTGGAAAGCTGTTGCTCAGCCTCATCTGCCCATGGCACTGCTCGCACAGAGGCACAGAGACTGGGGCTGCTTGCTTGTCTTGTCCCCTCAAACTTCAAACGTAGCTTAGGTGGTCCGTGCCGGGTGCCTCCGGCAGCCCTGCTCCGAAAACGCAAACGTCTGCAGATAGCTCGCAGGCAGAAAGAGCTAGCCTGGAAAGCTGTTGCTCAGCCTCATCTGCCCATGGCACTGCTCGCACAGAGGCACAGAGACTGGGGCTGCTTGCTTGTCTTGTCCCCTCAAACTTCAAACGTAGCTTAGGTGGTCCGTGCCGGGCGCCTCCGGCAGCCCTGCTCCGAAAACGCAAACATCTGCAGATAGCTCGCAGGCAGAAAGAGCTAGCCTGGAAAGCTGTTGCTCAGCCTCATCTGCCCATGGCACTGCTCGCACAGAGGCACAGAGACTGGGGCTGCTTGCTTGTCTTGTCCCCTCAAACTTCAAACGTAGCTTAGGTGGTCTGTGCCGGGCGCCTCCGGCAGCCCTGCTCCGAAAATCCAAACGTCTGCAGATAGCTCGCAGGCAGAAAGAGCTAGCCTGGAAAGCTGTTGCTCAGCCTCATCTGCCCATGGCACTGCTCGCACAGAGGCACAGAGACTGGGGCTGCTTGCTTGTCTTGTCCCCTCAAACTTCAAACGTAGCTTAGGTGGTCCGTGCCGGGCGCCTCCGGCAGCCCTGCTCCGAAAATGCAAACGTCTGCAGATAGCTCGCAGGCAGAAAGAGCTAGCCTGGAAAGCTGTTGCTCAGCCTCATCTGCCCATCGCACTGCTCGCACAGAGGCACAGAGACTGGGGCTGCTTGCTTGTCTTGTCCCCTCAAACTTCAAACGTAGCTTAGGTGGTCCATGCCGGGCACCTCCGGCAGACCTGCTCCGAAAATGCGAACGTCTGCAGATAGCTCGCAGGCAGAAAGAGCTAGCCTGGAAAGCTGTTGCTCAGCCTCATCTGCCCATGGCACTGCTCGCACAGAGGCACAGAGACTGGGGCTGCTTGCTTGTCTTGTCCCCTCAAACTTCAAACGTAGCTTAGGTGGTCCATGCCGGGCACCTCCGGCAGCCCTGCTCCGAAAATGCGAACGTCTGCAGATAGCTCGCAGGCAGAAAGAGCTAGCCTGGAAAGCTGTTGCTCAGCCTCATCTGCCCATGGCACTGCTCGCACAGAGGCACAGAGACTGGGGCTGCTTGCTTGTCTTGTCCCCTCAAACTTCAAACGTAGCTTAGGTGGTCTGTGCCGGGCGCCTCCGGCAGCCCTGCTCCGAAAATGCGAACGTCTGCAGATAGCTCGCAGGCAGAAAGAGCTAGCCTGGAAAGCTGTTGCTCAGCCTCATCTGGCCATGGCACTGCTCGCACAGAGGCACAGAGACTGGGGCTGCTTGCTTGTCTTGTCCCCTCAAACTTCAAACGTAGCTTAGGTGGTCCGTGCCGGCTGCCTCCGGCAGCCCTGCTCCGAAAACGCAAACATCTGCAGATAGCTCGCAGGCAGAAAGAGCTAGCCTGGAAAGCTGTTGCTCAGCCTCATCTGCCCATGGCACTGCTCGCACAGAGGCACAGAGACTGGGGCTGCTTGCTTGTCTTGTCCCCTCAAACTTCAAACGTAGCTTAGGTGGTCCGTGCCGGGCGCCTCCGGCAGCCCTGCTCCGAAAATGCGAACGTCTGCAGATAGCTCGCAGGCAGAAAGAGCTAGCCTGGAAAGCTGTTGCTCAGCCTCATCTGCCCATGGCACTGCTCGCACAGAGGCACAGAGACTGGGGCTGCTTGCTTGTCTTGTCCCCTCAAACTTCAAACGTAGCTTAGGTGGTCCGTGCCGGCTGCCTCCGGCAGCCCTGCTCCGAAAACGCAAACATCTGCAGATAGCTCGCAGGCAGAAAGAGCTAGCCTGGAAAGCTGTTGCTCAGCCTCATCTGCCCATGGCACTGCTCGCACAGAGGCACAGAGACTGGGGCTGCTTGCTTGTCTTGTCCCCTCAAACTTCAAATGTAGCTTAGGTGGTCCGTGCCGGGCGCCTCCGGCAGCCCTGCTCCGAAAATGCGAACGTCTGCAGATAGCTCGCAGGCAGAAAGAGCTAGCCTGGAAAGCTGTTGCTCAGCCTCATCTGCCCATGGCACTGCTCGCACAGAGGCACAGAGACTGGGGCTGCTTGCTTGTCTTGTCCCCTCAAACTTCAAACGTAGCTTAGGTGGTCTGTGCCGGGCGCCTCCGGCAGCCCTGCTCCGAAAATGCGAACATCTGCAGATAGCTAGCAGGCAGAAAGAGCTAGCCTGGAAAGCTGTTGCTCAGCCTCATCTGCCCATGGCACTGCTCGCACAGAGGCACAGAGACTGGGGCTGCTTGCTTGTCTTGTCCCCTCAAACTTCAAACGTAGCTTAGGTGGTCCATGCCGGGCGCCTCCGGCAGCCCTGCTCCGAAAATGCAAACGTCTGCAGATAGCTCGCAGGCAGAAAGAGCTAGCCTGGAAAGCTGTTGCTCAGCCTCATCTGCCCATGGCACTGCTCGCACAGAGGCACAGAGACTGGGGCTGCTTGCTTGTCTTGTCCCCTCAAACTTCAAACGTATCTTAAGTGATCCGTGCCGGGCGCTTCCGGCAGCCCTGCTCCGAAAATGCGAACGTCTGCAGATAGCTCGCAGGCAGAAAGAGCTAGCCTGGAAAGCTGTTGCTCAGCCTCATCTGCCCATGGCACTGCTCGCACAGAGGCACAGAGACTGGGGCTGCTTGCTTGTCTTGTCCCCTCAAACTTCAAACGTAGCTTAGGTGGTCTGTGCCGGGCGCCTCCGGCAGCCCTGCTCCGAAAATGCGAACGTCTGCAGATAGCTCGCAGGCAGAAAGAGCTAGCCTGGAAAGCTGTTGCTCAGCCTCATCTGCCCATGGCACTGCTCGCACAGAGGCACAGAGACTGGGGCTGCTTGCTTGTCTTGTCCCCTCAAACTTCAAACGTAGCTTAGCTGATCCGTGCCGGGCGCTTCCGGCAGCCCTGCTCCGAAAATGCGAACGTCTGCAGATAGCTCGCAGGCAGAAAGAGCTAGCCTGGAAAGCTGTTGCTCAGCCTCATCTGCCCATGGCACTGCTCGCACAGAGGCACAGAGACTGGGGCTGCTTGCTTGTCTTGTCCCCTCAAACTTCAAACGTAGCTTAGGTGGTCTGTGCCGGGCGCCTCCGGCAGCCCTGCTCCGAAAATGCGAACGTCTGCAGATAGCTCGCAGGCAGAAAGAGCTAGCCTGGAAAGCTGTTGCTCAGCCTCATCTGCCCATGGCACTGCTCGCACAGAGGCACAGAGACTGGGGCTGCTTGCTTGTCTTGTCCCCTCAAACTTCAAACATAGCTTAGGTGGTCTGTGCCGGGTGCCTCCGGCAGCCCTGCTCCGAAAACGCAAACGTCTGCAGATAGCTCGCAGGCACAAAGAGCTAGCCTGGAAAGCTGTTGCTCAGCCTCATCTGCCCATGGCACTGCTCGCACAGAGGCACAGAGACTGGGGCTGCTTGCTTGTCTTGTCCCCTCAAACTTCAAATGTAGCTTAGGTGGTCCGTGCCGGGCGCCTCCGGCAGCCCTGCTCCGAAAACGCGAACGTCTGCAGATAGCTCGCAGGCAGAAAGAGCTAGCCTGGAAAGCTGTTGCTCAGCCTCATCTGGCCATGGCACTGCTCGCACAGAGGCACAGAGACTGGGGCTGCTTGCTTGTCTTGTCCCCTCAAACTTCAAACGTAGCTTAGGTGGTCTGTGCCGGGCGCCTCCGGCAGCCCTGCTCCGAAAATGCAAACGTCTGCAGATAGCTCGCAGGCAGAAAGAGCTAGCCTGGAAAGCTGTTGATCAGCCTCATCTGCCCATGGCACTGCTCGCACAGAGGCACAGAGACTGGGGCTGCTTGCTTGTCTTGTCCCCTCAAACTTCAAATGTAGCTTAGGTGGTCCGTGCCGGGCGCCTCCGGCAGCCCTGCTCCGAAAACGCGAACGTCTGCAGATAGCTCGCAGGCAGAAAGAGCTAGCCTGGAAAGCTGTTGCTCAGCCTCATCTGGCCATGGCACTGCTCGCACAGAGGCACAGAGACTGGGGCTGCTTGCTTGTCTTGTCCCCTCAAACTTCAAACGTAGCTTAGGTGGTCTGTGCCGGGCGCCTCCGGCAGCCCTGCTCCGAAAATGCGAACGTCTGCAGATAGCTCGCAGGCAGAAAGAGCTAGCCTGGAAAGCTGTTGATCAGCCTCATCTGCCCATGGCACTGCTCGCACAGAGGCACAGAGACTGGGGCTGCTTGCTTGTCTTGTCCCCTCAAACTTCAAACGTAGCTTAAGTGATCCGTGCCGGGCGCCTCCGGCAGCCCTGCTCCGAAAATGCGAACGTCTGCAGATAGCTCGCAGGCAGAAAGAGCTAGCCTGGAAAGCTGTTGCTCAGCCTCATCTGCCCATGGCACTGCTCGCACAGAGGCACAGAGACTGGGGCTGCTTGCTTGTCTTGTCCCCTCAAACTTCAAACGTAGCTTAGGTGGTCTGTGCCGGGCGACTCCGGCAGCCCTGCTCCGAAAATGCGAACGTCTGCAGATAGCTCGCAGGCAGAAAGAGCTAGCCTGGAAAGCTGTTGCTCAGCCTCATCTGCCCATGGCACTGCTCGCACAGAGGCACAGAGACTGGGGCTGCTTGCTTGTCTTGTCCCCTCAAACTTCAAACGTAGCTTAGGTGGTCTGTGCCGGGTGCCTCCGGCAGCCCTGCTCCGAAAACGCAAACGTCTGCAGATAGCTCGCAGGCAGAAAGAGCTAGCCTGGAAAGCTGTTGCTCAGCCTCATCTGCCCATGGCACTGCTCGCACAGAGGCACAGAGACTGGGGCTGCTTGCTTGTCTTGTCCCCTCAAACTTCAAACGTAGCTTAGGTGGTCCGTGCCGGGCGCCTCCGGCAGCCCTGCTCCGAAAACGCGAACGTCTGCAGATAGCTCGCAGGCAGAAAGAGCTAGCCTGGAAAGCTGTTGCTCAGCCTCATCTGGCCATGGCACTGCTCGCACAGAGGCACAGAGACTGGGGCTGCTTGCTTGTCTTGTCCCCTCAAACTTCAAACGTAGCTTAGGTGGTCTGTGCCGGGCGCCTCCGGCAGCCCTGCTCCGAAAATGCGAACGTCTGCAGATAGCTCGCAGGCAGAAAGAGCTAGCCTGGAAAGCTGTTGATCAGCCTCATCTGCCCATGGCACTGCTCGCACAGAGGCACAGAGACTGGGGCTGCTTGCTTGTCTTGTCCCCTCAAACTTCAAACGTAGCTTAAGTGATCCGTGCCGGGCGCCTCCGGCAGCCCTGCTCCGAAAATGCGAACGTCTGCAGATAGCTCGCAGGCAGAAAGAGCTAGCCTGGAAAGCTGTTGCTCAGCCTCATCTGCCCATGGCACTGCTCGCACAGAGGCACAGAGACTGGGGCTGCTTGCTTGTCTTGTCCCCTCAAACTTCAAACGTAGCTTAGGTGGTCTGTGCCGGGCGCCTCCGGCAGCCCTGCTCCGAAAATGCGAACGTCTGCAGATAGCTCGCAGGCAGAAAGAGCTAGCCTGGAAAGCTGTTGCTCAGCCTCATCTGCCCATGGCACTGCTCGCACAGAGGCACAGAGACTGGGGCTGCTTGCTTGTCTTGTCCCCTCAAACTTCAAACGTAGCTTAGGTGGTCTGTGCCGGGTGCCTCCGGCAGCCCTGCTCCGAAAACGCAAACGTCTGCAGATAGCTCGCAGGCAGAAAGAGCTAGCCTGGAAAGCTGTTGCTCAGCCTCATCTGCCCATGGCACTGCTCGCACAGAGGCACAGAGACTGGGGCTGCTTGCTTGTCTTGTCCCCTCAAACTTCAAACGTAGCTTAGGTGGTCTGTGCCGGGCGCCTCCGGCAGCCCTGCTCCGAAAATGCGAACGTCTGCAGATAGCTCGCAGGCAGAAAGAGCTAGCCTGGAAAGCTGTTGCTCAGCCTCATCTGCCCATGGCACTGCTCGCACAGAGGCACAGAGACTGGGGCTGCTTGCTTGTCTTGTCCCCTCAAACTTCAAACGTAGCTTAGGTGGTCTGTGCCGGGTGCCTCCGGCAGCCCTGCTCCGAAAACGCAAACGTCTGCAGATAGCTCGCAGGCAGAAAGAGCTAGCCTGGAAAGCTGTTGCTCAGCCTCATCTGCCCATGGCACTGCTCGCACAGAGGCACAGAGACTGGGGCTGCTTGCTTGTCTTGTCCCCTCAAACTTCAAACGTAGCTTAGGTGGTCCGTGCCGGGCGCCTCCGGCAGCCCTGCTCCGAAAACGCGAACGTCTGCAGATAGCTCGCAGGCAGAAAGAGCTAGCCTGGAAAGCTGTTGCTCAGCCTCATCTGGCCATGGCACTGCTCGCACAGAGGCACAGAGACTGGGGCTGCTTGCTTGTCTTGTCCCCTCAAACTTCAAACGTAGCTTAGGTGGTCTGTGCCGGGCGCCTCCGGCAGCCCTGCTCCGAAAATGCGAACGTCTGCAGATAGCTCGCAGGCAGAAAGAGCTAGCCTGGAAAGCTGTTGATCAGCCTCATCTGCCCATGGCACTGCTCGCACAGAGGCACAGAGACTGGGGCTGCTTGCTTGTCTTGTCCCCTCAAACTTCAAACGTAGCTTAAGTGATCCGTGCCGGGCGCCTCCGGCAGCCCTGCTCCGAAAATGCGAACGTCTGCAGATAGCTCGCAGGCAGAAAGAGCTAGCCTGGAAAGCTGTTGCTCAGCCTCATCTGCCCATGGCACTGCTCGCACAGAGGCACAGAGACTGGGGCTGCTTGCTTGTCTTGTCCCCTCAAACTTCAAACGTAGCTTAGGTGGTCTGTGCCGGGCGCCTCCGGCAGCCCTGCTCCGAAAATGCGAACGTCTGCAGATAGCTCGCAGGCAGAAAGAGCTAGCCTGGAAAGCTGTTGCTCAGCCTCATCTGCCCATGGCACTGCTCGCACAGAGGCACAGAGACTGGGGCTGCTTGCTTGTCTTGTCCCCTCAAACTTCAAACGTAGCTTAGGTGGTCTGTGCCGGGTGCCTCCGGCAGCCCTGCTCCGAAAACGCAAACGTCTGCAGATAGCTCGCAGGCAGAAAGAGCTAGCCTGGAAAGCTGTTGCTCAGCCTCATCTGCCCATGGCACTGCTCGCACAGAGGCACAGAGACTGGGGCTGCTTGCTTGTCTTGTCCCCTCAAACTTGAAATGTAGCTTAGGTGGTCCGTGCCGGGCGCCTCCGGCAGCCCTGCTCCGAAAATGCGAACGTCTGCAGATAGCTCGCAGGCAGAAAGAGCTAGCCTGGAAAGCTGTTGCTCAGCCTCATCTGGCCATGGCACTGCTCGCACAGAGGCACAGAGACTGGGGCTGCTTGCTTGTCTTGTCCCCTCAAACTTCAAACGTATCTTAGGTGGTCTGTGCCGGGCGCCTCCGGCAGCCCTGCTCCGAAAATCCAAACGTCTGCAGATAGCTCGCAGGCAGAAAGAGCTAGCCTGGAAAGCTGTTGCTCAGCCTCATCTGGCCATGGCACTGCTCGCACAGAGGCACAGAGACTGGGGCTGCTTGCTTGTCTTGTCCCCTCAAACTTCAAACGTAGCTTAGGTGGTCCATGCCGGGCACCTCCGGCAGCCCTGCTCCGAAAATGCGAACGTCTGCAGATAGCTCGCAGGCAGAAAGAGCTAGCCTGGAAAGCTGTTGCTCAGCCTCATCTGGCCATGGCACTGCTCGCACAGAGGCACAGAGACTGGGGCTGCTTGCTTGTCTTGTCCCCTCAAACTTCAAACGTAGCTTAGGTGGTCCGTGACGGCTGCCTCCGGCAGCCCTGCTCCGAAAACGCAAACATCTGCAGATAGCTCGCAGGCAGAAAGAGCTAGCCTGGAAAGCTGTTGCTCAGCCTCATCTGGCCATGGCACTGCTCGCACAGAGGCACAGAGACTGGGGCTGCTTGCTTGTCTTGTCCCCTCAAACTTCAAAAGTAGCTTAGGTGGTCCGTGCCGGGCGCCTCCGGCAGCCCTGCTCCGAAAATGCAAACGTCTGCAGATAGCTCGCAGGCAGAAAGAGCTAGCCTGGAAAGCTGTTGCTCAGCCTCATCTGTCCATCGCACTGCTCGCACAGAGGCACAGAGACTGGGGCTGCTTGCTTGTCTTGTCCCCTCAAACTTCAAACGTAGCTTAGGTGGTCCATGCCGGGCACCTCCGGCAGACCTGCTCCGAAAATGCGAACGTCTGCAGATAGCTCGCAGGCAGAAAGAGCTAGCCTGGAAAGCTGTTGCTCAGCCTCATCTGGCCATGGCACTGCTCGCACAGAGGCACAGAGACTGGGGCTGCTTGCTTGTCTTGTCCCCTCAAACTTCAAACGTAGCTTAGGTGGTCCGTGACGGCTGCCTCCGGCAGCCCTGCTCCGAAAACGCAAACATCTGCAGATAGCTCGCAGGCAGAAAGAGCTAGCCTGGAAAGCTGTTGCTCAGCCTCATCTGCCCATGGCACTGCTCGCACAGAGGCACAGAGACTGGGGCTGCTTGCTTGTCTTGTCCCCTCAAACTTCAAACGTAGCTTAGGTGGTCTGTGCCGGGCGCCTCCGGCAGCCCTGCTCCGAAAATGCGAACGTCTGCAGATAGCTCGCAGGCAGAAAGAGCTAGCCTGGAAAGCTGTTGCTCAGCCTCATCTGCCCATGGCACTGCTCGCACAGAGGCACAGAGACTGGGGCTGCTTGCTTGTCTTGTCCCCTCAAACTTCAAACGTAGCTTAGGTGGTCCGTGCCGGGTGCCTCCGGCAGCCCTGCTCCGAAAACGCAAACGTCTGCAGATAGCTCGCAGGCAGAAAGAGCTAGCCTGGAAAGCTGTTGCTCAGCCTCATCTGCCCATGGCACTGCTCGCACAGAGGCACAGAGACTGGGGCTGCTTGCTTGTCTTGTCCCCTCAAACTTGAAACGTAGCTTAGGTGGTCCGTGCCGGGCGCCTCCGGCAGACCTGCTCCGAAAATGCAAACGTCTGCAGATAGCTCGCAGGCAGAAAGAGCTAGCCTGGAAAGCTGTTGCTCAGCCTCATCTGGCCATGGCACTGCTCGCACAGAGGCACAGAGACTGGGGCTGCTTGCTTGTCTTGTCCCCTCAAACTTCAAACGTAGCTTAGGTGGTCTGTGCCGGGCGCCTCCGGCAGCCCCGCTCCGAAAATCCAAATGTCTGCAGATAGCTCGCAGGCAGAAAGAGCTAGCCTGGAAAGCTGTTGCTCAGCCTCATCTGCCCATGGCACTGCTCGCACAGAGGCACAGAGACTGGGGCTGCTTGCTTGTCTTGTCCCCTCAAACTTCAAACGTAGCTTAGGTGGTCTGTGCCGGGTGCCTCCGGCAGCCCTGCTCCGAAAATGCAAACGTCTGCAGATAGCTCGCAGGCAGAAAGAGCTAGCCTGGAAAGCTGTTGCTCAGCCTCATCTGCCCATGGCACTGCTCGCACAGAGGCACAGAGACTGGGGCTGCTTGCTTGTCTTGTCCCCTCAAACTTCAAACGTAGCTTAGGTGGTCTGTGCCGGGCGCCTCCGGCAGCCCTGCTCCGAAAATCCAAATGTCTGCAGATAGCTCGCAGGCAGAAAGAGCTAGCCTGGAAAGCTGTTGCTCAGCCTCATCTGGCCATGGCACTGCTCGCACAGAGGCACAGAGACTGGGGCTGCTTGCTTGTCTTGTCCCCTCAAACTTCAAACGTAGCTTAGGTGGTCCGTGCCGGGCGCCTCCGGCAGCCCTGCTCCGAAAATGCAAACGTCTGCAGATAGCTCGCAGGCAGAAAGAGCTAGCCTGGAAAGCTGTTGCTCAGCCTCATCTGCCCATCGCACTGCTCGCACAGAGGCACAGAGACTGGGGCTGCTTGCTTGTCTTGTCCCCTCAAACTTCAAACGTAGCTTAGGTGGTCCATGCCGGGCACCTCCGGCAGACCTGCTCCGAAAATGCGAACGTCTGCAGATAGCTCGCAGGCAGAAAGAGCTAGCCTGGAAAGCTGTTGCTCAGCCTCATCTGGCCATGGCACTGCTCGCACAGAGGCACAGAGACTGGGGCTGCTTGCTTGTCTTGTCCCCTCAAACTTCAAACGTAGCTTAGGTGGTCCGTGCCGGCTGCCTCCGGCAGCCCTGCTCCGAAAACGCAAACATCTGCAGATAGCTCGCAGGCAGAAAGAGCTAGCCTGGAAAGCTGTTGCTCAGCCTCATCTGCCCATGGCACTGCTCGCACAGAGGCACAGAGACTGGGGCTGCTTGCTTGTCTTGTCCCCTCAAACTTGAAATGTAGCTTAGGTGGTCCGTGCCGGGCGCCTCCGGCAGCCCTGCTCCGAAAATGCGAACGTCTGCAGATAGCTCGCAGGCAGAAAGAGCTAGCCTGGAAAGCTGTTGCTCAGCCTCATCTGCCCATGGCACTGCTCGCACAGAGGCACAGAGACTGGGGCTGCTTGCTTGTCTTGTCCCCTCAAACTTCAAACGTAGCTTAGGTGGTCTGTGCCGGGCGCCTCCGGCAGCCCTGCTCCGAAAATCCAAACGTCTGCAGATAGCTCGCAGGCAGAAAGAGCTAGCCTGGAAAGCTGTTGCTCAGCCTCATCTGGCCATGGCACTGCTCGCACAGAGGCACAGAGACTGGGGCTGCTTGCTTGTCTTGTCCCCTCAAACTTCAAACGTAGCTTAGGTGGTCCGTGCCGGGCGCCTCCGGCAGCCCTGCTCCGAAAATGCAAACGTCTGCAGATAGCTCGCAGGCAGAAAGAGCTAGCCTGGAAAGCTGTTGCTCAGCCTCATCTGCCCATGGAACTGCTCGCACAGAGGCACAGAGACTGGGGCTGCTTGCTTGTCTTGTCCCCTCAAACTTCAAACGTAGCTTAGGTGGTCCATGCCGGGCGCCTCCGGCAGCCCTGCTCCGAAAATGCGAACGTCTGCAGATAGCTCGCAGGCAGAAAGAGCTAGCCTGGAAAGCTGTTGCTCAGCCTCATCTGGCCATGGCACTGCTCGCACAGAGGCACAGAGACTGGGGCTGCTTGCTTGTCTTGTCCCCTCAAACTTCAAACGTAGCTTAGGTGGTCCATGCCGGGCGCCTCCGGCAGCCCTGCTCCGAAAATGCGAACGTCTGCAGATAGCTCGCAGGCAGAAAGAGCTAGCCTGGAAAGCTGTTGCTCAGCCTCATCTGCCCATGGCACTGCTCGCACAGAGGCACAGAGACTGGGGCTGCTTGCTTGTCTTGTCCCCTCAAACTTCAAACGTAGCTTAGGTGGTCCGTGCCGGGTGCCTCCGGCAGCCCTGCTCCGAAAACGCAAACGTCTGCAGATAGCTCGCAGGCAGAAAGAGCTAGCCTGGAAAGCTGTTGCTCAGCCTCATCTGCCCATGGCACTGCTCGCACAGAGGCACAGAGACTGGGGCTGCTTGCTTGTCTTGTCCCCTCAAACTTCAAATGTAGCTTAGGTGGTCCGTGCCGGGCGCCTCCGGCAGCCCTGCTCCGAAAATGCGAACGTCTGCAGATAGCTCGCAGGCAGAAAGATCTAGCCTGGAAAGCTGTTGCTCAGCCTCATCTGGCCATGGCACTGCTCGCACAGAGGCACAGAGACTGGGGCTGCTTGCTTGTCTTGTCCCCTCAAACTTCAAACGTAGCTTAGGTGGTCCGTGCCGGCTGCCTCCGGCAGCCCTGCTCCGAAAACGCAAACATCTGCAGATAGCTCGCAGGCAGAAAGAGCTAGCCTGGAAAGCTGTTGCTCAGCCTCATCTGCCCATGGCACTGCTCGCACAGAGGCACAGAGACTGGGGCTGCTTGCTTGTCTTGTCCCCTCAAACTTCAAATGTAGCTTAGGTGGTCCGTGCCGGGCGCCTCCGGCAGCCCTGCTCCGAAAATGCGAACGTCTGCAGATAGCTCGCAGGCAGAAAGAGCTAGCCTGGAAAGCTGTTGCTCAGCCTCATCTGCCCATGGCACTGCTCGCACAGAGGCACAGAGACTGGGGCTGCTTGCTTGTCTTGTCCCCTCAAACTTCAAACGTAGCTTAGGTGGTCCGTGCCGGGCGCCTCCGGCAGCCCTGCTCCGAAAATGCGAACGTCTGCAGATAGCTCGCAGGCAGAAAGAGCTAGCCTGGAAAGCTGTTGCTCAGCCTCATCTGCCCATGGCACTGCTCGCACAGAGGCACAGAGACTGGGGCTGCTTGCTTGTCTTGTCCCCTCAAACTTCAAATGTAGCCTAGGTGGTCCATGCCGGGCGCCTCCGGCAGCCCTGCTCCGAAAATGCAAACGTCTGCAGATAGCTCGCAGGCAGAAAGAGCTAGCCTGTAAAGCTGTTGCTCAGCCTCATCTGCCCATGGCACTGCTCGCGCAGAGGCACAGAGACTGGGGCTGCTTGCTTGTCTTGTCCCCTCAAACTTCAAACGTAGCTTAGGTGGTCCGTGCCGGGTGCCTCCGGCAGCCCTGCTCCGAAAACGCAAACGTCTGCAGATAGCTCGCAGGCAGAAAGAGCTAGCCTGGAAAGCTGTTGCTCAGCCTCATCTGCCCATGGCACTGCTCGCACAGAGGCACAGAGACTGGGGCTGCTTGCTTGTCTTGTCCCCTCAAACTTCAAACGTAGCTTAGGTGCTCCGTGCCGGGCGCCTCCGGCAGCCCTGCTCCGAAAATGCGAACGTCTGCAGATAGCTCGCAGGCAGAAAGAGCTAGCCTGGAAAGCTGTTGCTCAGCCTCATCTGCCCATGGCACTGCTCGCACAGAGGCACAGAGACTGGGGCTGCTTGCTTGTCTTGTCCCCTCAAACTTCAAATGTAGCTTAGGTGGTCTGTGCCGGGCGCCTCCGGCAGCCCTGCTCCGAAAATGCGAACATCTGCAGATAGCTCGCAGGCAGAAAGAGCTAGCCTGGAAAGCTGTTGCTCAGCCTCATCTGGCCATGGCACTGCTCGCACAGAGGCACAGAGACTGGGGCTGCTTGCTTGTCTTGTCCCCTCAAACTACAAACGTAGCTTAGGTGGTCCGTGCCGGGCGCCTCCGGCAGCCCTGCTCTGAAAATGCAAACGTCTGCAGATAGCTGGCAGGCAGAAAGAGCTAGCCTGGAAAGCTGTTGCTCAGCCTCATCTGCCCATGGCACTGCTCGCGCAGAGGCACAGAGACTGGGGCTGCTTGCTTGTCTTGTCCCCTCAAAGTTCAAACGTATCTTAAGTGATCCTTGCCGGGCGCTTCCGGCAGCCCTGCTCCGAAAATGCGAACGTCTGCAGATAGCTCGCAGGCAGAAAGAGCTAGCCTGGAAAGCTGTTGCTCAGCCTCATCTGCCCATGGCACTGCTCGCACAGAGGCACAGAGACTGGGGCTGCTTGCTTGTCTTGTCCCCTCAAACTTCAAACGTAGCTTAGGTGGTCTGTGCCGGGCGCCTCCGGCAGCCCTGCTCCGAAAATGCGAACGTCTGCAGATAGCTCGCAGGCAGAAAGAGCTAGCCTGGAAAGCTGTTGCTCAGCCTCATCTGCCCATGGCACTGCTCGCACAGAGGCACAGAGACTGGGGCTGCTTGCTTGTCTTGTCCCCTCAAACTTCAAACGTAGCTTAGGTGGTCCGTGCCGGGTGCCTCCGGCAGCCCTGCTCTGAAAACGCAAACGTCTGCAGATAGCTCGCAGGCAGAAAGAGCTAGCCTGGAAAGCTGTTGCTCAGCCTCATCTGCCCATGGCACTGCTCGCACAGAGGCACAGAGACTGGGGCTGCTTGCTTGTCTTGTCCCCTCAAACTTCAAATGTAGCTTAGGTGGTCCGTGCCGGGCGCCTCCGGCAGCCCTGCTCCGAAAATGCGAACGTCTGCAGATAGCTCGCAGGCAGAAAGAGCTAGCCTGGAAAGCTGTTGCTCAGCCTCATCTGGCCATGGCACTGCTCGCACAGAGGCACAGAGACTGGGGCTGCTTGCTTGTCTTGTCCCCTCAAACTTCAAACGTAGCTTAGGTGGTCCGTGCCGGCTGCCTCCGGCAGCCCTGCTCCGAAAACGCAAACATCTGCAGATAGCTCGCAGGCAGAAAGAGCTAGCCTGGAAAGCTGTTGCTCAGCCTCATCTGCCCATGGCACTGCTCGCACAGAGGCACAGAGACTGGGGCTGCTTGCTTGTCTTGTCCCCTCAAACTTCAAATGTAGCTTAGGTGGTCCGTGCCGGGCGCCTCCGGCAGCCCTGCTCCGAAAATGCGAACGTCTGCAGATAGCTCGCAGGCAGAAAGAGCTAGCCTGGAAAGCTGTTGCTCAGCCTCATCTGGCCATGGCACTGCTCGCACAGAGGCACAGAGACTGGGGCTGCTTGCTTGTCTTGTCCCCTCAAACTTCAAACGTAGCTTAGGTGGTCCGTGCCGGGCGCCTCCGGCAGCCCTGCTCCGAAAATGCGAACGTCTGCAGATAGCTCGCAGGCAGAAAGAGCTAGCCTGGAAAGCTGTTGCTCAGCCTCATCTGCCCATGGCACTGCTCGCACAGAGGCACAGAGACTGGGGCTGCTTGCTTGTCTTGTCCCCTCAAACTTCAAATGTAGCTTAGGTGGTCCATGCCGGGCGCCTCCGGCAGACCTGCTCCGAAAATGCAAACGTCTGCAGATAGCTCGCAGGCAGAAAGAGCTAGCCTGTAAAGCTGTTGCTCAGCCTCATCTGCCCATGGCACTGCTCGCGCAGAGGCACAGAGACTGGGGCTGCTTGCTTGTCTTGT
Organism: Opisthocomus hoazin; assembly: GCF_030867145.1. Classification (NCBI taxonomy): domain Eukaryota; kingdom Metazoa; phylum Chordata; class Aves; order Opisthocomiformes; family Opisthocomidae; genus Opisthocomus; species Opisthocomus hoazin. The sequence continues at coordinate 81,599 of NW_027448935.1, forward strand.
CCCCTCAAACTTCAAACGTAGCTTAGGTGGTCCGTGCCGGGTGCCTCCGGCAGCCCTGCTCCGAAAACGCAAACGTCTGCAGATAGCTCGCAGGCAGAAAGAGCTAGCCTGGAAAGCTGTTGCTCAGCCTCATCTGCCCATGGCACTGCTCGCACAGAGGCACAGAGACTGGGGCTGCTTGCTTGTCTTGTCCCCTCAAACTTCAAACGTAGCTTAGGTGCTCCGTGCCGGGCGCCTCCGGCAGCCCTGCTCCGAAAATGCGAACGTCTGCAGATAGCTCGCAGGCAGAAAGAGCTAGCCTGGAAAGCTGTTGCTCAGCCTCATCTGCCCATGGCACTGCTCGCACAGAGGCACAGAGACTGGGGCTGCTTGCTTGTCTTGTCCCCTCAAACTTCAAATGTAGCTTAGGTGGTCTGTGCCGGGCGCCTCCAGCAGCCCTGCTCCGAAAATGCGAACATCTGCAGATAGCTCGCAGGCAGAAAGAGCTAGCCTGGAAAGCTGTTGCTCAGCCTCATCTGCCCATGGCACTGCTCGCACAGAGGCACAGAGACTGGGGCTGCTTGCTTGTCTTGTCCCCTCAAACTTCAAACGTAGCTTAGGTGGTCCGTGCCGGGCGCCTCCGGCAGCCCTGCTCTGAAAATGCAAACGTCTGCAGATAGCTGGCAGGCAGAAAGAGCTAGCCTGGAAAGCTGTTGCTCAGCCTCATCTGCCCATGGCACTGCTCGCGCAGAGGCACAGAGACTGGGGCTGCTTGCTTGTCTTGTCCCCTCAAACATCAAACGTATCTTAAGTGATCCTTGCCGGGCGCTTCCGGCAGCCCTGCTCCGAAAATGCGAACGTCTGCAGATAGCTCGCAGGCAGAAAGAGCTAGCCTGGAAAGCTGTTGCTCAGCCTCATCTGCCCATGGCACTGCTCGCACAGAGGCACAGAGACTGGGGCTGCTTGCTTGTCTTGTCCCCTCAAACTTCAAACGTAGCTTAGGTGGTCTGTGCCGGGCGCCTCCGGCAGCCCTGCTCCGAAAATGCGAACGTCTGCAGATAGCTCGCAGGCAGAAAGAGCTAGCCTGGAAAGCTGTTGCTCAGCCTCATCTGCCCATGGCACTGCTCGCACAGAGGCACAGAGACTGGGGCTGCTTGCTTGTTTTGCCCCCTCAAACTTCAAACGTAGCTTAGGTGGTCCGTGCCGGGCGCATCCGGCAGCCCTGCTCCGAAAATGCGAACGTCTGCAGATAGCTCGCAGGCAGAAAGAGCTAGCCTGGAAAGCTGTTGCTCAGCCTCATCTGGCCATGGCACTGCTCGCACAGAGGCACAGAGACTGGGGCTGCTTGCTTGTCTTGTCCCCTCAAACTTCAAACGTAGCTTAGGTGGTCCGTGCCGGGCGCCTCCGGCAGCCCTGCTTCAAAAATGCGAACGTCTGCAGATAGCTCGCAGGCAGAAAGAGCTAGCCTGGAAAGCTGTTGCTCAGCCTCATCTGCCCATGGCACTGCTCGCACAGAGGCACAGAGACTGAGGCTGCTTGCTTGTTTTGTCCCCTCAAACTTCAAACGTAGCTTAGGTGGTCTGTGCCGGGTGCCTCCGGCAGCCCTGCTCCGAAAACGCAAACGTCTGCAGATAGCTCGCAGGCAGAAAGAGCTAGCCTGGAAAGCTGTTGCTCAGCCTCATCTGCCCATGGCACTGCTCGCACAGAGGCACAGAGACTGGGGCTGCTTGCTTGTCTTGTCCCCTCAAACTTCAAACGTAGCTTAGGTGGTCCGTGCCGGGCGCCTCCGGCAGCCCTGCTCCGAAAATGCAAACGTCTGCAGATAGCTCGCAGGCAGAAAGAGCTAGCCTGGAAAGCTGTTGCTCAGCCTCATCTGCCCATGGCACTGCTCGCACAGAGGCACAGAGACTGGGGCTGCTTGCTTGTCTTGTCCCCTCAAACTTCAAACGTAGCTTAGGTGGTCTGTGCCGGGCGCCTCCGGCAGCCCTGCTCCGAAAATGCGAACGTCTGCAGATAGCTCGCAGGCAGAAAGAGCTAGCCTGGAAAGCTGTTGCTCAGCCTCATCTGGCCATGGCACTGCTCGCACAGAGGCACAGAGACTGGGTCTGCTTGCTTGTCTTGTCCCCTCAAACTTCAAACGTAGCTTAGGTGGTCCGTGCCGGGCGCCTCCGGCAGCCCTGCTCCGAAAATGCGAACGTCTGCAGATAGCTCGCAGGCAGAAAGAGCTAGCCTGGAAAGCTGTTGCTCAGCCTCATCTGCCCATGGCACTGCTCGCACAGAGGCACAGAGACTGGGGCTGCTTGCTTGTCTTGTCCCCTTAAACTTCAAACGTAGCTTAGGTGGTCTGTGCCGGGTGCCTCCGGCAGCCCTACTCCGAAAACGCAAACGTCTGCAGATAGCTCGCAGGCAGAAAGAGCTAGCCTGGAAAGCTGTTGCTCAGCCTCATCTGCCCATGGCACTGCTCGCACAGAGGCACAGAGACTGGGGCTGCTTGCTTGTCTTGTCCCCTCAAACTTCAAACGTATCTTAGGTGGTCCGTGCCGGGCGCATCCGGCAGCCCTGCTCCGAAAATGCGAACGTCTGCAGATAGCTCGCAGGCAGAAAGAGCTAGCCTGGAAAGCTGTTGCTCAGCCTCATCTGCCCATGGCACTGCTCGCACAGAGGCACAGAGACTGGGGCTGCTTGCTTGTCTTGCCCCCTCAAACTTCAAACGTAGCTTAGGTGGTACGTGCCGGGCGCCTCCGGCAGCCCTGCTCCAAAAATGCGAACGTCTGCAGATAGCTCGCAGGCAGAAAGAGCTAGCCTGGAAAGCTGTTGCTCAGCCTCATCTGCCCATGGCACTGCTCGCACAGAGGCACAGAGACTGGGGCTGCTTGCTTGTCTTGTCCCCTCAAACTTCAAACGTAGCTTAGGTGGTCCGTGCCGGGCGTCTCCGGCAGCCCTGCTCCGAAAACGCGAACGTCTGCAGATAGCTCGCAGGCAGAAAGAGCTAGCCTGGAAAGCTGTTGCTCAGCCTCATCTGCCCATGGCACTGCTCGCACAGAGGCACAGAGACTGGGGCTGCTTGCTTGTTTTGCCCTCTCAAACTTCAAACGTAGCTTAGGTGGTCCGTGCCGGGCGTCTCCGGCAGCCCTGCTCCGAAAATGCGAACGTCTGCAGATAGCTCGCAGGCAGAAAGAGCTAGCCTGGAAAGCTGTTGCTCAGCCTCATCTGCCCATGGCACTGCTCGCACAGAGGCACAGAGACTGGGGCTGCTTGCTTGTCTTGTCCCCTTAAAATTCAAACGTATCTTAGGTGATCCGTGCCGGGCGCCTCCGGCAGCCCTGCTCCGAAAATGCGAACGTCTGCAGATAGCTCGCAGGCAGAAAGAGCTAGCCTGGAAAGCTGTTGCTCAGCCTCATCTGCCCATGGCACTGCTCGCACAGAGGCACAGAGACTGAGGCTGCTTGCTTGTTTTGTCCCCTCAAACTTCAAACGTAGCTTAGGTGGTCTGTGCCGGGTGCCTCCGGCAGCCCTGCTCCGAAAACGCAAACGTCTGCAGATAGCTCGCAGGCAGAAAGAGCTAGCCTGGAAAGCTGTTGCTCAGCCTCATCTGCCCATGGCACTGCTCGCACAGAGGCACAGAGACTGGGGCTGCTTGCTTGTCTTGTCCCCTCAAACTTCAAACGTAGCTTAGGTGGTCCGTGCCGGGCGCCTCCGGCAGCCCTGCTCCGAAAATGCAAACGTCTGCAGATAGCTCGCAGGCAGAAAGAGCTAGCCTGGAAAGCTGTTGCTCAGCCTCATCTGCCCATGGCACTGCTCGCACAGAGGCACAGAGACTGGGGCTGCTTGCTTGTCTTGTCCCCTCAAACTTCAAACGTAGCTTAGGTGGTCTGTGCGGGCGCCTCCGGCAGCCCTGCTCCGAAAATGCGAACGTCTGCAGATAGCTCGCAGGCAGAAAGAGCTAGCCTGGAAAGCTGTTGCTCAGCCTCATCTGGCCATGGCACTGCTCGCACAGAGGCACAGAGACTGGGTCTGCTTGCTTCTCTTGTCCCCTCAAACTTCAAACGTAGCTTAGGTGGTCCGTGCCGGGCGCCTCCGGCAGCCCTGCTCCGAAAATGCGAACGTCTGCAGATAGCTCGCAGGCAGAAAGAGCTAGCCTGGAAAGCTGTTGCTCAGCCTCATCTGCCCATGGCACTGCTCGCACAGAGGCACAGAGACTGGGGCTGCTTGCTTGTCTTGTCCCCTCAAACTTCAAACGTAGCTTAGGTGGTCCGTGCCGGGTGCCTCCGGCAGCCCTGCTCCGAAAACGCAAACGTCTGCAGATAGCTCGCAGGCAGAAAGAGCTAGCCTGGAAAGCTGTTTCTCAGCCTCATCTGCCCATGGCACTGCTCGCACAGAGGCACAGAGACTGGGGCTGCTTGGTTGTCTTGTCCCCTCAAACTTCAAACGTATCTTAGGTGGTCCGTGCCGGGCGCATCCGGCAGCCCTGCTCCGAAAATGCGAACGTCTGCAGATAGCTCGCAGGCAGAAAGAGCTAGCCTGGAAAGCTGTTGCTCAGCCTCATCTGCCCATGGCACTGCTCGCACAGAGGCACAGAGACTGGGGCTGCTTGCTTGTCTTGCCCCCTCAAACTTCAAACGTAGCTTAGGTGGTACGTGCCGGGCGCCTCCGGCAGCCCTGCTCCAAAAATGCGAACGTCTGCAGATAGCTCGCAGGCAGAAAGAGCTAGCCTGGAAAGCTGTTGCTCAGCCTCATCTGCCCATGGCACTGCTCGCACAGAGGCACAGAGACTGGGGCTGCTTGCTTGTCTTGTCCCCTCAAACTTCAAACGTAGCTTAGGTGGTCCGTGCCGGGCGTCTCCGGCAGCCCTGCTCCGAAAACGCAAACGTCTGCAGATAGCTCGCAGGCAGAAAGAGCTAGCCTGTAAAGCTGTTGCTCAGCCTCATCTGCCCATGGCACTGCTCGCACAGAGGCACAGAGACTGGGGCTGCTTGCTTGTTTTGCCCTCTCAAACTTCAAACGTAGCTTAGGTGGTCCGTGCCGGGCGTCTCCGGCAGCCCTGCTCCGAAAATGCGAACGTCTGCAGATAGCTCGCAGGCAGAAAGAGCTAGCCTGGAAAGCTGTTGCTCAGCCTCATCTGCCCATGGCACTGCTCGCACAGAGGCACAGAGACTGGGGCTGCTTGCTTGTCTTGTCCCCTTAAAATTCAAACGTATCTTAGGTGATCCGTGCCGGGCGCCTCCGGCAGCCCTGCTCCGAAAATGCGAACGTCTGCAGATAGCTCGCAGGCAGAAAGAGCTAGCCTGGAAAGCTGTTGCTCAGCCTCATCTGCCCATGGCACTGCTCACACAGAGGCACAGAGACTGGGGCTGCTTGCTTGTCTTGTCCCCTCAAACTTCAAACGTAGCTTAGGTGGTCCGTGCCGGGCGCCTCCGGCAGCCCTCCTCCGAAAATGCAAGCGTCTGCAGATAGCTCGCAGGCAGAAAGAGCTAGCCTGGAAAGCTGTTGCTCAGCCTCATCTGCCCATGGCACTGCTCGCACAGAGGCACAGACACTGGGGCTGCTTGCTTGTCTTGTTCCCTCAAACTTCAAACGTAGCTTAGGTGGTCCGTGCCTTGGTGCCTCCGGCAGTCCTGCTCCGAAAATGCAAACGTCTGCAGAGAGCTCTCAGGCAGAAAGAGCTAGCCTGGAAAGCTGTTGCTCAGCCTCATCTGCCCATGGCACTGCTCGCACAGAGGCACAGAGACTGGGGCTGCTTGCTTGTCTTGTCCCCTCAAACTTCAAATGTAGCTTAGGTGGTCCGTGCCGGGCGCCTCCGGCAGCCCTGCTCCGAAAATGCGAACGTCTGCAGATAGCTCGCAGGCAGAAAGAGCTAGCCTGGAAAGCTGTTGCTCAGCCTCATCTGCCCATGGCACTGCTCGCACAGAGGCACAGAGACTGGGGCTGCTTGCTTGTCTTGTCCCCTCAAACTTCAAAAGTAGCTTAGGTGGTCTGTGCCGGGCGCCTCTGGCAGCCCTGCTCCGAAAATGCAAACGTCTGCAGATAGCTCGCAGGCAGAAAGAGCTAGCCTGGAAAGCTGTTGCTCAGCCTCATCTGCCCATGGCACTGCTCGCACAGAGGCACAGAGACTGGGGCTGCTTGCTTGTCTTGTTCCCTCAAACTTCAAACGTAGCTTAGGTGGTCCGTGCCGGGCGCCTCCGGCAGCCCTGCTCCGAAAATGCGAACGTCTGCAGATAGCTCGCAGGCAGAAAGAGCTAGCCTGGAAAGCTGTTGCTCAGCCTCATCTGCCCATGGCACTGCTCGCACAGAGGCACAGAGACTGGGGCTGCTTGCTTGTCTTGTCCCCTCAAACTTCAAACGTAGCTTAGGTGGTCCGTGCCGGGTGCCTCCGGCAGCCCTGCTCCGAAAACGCAAACGTCTGCAGATAGCTCGCAGGCAGAAAGAGCTAGCCTGGAAAGCTGTTGCTCAGCCTCATCTGCCCATGGCACTGCTCGCACAGAGGCACAGAGACTGGGGCTGCTTGGTTGTCTTGTCCCCTCAAACTTCAAACGTATCTTAGGTGGTCCGTGCCGGGCGCATCCGGCAGCCCTGCTCCGAAAATGCGAACGTCTGCAGATAGCTCGCAGGCAGAAAGAGCTAGCCTGGAAAGCTGTTGCTCAGCCTCATCTGCCCATGGCACTGCTCGCACAGAGGCACAGAGACTGGGGCTGCTTGCTTGTCTTGCCCCCTCAAACTTCAAACGTAGCTTAGGTGGTACGTGCCGGGCGCCTCCGGCAGCCCTGCTCCAAAAATGCGAACGTCTGCAGATAGCTCGCAGGCAGAAAGAGCTAGCCTGGAAAGCTGTTGCTCAGCCTCATCTGCCCATGGCACTGCTCGCACAGAGGCACAGAGACTGGGGCTGCTTGCTTGTCTTGTCCCCTCAAACTTCAAACGTAGCTTAGGTGGTCCGTGCCGGGCGTCTCCGGCAGCCCTGCTCCGAAAACGCAAACGTCTGCAGATAGCTCGCAGGCAGAAAGAGCTAGCCTGTAAAGCTGTTGCTCAGCCTCATCTGCCCATGGCACTGCTCGCACAGAGGCACAGAGACTGGGGCTGCTTGCTTGTTTTGCCCTCTCAAACTTCAAACGTAGCTTAGGTGGTCCGTGCCGGGCGTCTCCGGCAGCCCTGCTCCGAAAATGCGAACGTCTGCAGATAGCTCGCAGGCAGAAAGAGCTAGCCTGGAAAGCTGTTGCTCAGCCTCATCTGCCCATGGCACTGCTCGCACAGAGGCACAGAGACTGGGGCTGCTTGCTTGTCTTGTCCCCTTAAAATTCAAACGTATCTTAGGTGATCCGTGCCGGGCGCCTCCGGCAGCCCTGCTCCGAAAATGCGAACGTCTGCAGATAGCTCGCAGGCAGAAAGAGCTAGCCTGGAAAGCTGTTGCTCAGCCTCATCTGCCCATGGCACTGCTCACACAGAGGCACAGAGACTGGGGCTGCTTGCTTGTCTTGTCCCCTCAAACTTCAAACGTAGCTTAGGTGGTCCGTGCCGGGCGCCTCCGGCAGCCCTCCTCCGAAAATGCAAGCGTCTGCAGATAGCTCGCAGGCAGAAAGAGCTAGCCTGGAAAGCTGTTGCTCAGCCTCATCTGCCCATGGCACTGCTCGCACAGAGGCACAGAGACTGGGGCTGCTTGCTTGTCTTGTTCCCTCAAACTTCAAACGTAGCTTAGGTGGTCCGTGCCTAGGTGCCTCCGGCAGTCCTGCTCCGAAAATGCAAACGTCTGCAGATAGCTCTCAGGCAGAAAGAGCTAGCCTGGAAAGCTGTTGCTCAGCCTCATCTGCCCATGGCACTGCTCGCACAGAGGCACAGAGACTGGGGCTGCTTGCTTGTCTTGTCCCCTCAAACTTCAAATGTAGCTTAGGTGGTCCGTGCCGGGCGCCTCCGGCAGCCCTGCTCCGAAAATGCGAACGTCTGCAGATAGCTCGCAGGCAGAAAGAGCTAGCCTGGAAAGCTGTTGCTCAGCCTCATCTGCCCATGGCACTGCTCGCACAGAGGCACAGAGACTGGGGCTGCTTGCTTGTCTTGTCCCCTCAAACTTCAAAAGTAGCTTAGGTGGTCTGTGCCGGGCGCCTCTGGCAGCCCTGCTCCGAAAATGCAAACGTCTGCAGATAGCTCGCAGGCAGAAAGAGCTAGCCTGGAAAGCTGTTGCTCAGCCTCATCTGGCCATGGCACTGCTCGCACAGAGGCACAGAGACTGGGGCTGCTTGCTTGTCTTGCCCCCTCAAACTTCAAACGTAGCTTAGGTGGTCTGTGCCGTTCGCCTCCGGCAGCCCTGCTCCGAAAATGCAAACGTCTGCAGATAGCTCGCAGGCAGAAAGAGCTAGCCTGGAAAGCTGTTGCTCAGCCTCATCTGCCCATGGCACTGCTCGCACAGAGGCACAGAGACTGGGGCTGCTTGCTTGTTTTGCCCTCTCAAACTTCAAACGTAGCTTAGGTGGTCCGTGCCGGGCGTCTCCGGCAGCCCTGCTCCGAAAATGCAAACGTCTGCAGATAGCTCGCAGGTAGAAAGAGCTAGCCTGGAAAGCTGTTGCTCAGCCTCATCTGCCCATGGCACTGCTCGCACAGAGGCACAGAGACTGGGGCTGCTTGCTTGTCTTGTCCCCTCAAACTTCAAACGTATCTTAGGTGATCCGTGCCGGGCGCTTCCGGCAGCCCTGCTCCGAAAATGCGAACGTCTGCAAATAGCTCGCAGCCAGAAAGAGCTAGCCTGGAAAACTGTTGCTCAGCCTCATCTGCCCATGGCACTGCTCGCACAGAGGCACAGAGACTGGGGCTGCTTGCTTGTCTTGTCCCCTCAAACTTCAAACGTAGCTTAGGTGGTCCGTGCCGGGTTCCTCCGGCAGCCCTGCTCCGAAAATGCAAGCGTCTGCAGATAGCTCGCAGCCAGAAAGAGCTAGCCTGGAAAGCTGTTGCTCAGCCTCATCTGCCCATGGCACTGCTCGCACAGAGGCACAGACACTGGGGCTGCTTGCTTGTCTTGTCCCCTCAAACTTCAAACGTAGCTTAGGTGGTCCGTGCCGGGCGCTTCCGGCAGCCCTGCTCCGAAAATGCGAACGTCTGCAGATAGCTCGCAGGCAGAAAGAGCTAGCCTGGAAAGCTGTTGCTCAGCCTCATCTGCCCATGGCACTGCTCGCACAGAGGCACAGAGACTGGGGCTGCTTGCTTGTCTTGTCCCCTCAAACTTCAAACGTAGCTTAGGTGGTCTGTGCCGGGTGCCTCCGGCAGCCCTGCTCCGAAAATGCAAACGTCTGCAGATAGCTCGCAGGCAGAAAGAGCTAGCCTGGAAAGCTGTTGCTCAGCCTCATCTGCCCATGGCACTGCTCGCACAGAGGCACAGAGACTGGGGCTGCTTGCTTGTCTTGTCCCCTCAAACTTCAAACGTAGCTTAGGTGGTCCGTGCCGGGCGCCTCCGGCAGCCCTGCTCCGAAAATGCGAACGTCTGCAGATAGCTCGCAGGCAGAAAGAGCTAGTCTGGAAAGCTGTTGCTCAGCCTCATCTGCCCATGGCACTGCTCGCACAGAGGCACAGAGACTGGGGCTGCTTGCTTGTCTTGTCCCCTCAAACTTCAAACGTAGCTTAGGTGGTCTGTGCCGGGCGCCTCCGGCAGCCCTGCTCCGAAAATGCGAACGTCTGCAGATAGCTCGCAGGCAGAAAGAGCTAGCCTGGAAAGCTGTTGCTCAGCCTCATCTGGCCATGGCACTGCTCGCACAGAGGCACAGAGACTGGGGCTGCTTGCTTGTCTTGTCCCCTCAAACTTCAAACGTAGCTTAGGTGGTCCGTGCCGGGCGCCTCCGGCAGCCCTGCTCCGAAAATGCAAACGTCTGCAGATAGCTCGCAGGCAGAAAGAGCTAGCCTGGAAAGCTGTTGCTCAGCCTCATCTGCCCATGGCACTGCTCGTACAGAGGCACAGAGACTGAGGCTGCTTGCTTGTCTTGTCCCCTCAAACTTCAAACGTAGCTTAGGTGGTCCATGCCGGGCGCCTCCGGCAGCCCTGCTCCGAAAATGCGAATGTCTGCAGATAGCTCGCAGGCAGAAAGAGCTAGCCTGGAAAGCTGTTGCTCAGCCTCATCTGCCCATGGCACTGCTCGCACAGAGGCACAGAGACTGGGGCTGCTTGCTTGTCTTGTCCCCTCAAACTTCAAACGTAACTTAGGTGGTCTGTGCCGGGCGCCTCGGGCAGCCCTGCTGCGAAAATCCAAACGTCTGCAGATAGCTCGCAGGCAGAAAGAGCTAGCCTGGAAAGCTGTTGCTCAGCCTCATCTGCCCATGGCACTGCTCGCACAGAGGCACAGAGACTGGGGCTGCTTGCTTGTCTTGTCCCCTCAAACTTCAAACGTAGCTTAGGTGGTCCGTGCCGGGTGCCTCCGGCAACCCTGCTCTGAAAACGCAAACGTCTGCAGATAGCTCGCAGGCAGAAAGAGCTAGCCTGGAAAGCTGTTGCTCAGCCTCATCTGCCCATGGCACTGCTCGCACAGAGGCACAGAGACTGGGGCTGCTTGGTTGTCTTGTCCCCTCAAACTTCAAACGTAGCTTAGGTGGTCCGTGCCGTGCGCCTCCGGCAGCCCTGCTCCGAAAATGCGAACGTCTGCAGATAGCTCGCAGCCAGAAAGAGCTAGCCTGGAAAGCTGTTGCTCAGCCTCATCTGCCCATGGCACTGCTCGCACAGAGGCACAGAGACTGGGGCTGCTTGCTTGTCTTGTCCCCCCAAACTTCAAACGTAGCTTAGGTGGTCCGTGCCGGGTGCCTCCGGCAGCCCTGCTCCGAAAATGCAAACGTCTGCAGATAACTCGCAGGCAGAAAGAGCTAGCCTGGAAAGCTGTTGCTCAGCCTCATCTGCCCATGGCACTGCTCGCACAGAGGCACAGAGACTGGGGCTGCTTGCTTGTCTTGTCCCCTCAAACTTCAAACGTAGCTTAGGTGGTCCGTGCCGGGCGCCTCCGGCAGCCCTGCTCCGAAAATGCAAACGTCTGCAGATAGCTCGCAGGCAGAAAGAGCTAGCCTGGAAAGCTGTTGCTCAGCCTCATCTGCCCATGGCACTGCTCGCACAGAGGCACAGAGACTGGGGCTGCTTGCTTGTCTTGTCCCCTCAAACTTCAAACGTATCTTAGGTGATCCGTGCCGGGCGCTTCCGGCAGCCTTGCTCCGAAAATGCGAACGTCTGCAGATAGCTCGCAGCCAGAAAGAGCTAGCCTGGAAAACTGTTGCTCAGCCTCATTTGCCCATGGCACTGCTCGCACAGAGGCACAGAGACTGGGGCTGCTTGCTTGTCTTGTCCTCTCAAACTTCAAACGTAGCTTAGGTGGTCCGTGCCGGGTTCCTCCGGCAGCCCTGCTCCGAAAATGCAAGCGTCTGCAGATAGCTCGCAGGCAGAAAGAGCTAGCCTGGAAAGCTGTTGCTCAGCCTCATCTGGCCATGGCACTGCTCGCACAGAGGCACAGAGACTGGGGCTGCTTGCTTGTCTTGTCCCCTCAAACTTCAAACGTAGCTTAGGTGGTCCGTGCCGGGCGTCTCCGGCAGCCCTGCTCCGAAAACGCAAACGTCTGCAGATAGCTCGCAGGCAGAAAGAGCTAGCCTGGAAAGCTGTTGCTCAGCCTCATCTGCCCATGGCACTGCTCGCACAGAGGCACAGAGACTGGGGCTGCTTGGTTGTTTTGCCCCCTAAAACTCAAACGTAGCTTAGGTGGTCCGTGCCAGGCGCATCCGGCAGCCCTGCTCCGAAAATGCGAACGTCTGCAGATAGCTCGCAGCCAGAAAGAGCTAGCCTGGAAAGCTGTTGCTCAGCCTCATCTGCCCATGGCACTGCTCACACAGAGGCACAGAGACTGGGGCTGCTTGCTTGTCTTGTCCCCTCAAACTTCAAACGTAGCTTAGGTGGTCCGTGCCGGGCGCCTCCGGCAGCCCTGCTCCGAAAATGCAAGCGTCTGCAGATAGCTCGCAGGCAGAAAGAGCTAGCCTGGAAAGCTGTTGCTCAGCCTCATCTGCCCATGGCACTGCTCGCACAGAGGCACAGAGACTGGGGCTGCTTGCTTGTCTTGTCCCCTCAAACTTCAAACGTAGCTTAGGTGGTCCGTGCCGGGTGCCTCCGGCAGCCCTGCTCCGAAAATGCAAACGTCTGCAGATAGCTCGCAGGCAGAAAGAGCTAGCCTGGAAAGCTGTTGCTCAGCCTCATCTGCCCATGGCACTGCTCGCACAGAGGCACAGAGACTGGGGCTGCTTGCTTGTCTTGTCCCCTCAAACTTCAAACGTAGCTTAGGTGGTCCGTGCCGGGCGCCTCCGGCAGCCCTGCTCCGAAAATGCAAACGTCTGCAGATAGCTCGCAGGCAGAAAGAGCTAGCCTGTAAAGCTGTTGCTCAGCCTCATCTGCCCATGGCACTGCTCGCACAGAGGCACAGAGACTGGGGCTGCTTGCTTGTCTTGTCCCCTCAAACTTCAAACGTAGCTTAGGTGGTCCGTGCCGGGCGCCTCCGGCAGCCCTGCTCCGAAAATGCAAACGTCTGCAGATAGCTCGCAGGCAGAAAGAGCTAGCCTGGAAAGCTGTTGCTCAGCCTCATCTGCCCATGGCACTGCTCGCACAGAGGCACAGAGACTGGGGCTGCTTGCTTGTTTTGCCCTCTCAAACTTCAAACGTAGCTTAGGTGGTCCGTGCCGGGCGTCTCCGGCAGCCCTGCTCCGAAAATGCAAACGTCTGCAGATAGCTCGCAGGCAGAAAGAGCTAGCCTGGAAAGCTGTTGCTCAGCCTCATCTGCCCATGGCACTGCTCGCACAGAGGCACAGAGACTGGGGCTGCTTGCTTGTCTTGTCCCCTCAAACTTCAAACGTTTCTTAGGTGATCCGTGCCGGGCGCTTCCGGCAGCCCTGCTCCGAAAATGCGAACGTCTGCAGATAGCTCACAGCCAGAAAGAGCTAGCCTGGAAAACTGTTGCTCAGCCTCATCTGCCCATGGCACTGCTCGCACAGAGGCACAGAGACTGGGGCTGCTTGCTTGTCTTGTCCCCTCAAACTTCAAACGTAGCTTAGGTGGTCCGTGCCGGGTTCCTCCGGCAGCCCTGCTCCGAAAATGCAAGCGTCTGCAGATAGCTCGCAGGCAGAAAGAGCTAGCCTGGAAAGCTGTTGCTCAGCCTCATCTGGCCATGGCACTGCTCGCACAGAGGCACAGACACTGGGGCTGCTTGCTTGTCTTGTCCCCTCAAACTTCAAACGTAGCTTAGGTGGTCCGTGCCGGGCGCTTCCGGCAGCCCTGCTCCGAAAATGCGAACGTCTGCAGATAGCTCGCAGGCAGAAAGAGCTAGCCTGGAAAGCTGTTGATCAGCCTCATCTGCCCATGGCACTGCTCGCACAGAGGCACAGAGACTGAGGCTGCTTGCTTGTCTTGTCCCCTCAAACTTCAAACGTAGCTTAGGTGGTCTGTGCCGGGTGCCTCCGGCAGCCCTGCTCCGAAAACGCAAACGTCTGCAGATAGCTCGCAGGCAGAAAGAGCTAGCCTGGAAAGCTGTTGCTCAGCCTCATCTGCCCATGGCACTGCTCGCACAGAGGCACAGAGACTGGGGCTGCTTGCTTGTCTTGTCCCCTCAAACTTCAAACGTAGCTTAGGTGGTCCGTGCCGGGCGCCTCCGGCAGCCCTGCTCCGAAAATGCGAACGTCTGCAGATAGCTCGCAGGCAGAAAGAGCTAGTCTGGAAAGCTGTTGCTCAGCCTCATCTGCCCATGGCACTGCTCGCACAGAGGCACAGAGACTGGGGCTGCTTGCTTGTCTTGTCCCCTCAAACTTCAAACGTAGCTTAGGTGGTCTGTGCCGGGCGCCTCCGGCAGCCCTGCTCCGAAAATGCGAACGTCTGCAGATAGCTCGCAGGCAGAAAGAGCTAGCCTGGAAAGCTGTTGCTCAGCCTCATCTGCCCATGGCACTGCTCGCACAGAGGCACAGAGACTGGGGCTGCTTGCTTGTCTTGTCCCCTCAAACTTCAAACGTAGCTTAGGTGGTCCGTGCCGGGCGCCTCCGGCAGCCCTGCTCCGAAAATGCAAACGTCTGCAGATAGCTCGCAGGCAGAAAGAGCTAGCCTGGAAAGCTGTTGCTCAGCCTCATCTGCCCATGGCACTGCTCGTACAGAGGCACAGAGACTGAGGCTGCTTGCTTGTCTTGTCCCCTCAAACTTCAAACGTAGCTTAGGTGGTCCATGCCGGGCGCCTCCGGCAGCCCTGCTCCGAAAATGCGAATGTCTGCAGATAGCTCGCAGGCAGAAAGAGCTAGCCTGGAAAGCTGTTGCTCAGCCTCATCTGCCCATGGCACTGCTCGCACAGAGGCACAGAGACTGGGGCTGCTTGCTTGTCTTGTCCCCTCAAACTTCAAACGTAGCTTAGGTGGTCTGTGCCGGACGCCTCGGGCAGCCCTGCTTCGAAAATCCAAACGTCTGCAGATAGCTCGCAGGCAGAAAGAGCTAGCCTGGAAAGCTGTTGCTCAGCCTCATCTGGCCATGGCACTGCTCGCACAGAGGCACAGAGACTGGGGCTGCTTGCTTGTCTTGTCCCCTCAAACTTCAAACGTAGCTTAGGTGGTCCGTGCCGGGTGCCTCCGGCAGCCCTGCTCCGAAAACGCTAACGTCTGCAGATAGCTCGCAGGCAGAAAGAGCTAGCCTGGAAAGCTGTTGCTCAGCCTCATCTGCCCATGGCACTGCTCGCACAGAGGCACAGAGACTGGGGCTGCTTGCTTGTCTTGTCCCCTCAAACTTCAAACGTAGCTTAGGTGGTCCGTGCCGGGCGCATCCGGCAGCCCTGCTCCGAAAATGCGAACGTCTGCAGATAGCTCGCAGGCAGAAAGAGCTAGCCTGGAAAGCTGTTGCTCAGCCTCATCTGCCCATGGCACTGCTCGCACAGAGGCACAGAGACTGGGGCTGCTTGCTTGTCTTGTCCCCTCAAACTTCAAACGTAGCTTAGGTGGTCCGTGCCGGGCGCCTCCGGCAGCCCTGCTCCGAAAATGCAAACGTCTGCAGATAGCTCGCAGGCAGAAAGAGCTAGCCTGGAAAGCTGTTGCTCAGCCTCATCTGCCCATGGCACTGCTCGCACAGAGGCACAGAGACTGGGGCTGCTTGCTTGTCTTGTCCCCTCAAACTTCAAACGTATCTTAGGTGATCCGTGCCGGGCGCTTCCGGCAGCCTTGCTCCGAAAATGCAAACGTCTGCAGATAGCTCGCAGCCAGAAAGAGCTAGCCTGGAAAACTGTTGCTCAGCCTCATTTGCCCATGGCACTGCTCGCACAGAGGCACAGAGACTGGGGCTGCTTGCTTGTCTTGTCCTCTCAAACTTCAAACGTAGCTTAGGTGGTCCGTGCCGGGTTCCTCCGGCAGCCCTGCTCCGAAAATGCAAGCGTCTGCAGATAGCTCGCAGGCAGAAAGAGCTAGCCTGGAAAGCTGTTGCTCAGCCTCATCTGCCCATGGCACTGCTCGCACAGAGGCACAGAGACTGGGGCTGCTTGCTTGTCTTGTCCCCTCAAACTTCAAACGTAGCTTAGGTGGTCCGTGCCGGGCGTCTCCGGCAGCCCTGCTCCGAAAACGCAAACGTCTGCAGATAGCTCGCAGGCAGAAAGAGCTAGCCTGGAAAGCTGTTGCTCAGCCTCATCTGCCCATGGCACTGCTCGCACAGAGGCACAGAGACTGGGGCTGCTTGCTTGTTTTGCCCTCTCAAACTTCAAACGTAGCTTAGGTGGTCCGTGCCGGGCGCCTCCGGCAGCCCTGCTCCGAAAATGCGAACGTCTGCAGATAGCTCGCAGCCAGAAAGAGCTAGCCTGGAAAGCTGTTGCTCAGCCTCATCTGCCCATGTCACTGCTCGCACAGAGGTACAGAGACTGGGGCTGCTTGGTTGTTTTGCCCCCTAAAACTCAAACGTAGCTTAGGTGGTCCGTGCCAGGCGCATCCGGCAGCCCTGCTCCGAAAATGCGAACGTCTGCAGATAGCTCGCAGCCAGAAAGAGCTAGCCTGGAAAGCTGTTGCTCAGCCTCATCTGCCCATGGCACTGCTCACACAGAGGCACAGAGACTGGGGCTGCTTGCTTGTCTTGTCCCCTCAAACTTCAAACGTAGCTTAGGTGGTCCGTGCCGGGCGCCTCCGGCAGCCCTGCTCCGAAAATGCAAGCGTCTGCAGATAGCTCGCAGGCAGAAAGAGCTAGCCTGGAAAGCTGTTGCTCAGCCTCATCTGCCCATGGCACTGCTCGCACAGAGGCACAGAGACTGGGGCTGCTTGCTTGTCTTGTCCCCTCAAACTTCAAACGTAGCTTAGGTGGTCCGTGCCGGGTGCCTCCGGCAGCCCTGCTCCGAAAATGCAAACGTCTGCAGATAGCTCGCAGGCAGAAAGAGCTAGCCTGGAAAGCTGTTGCTCAGCCTCATCTGCCCATGGCACTGCTCGCACAGAGGCACAGAGACTGGGGCTGCTTGCTTGTCTTGTCCCCTCAAACTTCAAACGTAGCTTAGGTGGTCCGTGCCGGGCGCCTCCGGCAGCCCTGCTCCGAAAATGCAAACGTCTGCAGATAGCTCGCAGGCAGAAAGAGCTAGCCTGTAAAGCTGTTGCTCAGCCTCATCTGCCCATGGCACTGCTCGCACAGAGGCACAGAGACTGGGGCTGCTTGCTTGTCTTGTCCCCTCAAACTTCAAACGTAGCTTAGGTGGTCTGTGCCGGGCGCCTCCGGCAGCCCTGCTCCGAAAATGCAAACGTCTGCAGATAGCTCGCAGGCAGAAAGAGCTAGCCTGGAAAGCTGTTGCTCAGCCTCATCTGCCCATGGCACTGCTCGCACAGAGGCACAGAGACTGGGGCTGCTTGCTTGTTTTGCCCTCTCAAACTTCAAACGTAGCTTAGGTGGTCCGTGCTGGGCGTCTCCGGCAGCCCTGCTCCGAAAATGCAAACGTCTGCAGATAGCTCGCAGGCAGAAAGAGCTAGCCTGGAAAGCTGTTGCTCAGCCTCATCTGCCCATGGCACTGCTCGCACAGAGGCACAGAGACTGGGGCTGCTTGCTTGTCTTGTCCCCTCAAACTTCAAACGTTTCTTAGGTGATCCGTGCCGGGCGCTTCCGGCAGCCCTGCTCCGAAAATGCGAACGTCTGCAGATAGCTCGCAGCCAGAAAGAGCTAGCCTGGAAAACTGTTGCTCAGCCTCATCTGCCCATGGCACTGCTCGCACAGAGGCACAGAGACTGGGGCTGCTTGCTTGTCTTGTCCCCTCAAACTTCAAACGTAGCTTAGGTGGTCCGTGCCGGGTTCCTCCGGCAGCCCTGCTCCGAAAATGCAAGCGTCTGCAGATAGCTCGCAGGCAGAAAGAGCTAGCCTGGAAAGCTGTTGCTCAGCCTCATCTGCCCATGGCACTGCTCGCACAGAGGCACAGACACTGGGGCTGCTTGCTTGTCTTGTCCCCTCAAACTTCAAACGTAGCTTAGGTGGTCCGTGCCGGGCGCCTCCGGCAGCCCTGCTCCGAAAATGCGAACGTCTGCAGATAGCTCGCAGGCAGAAAGAGCTAGCCTGGAAAGCTGTTGCTCAGCCTCATCTGCCCATGGCACTGCTCGCACAGAGGCACAGAGACTGAGGCTGCTTGCTTGTCTTGTCCCCTCAAACTTCAAACGTAGCTTAGGTGGTCTGTGCCGGGTGCCTCCGGCAGCCCTGCTCCGAAAACGCAAACGTCTGCAGATAGCTCGCAGGCAGAAAGAGCTAGCCTGGAAAGCTGTTGCTCAGCCTCATCTGCCCATGGCACTGCTCGCACAGAGGCACAGAGACTGGGGCTGCTTGCTTGTCTTGTCCCCTCAAATTTCAAACGTAGCTTAGGTGGTCCGTGCCGGGCGCCTCCGGCAGCCCTGCTCCGAAAATGCGAACGTCTGCAGATAGCTCGCAGGCAGAAAGAGCTAGCCTGGAAAGCTGTTGCTCAGCCTCATCTGCCCATGGCACTGCTCGCACAGAGGCACAGAGACTGGGGCTGCTTGCTTGTCTTGTCCCCTCAAACTTCAAACGTAGCTTAGGTGGTCTGTGCCGGGCGCCTCGGGCAGCCCTGCTCCGAAAATGCGAACGTCTGCAGATAGCTCACAGGCAGAAAGAGCTAGCCTGGAAAGCTGTTGCTCAGCCTCATCTGCCCATGGCACTGCTCGCACAGAGGCACAGAGACTGGGGCTGCTTG
This sequence comes from Opisthocomus hoazin, assembly GCF_030867145.1. Taxonomy (NCBI): domain Eukaryota; kingdom Metazoa; phylum Chordata; class Aves; order Opisthocomiformes; family Opisthocomidae; genus Opisthocomus; species Opisthocomus hoazin. The sequence goes on from NW_027448935.1 coordinate 99,733, forward strand.
CTTGTCTTGTCCCCTCAAACTTCAAACGTAGCTTAGGTGGTCCATGCCGGGCGCCTCCGGCAGCCCTGCTCCGAAAATGCGAATGTCTGCAGATAGCTCGCAGGCAGAAAGAGCTAGCCTGGAAAGCTGTTGCTCAGCCTCATCTGCCCATGGCACTGCTTGCACAGAGGCACAGAGACTGGGGCTGCTTGCTTGTCTTGTCCCCTCAAACTTCAAACGTAGCTTAGGTGGTCTGTGCCGGGCGCCTCGGGCAGCCCTGCTCCGAAAATCCAAACGTCTGCAGATAGCTCGCAGGCAGAAAGAGCTAGCCTGGAAAGCTGTTGCTCAGCCTCATCTGCCCATGGCACTGCTCGCACAGAGGCACAGAGACTGGGGCTGCTTGCTTGTCTTGTCCCCTCAAACTTCAAACGTAGCTTAGGTGGTCCGTGCCGGGTGCCTCCGGCAGCCCTGCTCCGAAAACGCAAACGTCTGCAGATAGCTCGCAGCCAGAAAGAGCTAGCCTGGAAAGCTGTTGCTCAGCCTCATCTGGCCATGGCACTGCTCGCACAGAGGCACAGAGACTGGGGCTGCTTGGTTGTCTTGTCCCCTCAAACTTCAAACGTATCTTAGGTGGTCCGTGCCGGGCGCATCCGGCAGCCCTGCTCCAAAAATGCGAACGTCTGCAGATAGCTCGCAGGCAGAAAGAGCTAGCCTGGAAAGCTGTTGCTCAGCCTCATCTGCCCATGGCACTGCTCGCACAGAGGCACAGAGACTGGGGCTGCTTGCTTGTCTTGCCCCCTCAAACTTCAAACGTAGCTTAGGTGGTCCGTGCCGGGCGCCTCCGGCAGCCCTGCTCCAAAAATGCGAACGTCTGCAGATAGCTCGCAGGCAGAAAGAGCTAGCCTGGAAAGCTGTTGCTCAGCCTCATCTGCCCATGGCACTGCTCGCACAGAGGCACAGAGACTGGGGCTGCTTGCTTGTCTTGTCCCCTCAAACTTCAAACGTAGCTTAGGTGGTCCGTGCCGGGTGCCTCCGGCAGCCCTGCTCCGAAAATGCAAACGTCTGCAGATAACTCGCAGGCAGAAAGAGCTAGCCTGGAAAGCTGTTGCTCAGCCTCATCTGCCCATGGCACTGCTCGCACAGAGGCACAGAGACTGGGGCTGCTTGCTTGTCTTGTCCCCTCAAACTTCAAACGTAGCTTAGGTGGTCCGTGCCGGGCGCCTCCGGCAGCCCTGCTCCGAAAATGCAAACGTCTGCAGATAGCTCGCAGGCAGAAAGAGCTAGCCTGGAAAGCTGTTGCTCAGCCTCATCTGCCCATGGCACTGCTCGCACAGAGGCACAGAGACTGGGGCTGCTTGCTTGTCTTGTCCCCTCAAACTTCAAACGTAGCTTAGGTGGTCCGTGCCGGGCGCCTCCGGCAGCCCTGCTCCGAAAACGCAAACGTCTGCAGATAGCTCGCAGGCAGAAAGAGCTAGCCTGGAAAGCTGTTGCTCAGCCTCATCTGCCCATGGCACTGCTCGCACAGAGGCACAGAGACTGGGGCTGCTTGCTTGTCTTGTCCCCTCAAACTTCAAACGTATCTTAGGTGATCCGTGCCGGGCGCTTCCGGCAGCCCTGCTCCGAAAATGCGAACGTCTGCAGATAGCTCGCAGCCAGAAAGAGCTAGCCTGGAAAACTGTTGCTCAGCCTCATTTGCCCATGGCACTGCTCGCACAGAGGCACAGAGACTGGGGCTGCTTGCTTGTCTTGTCCTCTCAAACTTCAAACGTAGCTTAGGTGGTCCGTGCCGGGTTCCTCCGGCAGCCCTGCTCCGAAAATGCGAACGTCTGCAGATAGCTCGCAGGCAGAAAGAGCTAGCCTGGAAAGCTGTTGCTCAGCCTCATCTGCCCATGGCACTGCTCGCACAGAGGCACAGAGACTGGGGCTGCTTGCTTGTCTTGTCCCCTCAAACTTCAAACGTAGCTTAGGTGGTCTGTGCCGGGCGCCTCCGGCAGCCCTGCTCCGAAAATGTGAACGTCTGCAGATAGCTCGCAGCCAGAAAGAGCTAGCCTGGAAAGCTGTTGCTCAGCCTCATCTGCCCATGGCACTGCTCGCACAGAGGCACAGAGACTGGGGCTGCTTGCTTGTCTTGTCCCCTCAAACTTCAAACGTAGCTTAGGTGGTCCGTGCCGGGTGCCTCCGGCAGCCCTGCTCCGAAAATGCAAACGTCTGCAGATAGCTCGCAGGCAGAAAGAGCTAGCCTGGAAAGCTGTTGCTCAGCCTCATCTGCCCATGGCACTGCTCGCACAGAGGCACAGAGACTGGGGCTGCTTGCTTGTCTTGTCCCCTCAAACTTCAAATGTAGCTTAGGTGGTCCGTGCCGGGCGCATCCGGCAGCCCTGCTCCGAAAATGCAAACGTCTGCAGATAGCTCGCAGGCAGAAAGAGCTAGCCTGGAAAGCTGTTGCTCAGCCTCATCTGCCCATGGCACTGCTCGCACAGAGGCACAGAGACTGGGGCTGCTTGCTTGTCTTGTCCCCCCAAACTTCAAACGTAGCTTAGGTGGTCCGTGCCGGGTGCCTCCAGCAGCCCTGCTCCGAAAATGCAAACGTCTGCAGATAACTCGCAGGCAGAAAGAGCTAGCCTGGAAAGCTGTTGGTCAGCCTCATCTGCCCATGGCACTGCTCGCACAGAGGCACAGAGACTGGGGCTGCTTGCTTGTCTTGTCCCCTCAAACTTCAAACGTAGCTTAGGTGGTCCGTGCCGGGCGCCTCCGGCAGCCCTGCTCCGAAAACGCAAACGTCTGCAGATAGCTCGCAGGCAGAAAGAGCTAGCCTGGAAAGCTGTTGCTCAGCCTCATCTGCCCATGGCACTGCTCGCACAGAGGCACAGAGACTGGGGCTGCTTGCTTGTCTTGTCCCCTCAAACTTCAAACGTAGCTTAGGTGGTCCGTGCCGGGCGCCTCCGGCAGCCCTGCTCCGAAAACGCAAACGTCTGCAGATAGCTCGCAGGCAGAAAGAGCTAGCCTGGAAAGCTGTTGCTCAGCCTCATCTGCCCATGGCACTGCTCGCACAGAGGCACAGAGACTGGGGCTGCTTGCTTGTCTTGTCCCCTCAAACTTCAAACGTATCTTAGGTGATCCGTGCCGGGCGCTTCCGGCAGCCTTGCTCCGAAAATGCGAACGTCTGCAGATAGCTCGCAGCCAGAAAGAGCTAGCCTGGAAAACTGTTGCTCAGCCTCATTTGCCCATGGCACTGCTCGCATAGAGGCACAGAGACTGGGGCTGCTTGCTTGTCTTCTCCTCTCAAACTTCAAACGTAGCTTAGGTGGTCCGTGCCGGGTTCCTCCGGCAGCCCTGCTCCGAAAATGCAAGCGTCTGCAGATAGCTCGCAGGCAGAAAGAGCTAGCCTGGAAAGCTGTTGCTCAGCCTCATCTGCCCATGGCACTGCTCGCACAGAGGCACAGAGACTGGGGCTGCTTGCTTGTCTTGTCCCCTCAAACTTCAAACGTAGCTTAGGTGGTCTGTGCCGGACGCCTCCGGCAGCCCTGCTCCGAAAATGTGAACGTCTGCAGATAGCTCGCAGGCAGAAAGAGCTAGCCTGGAAAGCTGTTGCTCAGCCTCATCTGCCCATGGCACTGCTCGCACAGAGGCACAGAGACTGGGGCTGCTTGCTTGTCTTGTCCCCTCAAACTTCAAACGTAGCTTAGGTGGTCCGTGTCGGGTGCCTCCGGCAGCCCTGCTCCGAAAATGCAAACGTCTGCAGATAGCTCGCAGGCAGAAAGAGCTAGCCTGGAAAGCTGTTGCTCAGCCTCATCTGCCCATGGCACTGCTCGCACAGAGGCACAGAGACTGGGGCTGCTTGCTTGTCTTGTCCCCTCAAACTTCAAACGTATCTTAGGTGATCCGTGCCGGGCGCTTCCGGCAGCCTTGCTCCGAAAATGCGAACGTCTGCAGATAGCTCGCAGGCAGAAAGAGCTAGCCTGGAAAACTGTTGCTCAGCCTCATTTGCCCATGGCACTGCTCGCACAGAGGCACAGAGACTGGGGCTGCTTGCTTGTCTTGCCCCCTCAAACTTCAAACGTAGCTTAGGTGGTCCGTGCCGGGTTCCTCCGGCAGCCCTGCTCCGAAAATGCAAGCGTCTGCAGATAGCTCGCAGGCAGAAAGAGCTAGCCTGGAAAGCTGTTGCTCAGCCTCATCTGCCCATGGCACTGCTCGCACAGAGGCACAGAGACTGGGGCTGCTTGCTTGTCTTGTCCCCTCAAACTTCAAACGTAGCTTAGGTGGTCTGTGCCGGGCGCCTCCGGCAGCCCTGCTCCGAAAATGTGAACGTCTGCAGATAGCTCGCAGCCAGAAAGAGCTAGCCTGGAAAGCTGTTGCTCAGCCTCATCTGCCCATGGCACTGCTCGCACAGAGGCACAGAGACTGGGGCTGCTTGCTTGTCTTGTCCCCTCAAACTTCAAACGTAGCTTAGGTGGTCCGTGCCGGGCGCCTCCGGCAGCCCTGCTCCGAAAATGCAAACGTCTGCAGATAGCTCGCAGGCAGAAAGAGCTAGCCTGGAAAGCTGTTGCTCAGCCTCATCTGCCCACGGCACTGCTCGCACGGAGGCACAGAGACTGGGGCTGCTTGCTTGTCTTGTCCCCTCAAACTTCAAACGTATCTTAGGTGGTCCGTGCCGGGCGCCTCCGGCAGCCCTGCTCCGAAAATGCAAACGTCTGCAGATAGCTCGCAGGCAGAAAGAGCTAGCCTGGAAAGCTGTTGCTCAGCCTCATCTGCCCACGGCACTGCTCGCACAGAGGCACAGAGACTGGGGCTGCTTGCTTGTCTTGTCCCCTCAAACTTCAAACGTAGCTTAGGTGGTCTGTGCCGGGCGTCTCCGGCAGCCCTGCTCCGAAAATGCAAACGTCTGCAGATAGCTCGCAGGCAGAAAGAGCTAGCCTGGAAAGCTGTTGCTCAGCCTCATCTGCCCATGGCACTGCTCGCACAGAGGCACAGAGACTGGGGCTGCTTGCTTGTCTTGTCCCCTCAAACTTCAAACGTAGCTTAGGTGGTCCGTGCCGGGCGCCTCCGGCAGCCCTGCTCCGAAAATGCAAACGTCTGCAGATAGCTCGCAGGCAGAAAGAGCTAGCCTGGAAAGCTGTTGCTCAGCCTCATCTGCCCATGGCACTGCTCGCACAGAGGCACAGAGACTGGGGCTGCTTGCTTGTCTTGTCCCCTCAAACTTCAAACGTAGCTTAGGTGGTCCGTGCCGGGCGCCTCCGGCAGCCCTGCTCCGAAAATGCGAACGTCTGCAGATAGCTCACAGGCAGAAAGAGCTAGCCTGGAAAGCTGTTGCTCAGCCTCATCTGCCCATGGCACTGCTCGCACAGAGGCACAGAGACTGGGGCTGCTTGCTTGTCTTGTCCCCTCAAACTTCAAACGTAGCTTAGGTGGTCTGTGCCGGGCGCCTCCGGCAGCCCTGCTCCGAAAATGCAAACGTCTGCAGATAGCTCGCAGGCAGAAAGAGCTAGCCTGGAAAGCTGTTGCTCAGCCTCATCTGCCCATGGCACTGCTCGCACAGAGGCACAGAGACTGGGGCTGCTTGCTTGTTTTGCCCTCTCAAACTTCAAACGTAGCTTAGGTGGTCCGTGCCGGGCGTCTCCGGCAGCCTTGCTCCGAAAATGCAAACGTCTGCAGATAGCTCGCAGGCAGAAAGAGCTAGCCTGGAAAGCTGTTGCTCAGCCTCATCTGCCCATGGCACTGCTCGCACAGAGGCACAGAGACTGGGGCTGCTTGCTTGTCTTGTCCCCTCAAACTTCAAACGTATCTTAGGTGATCCGTGCCGGGCGCTTCCGGCAGCCCTGCTCCGAAAATGCGAACGTCTGCAGATAGCTCGCTGCCAGAAAGAGCTAGACTGGAAAACTGTTGCTCAGCCTCATCTGCCCATGGCACTGCTCGCACAGAGGCACAGAGACTGGGGCTGCTTGCTTGTCTTGTCCCCTCAAACTTCAAACGTAGCTTAGGTGGTCCGTGCCGGGCTCCTCCGGCAGCCCTGCTCCGAAAATGCAAGCGTCTGCAGATAGCTCGCAGGCAGAAAGAGCTAGCCTGGAAAGCTGTTGCTCAGCCTCATCTGCCCATGGCACTGCTCGCACAGAGGCACAGACACTGGGGCTGCTTGGTTGTCTTGTCCCCTCAAACTTCAAACGTAGCTTAGGTGGTCCGTGCCGGGCGTCTCCGGCAGCCCTACTCCGAAAATGCAAGCGTCTGCAGATAGCTCGCAGGCAGAAAGAGCTAGCCTGGAAAGCTGTTGCTCAGCCTCATCTGCCCATGGCACTGCTCGCACAGAGGCACAGAGACTGGGGCTGCTTGCTTGTCTTGTCCCCTCAAACTTCAAACGTATCTTAAGTGATCCGTGCCAGGCGCTTCCGGCAGCCCTGCTCCGAAAATGCAAACGTCTGCAGATAGCTCGCAGGCAGAAAGAGCTAGCCTGGAAAGCTGTTGCTCAGCCTCATCTGCCCATGGCACTGCTCGCACAGAGGCACAGAGACTGGGGCTGCTTGCTTGTCTTGCCCCCTCAAACTTCAAACGTAGCTTAGGTGGTCCGTGCCGGGCGCCTCCGGCAGCCCTGCTGCAAAAATGCGAACGTCTGCAGATAGCTCGCAGGCAGAAAGAGCTAGCCTGGAAAGCTGTTGCTCAGCCTCATCTGCCCATGGCACTGCTCGCACAGAGGCACAGAGACTGGGGCTGCTTGCTTGTCTTGTCCCCTCAAACTTCAAACGTAGCTTAGGTGGTCCATGCCGGGTGCCTCCGGCAGCCCTGCTCCGAAAATGCAAACGTCTGCAGATAACTCGCAGGCAGAAAGAGCTAGCCTGGAAAGCTGTTGCTCAGCCTCATCTGCCCATGGCACTGCTCGCACAGAGGCACAGAGACTGGGGCTGCTTGCTTGTCTTGTCCCCTCAAACTTCAAACGTAGCTTAGGTGGTCCGTGCCGGGCGCCTCCGGCAGCCCTGCTCCGAAAATGCAAACGTCTGCAGATAGCTCGCAGGCAGAAAGAGCTAGCCTGGAAAGCTGTTGCTCAGCCTCATCTGCCCATGGCACTGCTCGCACAGAGGCACAGAGACTGGGGCTGCTTGCTTGTTTTGCCCTCTCAAACTTCAAACGTAGCTTAGGTGGTCCGTGCCGGGCGCCTCCGGCAGCCCTGCTCCGAAAATGCAAACGTCTGCAGATAGCTCGCAGGCAGAAAGAGCTAGCCTGGAAAGCTGTTGCTCAGCCTCATCTGCCCATGGCACTGCTCGCACAGAGGCACAGAGACTGGGGCTGCTTGCTTGTCTTGTCCCCTCAAACTTCAAACGTATCTTAGGTGATCCGTGCCGGGCGCTTCCGGCAGCCTTGCTCCGAAAATGCGAACGTCTGCAGATAGCTCGCAGCCAGAAAGAGCTAGCCTGGAAAACTGTTGCTCAGCCTCATTTGCCCATGGCACTGCTCGCACAGAGGCACAGAGACTGGGGCTGCTTGCTTGTCTTGTCCCCTCAAACTTCAAACGTAGCTTAGGTGGTCCGTGCCGGGTTCCTCCGGCAGCCCTGCTCCGAAAATGCAAGCGTCTGCAGATAGCTCGCAGGCAGAAAGAGCTAGCCTGGAAAGCTGTTGCTCAGCCTCATCTGCCCATGGCACTGCTCGCACAGAGGCACAGAGACTGGGGCTGCTTGCTTGTCTTGTCCCCTCAAACTTCAAACGTAGCTTAGGTGGTCTGTGCCGGGCGCCTCTGGCAGCCCTGCTCCGAAAATGCCAACGTCTGCAGATAGCTCGCAGGCAGAAAGAGCTAGCCTGGAAAGCTGTTGCTCAGCCTCATCTGCCCATGGCACTGCTCGCACAGAGGCACAGAGACTGGGGCTGCTTGCTTGTCTTGTCCCCTCAAACTTCAAACGTAGCTTAGGTGGTCCGTGCCGGGCGCCTCCGGCAGCCCTGCTCCGAAAATGCAAACGTCTGCAGATAGCTCGCAGGCAGAAAGAGCTAGCCTGGAAAGCTGTTGCTCAGCCTCATCTGCCCATGGCACTGCTCGCACAGAGGCACAGAGACTGGGGCTGCTTGCTTGTCTTGTCCCCTCAAACTTCAAACGTATCTTAAGTGATCCGTGCCAGGCGCTTCCGGCAGCCCTGCTCCGAAAATGCGAACGTCTGCAGATAGCTCGCAGGCAGAAAGAGCTAGCCTGGAAAGCTGTTGCTCAGCCTCATCTGCCCATGGCACTGCTCGCACAGAGGCACAGAGACTGGGGCTGCTTGCTTGTCTTGCCCCCTCAAACTTCAAACGTAGCTTAGGTGGTCCGTGCCGGGCGCCTCCGGCAGCCCTGCTCCGAAAATGCAAACGTCTGCAGATAGCTCGCAGGCAGAAAGAGCTAGCCTGGAAAGCTGTTGCTCAGCCTCATCTGCCCATGGCACTGCTCGCACAGAGGCACAGAGACTGGGGCTGCTTGCTTGTCTTGTCCCCTCAAACTTCAAACGTAGCTTAGGTGGTCCATGCCGGGTGCCTCCGGCAGCCCTGCTCCGAAAATGCAAACGTCTGCAGATAACTCGCAGGCAGAAAGAGCTAGCCTGGAAAGCTGTTGCTCAGCCTCATCTGCCCATGGCACTGCTCGCACAGAGGCACAGAGACTGGGGCTGCTTGCTTGTCTTGTCCCCTCAAACTTCAAACGTAGCTTAGGTGGTCCGTGCCGGGCGCCTCCGGCAGCCCTGCTCCGAAAATGCAAACGTCTGCAGATAGCTCGCAGGCAGAAAGAGCTAGCCTGGAAAGCTGTTGCTCAGCCTCATCTGCCCATGGCACTGCTCGCACAGAGGCACAGAGACTGGGGCTGCTTGCTTGTTTTGCCCTCTCAAACTTCAAACGTAGCTTAGGTGGTCCGTGCCGGGCGCCTCCGGCAGCCCTGCTCCGAAAATGCAAACGTCTGCAGATAGCTCGCAGGCAGAAAGAGCTAGCCTGGAAAGCTGTTGCTCAGCCTCATCTGCCCATGGCACTGCTCGCACAGAGGCACAGAGACTGGGGCTGCTTGCTTGTCTTGTCCCCTCAAACTTCAAACGTATCTTAGGTGATCCGTGCCGGGCGCTTCCGGCAGCCTTGCTCCGAAAATGCGAACGTCTGCAGATAGCTCGCAGCCAGAAAGAGCTAGCCTGGAAAACTGTTGCTCAGCCTCATTTGCCCATGGCACTGCTCGCACAGAGGCACAGAGACTGGGGCTGCTTGCTTGTCTTGTCCCCTCAAACTTCAAACGTAGCTTAGGTGGTCCGTGCCGGGTTCCTCCGGCAGCCCTGCTCCGAAAATGCAAGCGTCTGCAGATAGCTCGCAGGCAGAAAGAGCTAGCCTGGAAAGCTGTTGCTCAGCCTCATCTGCCCATGGCACTGCTCGCACAGAGGCACAGAGACTGGGGCTGCTTGCTTGTCTTGTCCCCTCAAACTTCAAACGTAGCTTAGGTGGTCTGTGCCGGGCGCCTCTGGCAGCCCTGCTCCGAAAATGCAAACGTCTGCAGATAGCTCGCAGGCAGAAAGAGCTAGCCTGGAAAGCTGTTGCTCAGCCTCATCTGCCCATGGCACTGCTCGCACAGAGGCACAGAGACTGGGGCTGCTTGCTTGTCTTGTCCCCTCAAACTTCAAACGTAGCTTAGGTGGTCCGTGCCGGGCGCCTCCGGCAGCCCTGCTCCGAAAATGCAAACGTCTGCAGATAGCTCGCAGGCAGAAAGAGCTAGCCTGGAAAGCTGTTGCTCAGCCTCATCTGCCCATGGCACTGCTCGCACAGAGGCACAGAGACTGGGGCTGCTTGCTTGTCTTGTCCCCTCAAACTTCAAACGTAGCTTAGGTGGTCTGTGCCGGGCGCCTCCGGCAGCCCTGCTCCGAAAATGTGAACGTCTGCAGATAGCTCGCAGGCAGAAAGAGCTAGCCTGGAAAGCTGTTGCTCAGCCTCATCTGCCCATGGCACTGCTCGCACAGAGGCACAGAGACTGGGGCTGCTTGCTTGTTTTGCCCTCTCAAACTTCAAACGTAGCTTAGGTGGTCCGTGCCGGGCGTCTCCGGCAGCCCTGCTCCGAAAATGCAAACGTCTGCAGAGAGCTCGCAGGCAGAAAGAGCTAGCCTGGAAAGCTGTTGGTCAGCCTCATCTGCCCATGGCACTGCTCGCACAGAGGCACAGAGACTGGGGCTGCTTGCTTGTCTTGTCCCCTCAAACTTCAAACGTAGCTTAGGTGGTCCGTGCCGGGCGCCTCCGGCAGCCCTGCTCCGAAAATGCAAACGTCTGCAGATAGCTCGCAGGCAGAAAGAGCTAGCCTGGAAAGCTGTTGCTCAGCCTCATCTGCCCATGGCACTGCTCGCACAGAGGCACAGAGACTGGGGCTGCTTGCTTGTCTTGTCCCCTCAAACTTCAAACGTAGCTTAGGTGGTCCGTGCCGGGTGCCTCCGGCAGCCCTGCTCCGAAAATGCAAACGTCTGCAGATAGCTCGCAGGCAGAAAGAGCTAGCCTGGAAAGCTGTTGCTCAGCCTCATCTGCCCATGGCACTGCTCGCACAGAGGCACAGAGACTGGGGCTGCTTGCTTGTCTTGCCCCCTCAAACTTCAAACGTAGCTTAGGTGGTCCGTGCCGGGCGCCTCCGGCAGCCCTGCTCCGAAAATGCAAACGTCTGCAGATAGCTCGCAGGCAGAAAGAGCTAGCCTGGAAAGCTGTTGCTCAGCCTCATCTGCCCATGGCACTGCTCGCACAGAGGCACAGAGACTGGGGCTGCTTGCTTGTCTTGTCCCCTCAAACTTCAAACGTAGCTTAGGTGGTCTGTGCCGGGCGCCTCCGGCAGCCCTGCTCCGAAAATGCAAACGTCTGCAGATAGCTCGCAGGCAGAAAGAGCTAGCCTGGAAAGCTGTTGCTCAGCCTCATCTGCCCATGGCACTGCTCGCACAGAGGCACAGAGACTGGGGCTGCTTGCTTGTCTTGTCCCCTCAAACTTCAAACGTAGCTTAGGTGGTCCGTGCCGGGCGCCTCCGGCAGCCCTGCTCCGAAAATGCAAACGTCTGCAGATAGCTCGCAGGCAGAAAGAGCTAGGCTGGAAAGCTGTTGCTCAGCCTCATCTGCCCATGGCACTGCTCGCACAGAGGCACAGAGACTGGGGCTGCTTGCTTGTCTTGTCCCCTCAAACTTCAAACGTAGCTTAGGTGGTCTGTGCCGGGCGCCTCCGGCAGCCCTGCTCCGAAAATGCAAACGTCTGCAGATAGCTCGCAGGCAGAAAGAGCTAGCCTGGAAAGCTGTTGCTCAGCCTCATCTGCCCATGGCACTGCTCGCACAGAGGCACAGAGACTGGGGCTGCTTGCTTGTCTTGTCCCCTCAAACTTCAAACGTAGCTTAGGTGGTCCGTGCCGGGCGTCTCCGGCAGCCCTGCTCCGAAAATGCAAACGTCTGCAGATAGCTCGCAGGCAGAAAGAGCTAGCCTGGAAAGCTGTTGCTCAGCCTCATCTGCCCATGGCACTGCTCGCACAGAGGCACAGAGACTGGGGCTGCTTGCTTGTCTTGTCCCCTCAAACTTCAAACGTATCTTAGGTGATCCGTGCCGGGCGCTTCCGGCAGCCCTGCTCTGAAAATGCGAAAGTCTGCAGATAGCTCGCAGCCAGAAAGAGCTAGCCTGGAAAACTGTTGCTCAGCCTCATCTGCCCATGGCACTGCTCGCACAGAGGCACAGAGACTGGGGCTGCTTGCTTGTCTTGTCCCCTCAAACTTCAAACGTAGCTTAGGTGGTCCGTGCCGGGCTCCTCCGGCAGCCCTGCTCCGAAAATGCAAGCGTCTGCAGATAGCTCGCAGGCAGAAAGAGCTAGCCTGGAAAGCTGTTGCTCAGCCTCATCTTCCCATGGCACTGCTCGCACAGAGGCACAGAGACTGGGGCTGCTTGCTTGTCTTGTCCCCTCAAACTTCAAACGTAGCTTAGGTGGTCTGTGCCGGGCGACTCCGGCAGCCCTGCTCCGAAAATGCGAACGTCTGCAGATAGCTCGCAGGCAGAAAGAGCTAGCCTGGAAAGCTGTTGCTCAGCCTCATCTGCCCATGGCACTGCTCGCACAGAGGCACAGAGACTGGGGCTGCTTGCTTGTTTTGCCCTCTCAAACTTCAAACGTAGCTTAGGTGGTCCGTGCCGGGCGTCTCCGGCAGCCCTGCTCCGAAAATGCAAACGTCTGCAGAGAGCTCGCAGGCAGAAAGAGCTAGCCTGGAAAGCTGTTGGTCAGCCTCATCTGCCCATGGCACTGCTCGCACAGAGGCACAGAGACTGGGGCTGCTTGCTTGTCTTGTCCCCTCAAACTTCAAACGTAGCTTAGGTGGTCCGTGCCGGGCGCCTCCGGCAGCCCTGCTCCGAAAATGCAAACGTCTGCAGATAGCTCGCAGACAGAAAGAGCTAGCCTGGAAAGCTGTTGCTCAGCCTCATCTGCCCATGGCACTGCTCGCACAGAGGCACAGAGACTGGGGCTGCTTGCTTGTCTTGTCCCCTCAAACTTCAAACGTAGCTTAGGTGGTCCGTGCCGGGTGCCTCCGGCAGCCCTGCTCTGAAAATGCAAACGTCTGCAGATAGCTCGCAGGCAGAAAGAGCTAGCCTGGAAAGCTGTTGCTCAGCCTCATCTGCCCATGGCACTGCTCGCACAGAGGCACAGAGACTGGGGCTGCTTGCTTGTCTTGCCCCCTCAAACTTCAAACGTAGCTTAGGTCGTCCGTGCCGGGCGCCTCCGGCAGCCCTGCTCCGAAAATGCAAACGTCTGCAGATAGCTCGCAGGCAGAAAGAGCTAGCCTGGAAAGCTGTTGCTCAGCCTCATCTGCCCATGGCACTGCTCGCACAGAGGCACAGAGACTGGGGCTGCTTGCTTGTCTTGTCCCCTCAAACTTCAAACGTAGCTTAGGTGGTCTGTGCCGGGCGCCTCCGGCAGCCCTGCTCCGAAAATGCAAACGTCTGCAGATAGCTGGCAGGCAGAAAGAGCTAGCCTGGAAAGCTGTTGCTCAGCCTCATCTGCCCATGGCACTGCTCGCACAGAGGCACAGAGACTGGGGCTGCTTGCTTGTCTTGTCCCCTCAAACTTCAAACGTAGCTTAGGTGGTCCGTGCCGGGCGCCTCCGGCAGCCCTGCTCCGAAAATGCAAACGTCTGCAGATAGCTCGCAGGCAGAAAGAGCTAGCCTGGAAAGCTGTTGCTCAGCCTCATCTGCCCATGGCACTGCTCGCACAGAGGCACAGAGACTGGGGCTGCTTGCTTGTCTTGTCCCCTCAAACTTCAAACGTAGCTTAGGTGGTCCGTGCCGGGCGCCTCCGGCAGCCCTGCTCCGAAAATGCAAACGTCTGCAGATAGCTCGCAGGCAGAAAGAGCTAGCCTGGAAAGCTGTTGCTCAGCCTCATCTGCCCATGGCACTGCTCGCACAGAGGCACAGAGACTGGGGCTGCTTGCTTGTCTTGTCCCCTCAAACTTCAAACGTAGCTTAGGTGGTCTGTGCCGGGCGCCTCCGGCAGCCCTGCTCCGAAAATGTGAACGTCTGCAGATAGCTCGCAGGCAGAAAGAGCTAGCCTGGAAAGCTGTTGCTCAGCCTCATCTGCCCATGGCACTGCTCGCACAGAGGCACAGAGACTGGGGCTGCTTGCTTGTCTTGTCCCCTCAAACTTCAAACGTAGCTTAGGTGGTCCGTGCCGGGCGTCTCCGGCAGCCCTGCTCCGAAAATGCAAACGTCTGCAGATAGCTCGCAGGCAGAAAGAGCTAGCCTGGAAAGCTGTTGCTCAGCCTCATCTGCCCATGGCACTGCTCGCACAGAGGCACAGAGACTGGGGCTGCTTGCTTGTCTTGTCCCCTCAAACTTCAAACGTATATTAGGTGATCCGTGCCGGGCGCTTCCAGCAGCCCTGCTCTGAAAATGCGAACGTCTGCAGATAGCTCGCAGCCAGAAAGAGCTAGCCTGGAAAACTGTTGCTCAGCCTCATCTGCCCATGGCACTGCTCGCACAGAGGCACAGAGACTGGGGCTGCTTGCTTGTCTTGTCCTCTCAAACTTCAAACGTAGCTTAGGTGGTCCGTGCCGGGCTCCTCCGGCAGCCCTGCTCCGAAAATGCAAGCGTCTGCAGATAGCTCGCAGGCAGAAAGAGCTAGCCTGGAAAGCTGTTGCTCAGCCTCATCTGCCCATGGCACTGCTCGCACAGAGGCACAGACACTGGGGCTGCTTGCTTGTCTTGTCCCCTCAAACTTCAAACGTAGCTTAGGTGGTCCGTGCCGGGCGTCTCCGGCAGCCCTACTCCGAAAATGCAAGCGTCTGCAGATAGCTCGCAGGCAGAAAGAGCTAGCCTGGAAAGCTGTTGCTCAGCCTCATCTGCCCATGGCACTGCTCGCACAGAGGCACAGAGACTGGGGCTGCTTGCTTGTCTTGTCCCATCAAACTTCAAACGTATCTTAAGTGATCCGTGCCGGGCGCTTCCGGCAGCCCTGCTCTGAAAATGCGAAAGTCTGCAGATAGCTCGCAGCCAGAAAGAGCTAGCCTGGAAAACTGTTGCTCAGCCTCATCTGCCATGGCACTGCTCGCACAGAGGCACAGAGACTGGGGCTGCTTGCTTGTCTTGTCCCCTCAAACTTCAAACGTAGCTTAGGTGGTCCGTGCCGGGCTCCTCCGGCAGCCCTGCTCCGAAAATGCAAGCGTCTGCAGATAGCTCGCAGGCAGAAAGAGCTAGCCTGGAAAGCTGTTGCTCAGCCTCATCTTCCCATGGCACTGCTCGCACAGAGGCACAGAGACTGGGGCTGCTTGCTTGTCTTGTCCCCTCAAACTTCAAACGTAGCTTAGGTGGTCTGTGCCGGGCGCCTCCGGCAGCCCTGCTCCGAAAATGCGAACGTCTGCAGATAGCTCGCAGGCAGAAAGAGCTAGCCTGGAAAGCTGTTGCTCAGCCTCATCTGCCCATGGCACTGCTCGCACAGAGGCACAGAGACTGGGGCTGCTTGCTTGTTTTGCCCTCTCAAACTTCAAACGTAGCTTAGGTGGTCCGTGCCGGGCGTCTCCGGCAGCCCTGCTCCGAAAATGCAAACGTCTGCAGAGAGCTCGCAGGCAGAAAGAGCTAGCCTGGAAAGCTGTTGGTCAGCCTCATCTGCCCATGGCACTGCTCGCACAGAGGCACAGAGACTGGGGCTGCTTGCTTGTCTTGTCCCCTCAAACTTCAAACGTAGCTTAGGTGGTCCGTGCCGGGCGCCTCCGGCAGCCCTGCTCCGAAAATGCAAACGTCTGCAGATAGCTCGCAGACAGAAAGAGCTAGCCTGGAAAGCTGTTGCTCAGCCTCATCTGCCCATGGCACTGCTCGCACAGAGGCACAGAGACTGGGGCTGCTTGCTTGTCTTGTCCCCTCAAACTTCAAACGTAGCTTAGGTGGTCCGTGCCGGGTGCCTCCGGCAGCCCTGCTCTGAAAATGCAAACGTCTGCAGATAGCTCTCAGGCAGAAAGAGCTAGCCTGGAAAGCTGTTGCTCAGCCTCATCTGCCCATGGCACTGCTCGCACAGAGGCACAGAGACTGGGGCTGCTTGCTTGTCTTGCCCCCTCAAACTTCAAACGTAGCTTAGGTCGTCCGTGCCGGGCGCCTCCGGCAGCCCTGCTCCGAAAATGCAAACGTCTGCAGATAGCTCGCAGGCAGAAAGAGCTAGCCTGGAAAGCTGTTGCTCAGCCTCATCTGCCCATGGCACTGCTCGCACAGAGGCACAGAGACTGGGGCTGCTTGCTTGTCTTGTCCCCTCAAACTTCAAACGTAGCTTAGGTGGTCTGTGCCGGGCGCCTCCGGCAGCCCTGCTCCGAAAATGCAAACGTCTGCAGATAGCTGGCAGGCAGAAAGAGCTAGCCTGGAAAGCTGTTGCTCAGCCTCATCTGCCCATGGCACTGCTCGCACAGAGGCACAGAGACTGGGGCTGCTTGCTTGTCTTGTCCCCTCAAACTTCAAACGTAGCTTAGGTGGTCCGTGCCGGGCGCCTCCGGCAGCCCTGCTCCGAAAATGCAAACGTCTGCAGATAGCTCGCAGGCAGAAAGAGCTAGCCTGGAAAGCTGTTGCTCAGCCTCATCTGCCCATGGCACTGCTCGCACAGAGGCACAGAGACTGGGGCTGCTTGCTTGTCTTGTCCCCTCAAACTTCAAACGTAGCTTAGGTGGTCCGTGCCGGGCGCCTCCGGCAGCCCTGCTCCGAAAATGCAAACGTCTGCAGATAGCTCGCAGGCAGAAAGAGCTAGCCTGGAAAGCTGTTGCTCAGCCTCATCTGCCCATGGCACTGCTCGCACAGAGGCACAGAGACTGGGGCTGCTTGCTTGTCTTGTCCCCTCAAACTTCAAACGTAGCTTAGGTGGTCTGTGCCGGGCGCCTCCGGCAGCCCTGCTCCGAAAATGTGAACGTCTGCAGATAGCTCGCAGGCAGAAAGAGCTAGCCTGGAAAGCTGTTGCTCAGCCTCATCTGCCCATGGCACTGCTCGCACAGAGGCACAGAGACTGGGGCTGCTTGCTTGTCTTGTCCCCTCAAACTTCAAACGTAGCTTAGGTGGTCCGTGCCGGGCGTCTCCGGCAGCCCTGCTCCGAAAATGCAAACGTCTGCAGATAGCTCGCAGGCAGAAAGAGCTAGCCTGGAAAGCTGTTGCTCAGCCTCATCTGCCCATGGCACTGCTCGCACAGAGGCACAGAGACTGGGGCTGCTTGCTTGTCTTGTCCCCTCAAACTTCAAACGTATATTAGGTGATCCGTGCCGGGCGCTTCCGGCAGCCCTGCTCTGAAAATGCGAACGTCTGCAGATAGCTCGCAGCCAGAAAGAGCTAGCCTGGAAAACTGTTGCTCAGCCTCATCTGCCCATGGCACTGCTCGCACAGAGGCACAGAGACTGGGGCTGCTTGCTTGTCTTGTCCTCTCAAACTTCAAACGTAGCTTAGGTGGTCCGTGCCGGGCTCCTCCGGCAGCCCTGCTCCGAAAATGCAAGCGTCTGCAGATAGCTCGCAGGCAGAAAGAGCTAGCCTGGAAAGCTGTTGCTCAGCCTCATCTGCCCATGGCACTGCTCGCACAGAGGCACAGACACTGGGGCTGCTTGCTTGTCTTGTCCCCTCAAACTTCAAACGTAGCTTAGGTGGTCCGTGCCGGGCGTCTCCGGCAGCCCTACTCCGAAAATGCAAGCGTCTGCAGATAGCTCGCAGGCAGAAAGAGCTAGCCTGGAAAGCTGTTGCTCAGCCTCATCTGCCCATGGCACTGCTCGCACAGAGGCACAGAGACTGGGGCTGCTTGCTTGTCTTGTCCCCTCAAACTTCAAACGTATCTTAAGTGATCCGTGCCAGGCGCTTCCGGCAGCCCTGCTAAGAAAATGCGAACGTCTGCAGATAGCTCGCAGGCAGAAAGAGCTAGCCTGGAAAGCTGTTGCTCAGCCTCATCTGCCCATGGCACTGCTCGCACAGAGGCACAGAGACTGGGGCTGCTTGCTTGTCTTGTCCCCTCAAACTTCAAACGTAGCTTAGGTGGTCCGTGCCGGGCGCCTCCGGCAGCCTGCTCCGAAAATCTAACGTCTGCAGATAGCTCGCAGGCAGAAAGAGCTAGCCTGTAAAGCTGTTGCTCAGCCTCATCTGCCCATGGCACTGCTCGCACAGAGGCACAGAGACTGGGGCTGCTTGCTTGTCTTGTCCCCTCAAACTTCAAACGTAGCTTAGGTGGTCTGTGCCGGGCGCCTCCGGCAGCCCTGCTCCGAAAATGCAAACGTCTGCAGATAGCTCGCAGGCAGAAAGAGCTAGCCTGGAAAGCTGTTGCTCAGCCTCATCTGCCCATGGCACTGCTCGCACAGAGGCACAGAGACTGGGGCTGCTTGCTTGTTTTGCCCTCTCAAACTTCAAACGTAGCTTAGGTGGTCCGTGCCGGGCGTCTCCGGCAGCCCTGCTCCGAAAATGCAAACGTCTGCAGATAGCTCGCAGGCAGAAAGAGCTAGCCTGGAAAGCTGTTGCTCAGCCTCATCTGCCCATGGCACTGCTCGCACAGAGGCACAGAGACTGGGGCTGCTTGCTTGTCTTGTCCCCTCAAACTTCAAACGTATCTTAGGTGGTCTGTGGAGGGCGTCTCCGGCAGCCCTACTCCGAAAATGCAAGCGTCTGCAGATAGCTCGCAGGCAGAAAGAGCTAGCCTGGAAAGCTGTTGCTCAGCCTCATCTGCCCATGGCACTGCTCGCACAGAGGCACAGAGACTGGGGCTGCTTGCTTGTCTTGTCCCCTCAAACTTCAAACGTAGCTTAAGTGATCCGTGCCAGGCGCTTCCGGCAGCCCTGCTAAGAAAATGCGAACGTCTGCAGATAGCTCGCAGGCAGAAAGAGCTAGCCTGGAAAGCTGTTGCTCAGCCTCATCTGCCCATGGCACTGCTCGCACAGAGGCACAGAGACTGGGGCTGCTTGCTTGTCTTGTCCCCTCAAACTTCAAACGTAGCTTAGGTGGTCCGTGCCGGGCGCCTCCGGCAGCCCTGCTCCGAAAATCAAACGTCTGCAGATAGCTCGCAGCCACAAAGAGCTAGCCTGGAAAGCTGTTGCTCAGCCTCATCTGCCCATGGCACTGCTCGCACAGAGGCACAGAGACTGGGGCTGCTTGCTTGTCTTGTCCCCTCAAACTTCAAACGTAGCTTAGGTGGTCTGTGCCGGGCGCCTCCGGCAGCCCTGCTCCGAAAATGCAAACGTCTGCAGATAGCTCGCAGGCAGAAAGAGCTAGCCTGGAAAGCTGTTGCTCAGCCTCATCTGCCCATGGCACTGCTCGCACAGAGGCACAGAGACTGGGGCTGCTTGCTTGTTTTGCCCTCTCAAACTTCAAACGTAGCTTAGGTGGTCTGTGCCGGGCGTCTCCGGCAGCCCTGCTCCGAAAATGCAAACGTCTGCAGATAGCTCGCAGGCAGAAAGAGCTAGCCTGGAAAGCTGTTGCTCAGCCTCATCTGCCCATGGCACTGCTCGCACAGAGGCACAGAGACTGGGGCTGCTTGCTTGTCTTGTCCCCTCAAACTTCAAACGTATCTTAGGTGATCCGTGCCGGGCGCTTCCGGCAGCCTTGCTCCGAAAATGCGAACGTCTGCAGATAGCTCGCAGCCAGAAAGAGCTAGCCTGGAAAACTGTTGCTCAGCCTCATCTGCCCATGGCACTGCTCGCACAGAGGCACAGAGACTGGGGCTGCTTGCTTGTCTTGTCCCCTCAAACTTCAAACGTAGCTTAGGTGGTCCGTGCCGGGTTCCTCCGGCAGCCCTGCTCCGAAAATGCAAGCGTCTGCAGATAGCTCGCAGGCAGAAAGAGCTAGCCTGGAAAGCTGTTGGTCAGCCTCATCTGCCCATGGCACTGCTCGCACAGAGGCACAGAGACTGGGGCTGCTTGCTTGTCTTGTCCCCTCAAACTTCAAACGTAGCTTAGGTGGTCCGTGCCGGGCGCTTCCGGCAGCCCTGCTCTGAAAATGCGAACGTCTGCAGATAGCTCGCAGGCAGAAAGAGCTAGCCTGGAAAGCTGTTGCTCAGCCTCATCTGCCCATGGCACTGCTCGCACAGAGGCACAGAGACTGGGGCTGCTTGCTTGTCTTGTCCCCTCAAACTTCAAACGTAGCTTAGGTGGTCTGTGCCGGGCGCCTCCGGCAGCCCTGCTCCGAAAATGCGAACGTCTGCAGATAGCTCGCAGGCAGAAAGAGCTAGCCTGGAAAGCTGTTGCTCAGCCTCATCTGCCCATGGCACTGCTCGCACAGAGGCACAGAGACTGGGGCTGCTTGCTTGTCTTGTCCCCTCAAACTTCAAACGTAGCTTAGGTGGTCCGTGCTTGGTGCCTCCAGAAGCCCTGCTCCGAAAATGCAAATGTCTGCAGATAGCTCGCAGGCAGAAAGAGCTAGCCTGGAAAGCTGTTGCTCAGCCTCATCTGCCCATGGCACTGCTCGCACAGAGGCACAGAGACTGGGGCTGCTTGCTTGTCTTGTCCCCTCAAACTTCAAATGTAGCTTAAGTGGTCCGTGCCGGGCGCATCCGGCAGCCCTGCTCCGAAAATGCGAACGTCTGCAGATAGTTCGCAGGCAGAAAGAGCTAGCCTGGAAAGCTGTTGCTCAGCCTCATCTGCCCATGGCACTGCTCGCACAGAGGCACAGAGACTGGGGCTGCTTGCTTGTCTTGTCCCCTCAAACTTCAAACGTAGCTTAGGTGGTCTGTGCCGGGCGCCTCCGGCAGCCCTGCTCCGAAAATGCAAACGTCTGCAGATAGCTCGCAGGCAGAAAGAGCTAGCCTGGAAAGCTGTTGCTCAGCCTCATCTGCCCATGGCACTGCTAGCACAGAGGCACAGAGACTGGGGCTGCTTGCTTGTCTTGTCCCCTCAAACTTCAAACGTAGCTTAGGTGGTCCGTGCCGGGCGCCTCCGGCAGCCCTGCTCCGAAAATGCAAACGTCTGCAGATAGCTCGCAGGCAGAAAGAGCTAGCCTGGAAAGCTGTTGCTCAGCCTCATCTGCCCATGGCACTGCTCGCACAGAGGCACAGAGACTGGGGCTGCTTGCTTGTCTTGTCCCCTCAAACTTCAAACGTAGCTTAGGTGGTCTGTGCCGGGCGCCTCCGGCAGCCCTGCTCCGAAAATGCGAACGTCTGCAGATAGCTCGCAGGCAGAAAGAGCTAGCCTGGAAAGCTGTTGCTCAGCCTCATCTGCCCATGGCACTGCTAGCACAGAAGCACAGAGACTGGGGCTGCTTGCTTGTTTTGCCCTCTCAAACTTCAAACGTAGCTTAGGTGGTCCGTGCCGGGCGTCTCCGCCAGCCCTGCTCCGAAAATGCAAACGTCTGCAGATAGCTCGCAGGCAGAAAGAGCTAGCCTGGAAAGCTGTTGCTCAGCCTCATCTGCCCATGGCACTGCTCACACAGAGGCACAGAGACTGGGGCTGCTTGCTTGTCTTGTCCCCTCAAACTTCAAACGTAGCTTAGGTGGTCCGTGCCGGGCGCCTCCGGCAGCCCTGCTCCGAAAATGCAAGCGTCTGCAGATAGCTCGCAGGCAGAAAGAGCTAGCCTGGAAAGCTGTTGCTCAGCCTCATCTGCCCATGGCACTGCTCGCACAGAGGCACAGAGACTGGGACTGCTTGCTTGTCTTGTCCCCTCAAACTTCAAACGTAGCTTAGGTGGTCCGTGCCGGGCCCCTCCGGCAGCCCTGCTCCGAAAATGCAAACGTCTGCAGATAGCTCGCAGGCAGAAAGAGCTAGACTGGAAAGCTGTTGCTCAGCCTCATCTGCCCATGGCACTGCTCGCACAGAGGCACAGAGACTGGGGCTGCTTGCTTGTCTTGTCCCCTCAAACTTCAAACGTAGCTTAGGTGGTCTGTGCCGGGCGCCTCCGGCAGCCCTGCTCCGAAAATGCAAACGTCTGCAGATAGCTCGCAGGCAGAAAGAGCTAGCCTGGAAAGCTGTTGCTCAGCCTCATCTGCCCATGGCACTGCTCGCACAGAGGCACAGAGACTGGGGCTGCTTGCTTGTTTTGCCCTCTCAAACTTCAAACGTAACTTAGGTGGTCCGTGCCGGGCGCCTCCGGCAGCCCTGCTCCGAAAATGCAAACGTCTGCAGATAGCTCGCAGGCAGAAAGAGCTAGCCTGGAAAGCTGTTGCTCAGCCTCATCTGCCCATGGCACTGCTCGCACAGAGGCACAGAGACTGGGGCTGCTTGCTTGTCTTGTCCCCTCAAACTTCAAACGTAGCTTAGGTGGTCCGTGCCGGGCGTCTCCGGCAGCCCTGCTCCGAAAATGCAAACGTCTGCAGATAGCTCGCAGGCAGAAAGAGCTAGCCTGGAAAGCTGTTGCTCAGCCTCATCTGCCCATGGCACTGCTCGCACAGAGGCACAGAGACTGGGGCTGCTTGCTTGTCTTGTCCCCTCAAACTTCAAACGTAGCTTAGGTGGTCTGTGCCGAGCGCCTCCGGCAGCCCTGCTCCGAAAATGCGAACGTCTGCAGATAGCTCACAGGCAGAAAGAGCTAGCCTGGAAAGCTGTTGCTCAGCCTCATCTGCCCATGGCACTGCTCGCACAGAGGCACAGACACTGGGGCTGCTTGCTTGTCTTGTCCCCTCAAACTTCAAACGTAGCTTAGGTGGTCTGTGCCGGGCGCCTCCGGCAGCCCTGCTCCGAAAATGCAAGCGTCTGCAGATAGCTCGCAGGCAGAAAGAGCTAGCCTGGAAAGCTGTTGCTCAGCCTCATCTGCCCATGGCACTGCTCGCACAGAGGCACAGAGACTAGGGCTGCTTGCTTGTCTTCTCCCCTCAAACTTCAAACGTAGCTTAGGTGGTCTGTGCCGGGCGCCTCTGGCAGCCATGCTCCGAAAATGCAAACGTCTGCAGATAGCTCGCAGCCAGAAAGAGCTAGCCTGGAAAGCTGTTGCTCAGCCTCATCTGCCCATGGCACTGCTCGCACAGAGGCACAGAGACTGGGGCTGCTTGGTTGTTTTGCCCCCTCAAACTTCAAACGTAGCTTAGGTGGTCCTTGCCGGGCGTCTCCGGCAGCCCTGCTCCGAAAATGCGAACGTCTGCAGATAGCTCGCAGGCAGAAAGAGCTAGCCTGGAAAGCTGTTGGTCAGCCTCATCTGCCCATGGCACTGCTCGCACAGAGGCACAGAGACTGGGGCTGCTTGCTTGTCTTGTCCCCTCAAACTTCAAACGTAGCTTAGGTGGTCTGTGCCGGGTGCCTCCGGCAGCCCTGCTCCGAAAATGCGAACGTCTGCAGATAGCTCGCAGGCAGAAAGAGCTAGCCTGGAAAGCTGTTGCTCAGCCTCATCTGCCCATGGCACTGCTCGCACAGAGGCACAGAGACTGGGGCTGCTTGCTTGTCTTGCCCCCTCAAACTTCAAACGTAGCTTAGGTGGTCTGTGCCGTGCGCCTCTGGCAGCCCTGCTCCGAAAATGCAAACGTCTGCAGATAGCTCGCAGGCAGAAAGAGCTAGCCTGGAAAGCTGTTGCTCAGCCTCATCTGCCCATGGCACTGCTCGCACAGAGGCACAGAGACTGGGGCTGCTTGGTTGTTCTGCCCCCTCAAACTTCAAACGTAGCTTAGGTGGTCCGTGCCGGGCGCCTCCGGCAGCCCTGCTCCGAAAATGCGAACGTCTGCAGATAGCTCGCAGGCAGAAAGAGCTAGCCTGTAAAGCTGTTGGTCAGCCTCATCTGCCCATGGCACTGCTCGCACAGAGGCACAGAGACTAGGGCTGCTTGCTTGTCTTGCCCCCTCAAACTTCAAACGTAGCTTAGGTGGTCTGTGCCGGGTGCCTCCGGCAGCCCTGCTCCGAAAATGCGAACGTCTGCAGATAGCTCGCAGGCAGAAAGAGCTAGCCTGGAAAGCTGTTGCTCAGCCTCATCTGCCCATGGCACTGCTCGCACAGAGGCACAGAGACTGGGGCTGCTTGCTTGTCTTGCCCCCTCAAACTTCAAACGTAGCTTAGGTGGTCTGTGCCGTGCGCCTCTGGCAGCCCTGCTCCGAAAATGCAAACGTCTGCAGATAGCTCGCAGGCAGAAAGAGCTAGCCTGGAAAGCTGTTGCTCAGCCTCATCTGCCCATGGCACTGCTCGCACAGAGGCACAGAGACTGGGGCTGCTTGGTTGTTCTGCCCCCTCAAACTTCAAACGTAGCTTAGGTGGTCCGTGCCGGGCGCCTCCGGCAGCCCTGCTCCAAAAATGCGAACGTCTGCAGATAGCTCGCAGGCAGAAAGAGCTAGCCTGGAAAGCTGTTGCTCAGCCTCATCTGCCCATGGCACTGCTCGCACAGAGGCACAGAGACTGGGGCTGCTTGCTTGTCTTGTCCCCTCAAACTTCAAACGTAGCTTAGGTGGTCCGTGCCGGGCGCCTCCGGCAGCCCTGCTCCGAAAATGCAAGCGTCTGCAGATAGCTCGCAGGCACAAAGAGCTAGCCTGGAAAGCTGTTGGTCAGCCTCATCTGCCCATGGCACTGCTCGCACAGAGGCACAGAGACTGGGGCTGCTTGCTTGTCTTGTCCCCTCAAACTTCAAACGTAGCTTAGGTGGTCCGTGCCGGGCGCCTCCGGCAGCCCTGCTCCGAAAATGCAAGCGTCTGCAGATAGCTCGCAGGCAGAAAGAGCTAGCCTGGAAAGCTGTTGCTCAGCCTCATCTGCCCATGGCACTGCTCGCACAGAGGCACAGAGACTGGGGCTGCTTGCTTGTCTTGTCCCCTCAAACTTCAAACGTAGCTTAGGTGGTCTGTGCCGGGCGCCTCCGGCAGCCCTGCTCCAAAAATGCAAACGTCTGCAGATAGCTCGCAGGCAGAAAGAGCTAGCCTGGAAAGCTGTTGCTCAGCCTCATCTGCCCATGGCACTGCTCGCACAGAGGCACAGAGACTGGGGCTGCTTGCTTGTCTTGCCCCCTCAAACTGCAAACGTAGCTTAGGTGGTCCGTGCCGGGCGCCTCCTGCAGCCCTGCTCCGAAAATGCAAACGTCTGCAGATAGCTCGCAGGCAGAAAGAGCTAGCCTGGAAAGCTGTTGCTCAGCCTCATCTGCCCATGGCACTGCTCGCACAGAGGCACAGAGACTGGGGCTGCTTGCTTGTCTTGTCCCCTCAAACTTCAAACGTAGCTTAGGTGGTCCGTGCCGGGCGCATCTGGCAGGCCTGCTCCAAAAATGCGAACGTCTGCAGATAGCTCGCAGGCAGAAAGAGCTAGCCTGGAAAGCTGTTGCTCAGCCTCATCTGCCCATGGCACTGCTCGCACAGAGGCACAGAGACTGGGGCTGCTTGCTTGTCTTGCCCCCTCAAACTGCAAACGTAGCTTAGGTGGTCCGTGCCGGGCGCCTCCTGCAGCCCTGCTCCGAAAATGCGAACGTCTGCAGATAGCTCGCAGGCAGAAAGAGCTAGCCTGGAAAGCTGTTGCTCAGCCTCATCTGCCCATGGCACTGCTCGCACAGAGGCACAGAGACTGGGGCTGCTTGCTTGTCTTGCCCCCTCAAACTTCAAACGTATCTTAGGTGATCCGTGCCGGGCGCTTCCGGCAGCCCTGCTCCGAAAATGCGAACGTCTGCAGATAGCTCGCAGCCAGAAAGAGCTAGCCTGGAAAACTGTTGCTCAGCCTCATCTGCCCATGGCACTGCTCGCACAGAGGCACAGAGACTGGGGCTGCTTGCTTGTCTTGTCCCCTCAAACTTCAAACGTAGCTTAGGTGGTCCGTGCCGGGCGCCTCCGGCAGCCCTGCTCTGAAAATGCAAACGTCTGCAGATAGCTCGCAGGCAGAAAGAGCTAGCCTGGAAAGCTGTTGCTCAGCCTCATCTGCCCATGGCACTGCTCGCACAGAGGCACAGAGACTGGGGCTGCTTGCTTGTCTTGTCCCCTCAAACTTCAAATGTAGCTTAGGTGGTCCGTGCCGGGCGCCTCCGGCAGCCCTGCTCCGAAAATGCGAACGTCTGCAGATAGCTCGCAGGCAGAAAGAGCTAGCCTGGAAAACTGTTGGTCAGCCTCATCTGCCCATGGCACTGCTCGCACAGAGGCACAGAGACTGGGGCTGCTTGCTTGTCTTGTCCCCTCAAACTTCAAACGTAGCTTAGGTGGTCTGTGCCGGGCGCCTCCGGCAGCCCTGCTCCGAAAATGCAAACGTCTGCAGATAGCTCGCAGGCAGAAAGAGCTAGCCTGGAAAGCTGTTGCTCAGCCTCATCTGCCCATGGCACTGCTCGCACAGAGGCACAGAGACTGGGGCTGCTTGCTTGTCTTGTCCCCTCAAACTTCAAACGTAGCTTAGGTGGTCCGTGCCGGGCGCCTCCGGCAGCCCTGCTCCGAAAATGCAAACGTCTGCAGATAGCTCGCAGGCAGAAAGAGCTAGCCTGGAAAGCTGTTGCTCAGCCTCATCTGCCCATGGCACTGCTCGCACAGAGGCACAGAGACTGGGGCTGCTTGCTTGTCTTGCCCCCTCAAACTTCAAACGTAGCTTAGGTGATCCGTGCCGGGCGCTTCCGGCAGCCCTGCTCCAAAAATGCGAACGTCTGCAGATAGCTCGCAGCCAGAAAGAGCTAGCCTGGAAAACTGTTGCTCAGCCTCATCTGCCCATGGCACTGCTCGCACAGAGGCACAGAGACTGGGGCTGCTTGCTTGTCTTGTCCCCTCAAACTTCAAACGTAGCTTAGGTGGTCCGTGCCGGGCGCCTCCGGCAGCCCTGCTCTGAAAATGCAAACGTCTGCAGATAGCTCGCAGGCAGAAAGAGCTAGCCTGGAAAGCTGTTGCTCAGCCTCATCTGCCCATGGCACTGCTCGCACAGAGGCACAGAGACTGGGGCTGCTTGCTTGTCTTGTCCCCTCAAACTTCAAATGTAGCTTAGGTGGTCCGTGCCGGGCGCCTCCGGCAGCCCTGCTCCGAAAATGCGAACGTCTGCAGATAGCTCGCAGGCAGAAAGAGCTAGCCTGGAAAGCTGTTGGTCAGCCTCATCTGCCCATGGCACTGCTCGCACAGAGGCACAGAGACTGGGGCTGCTTGCTTGTCTTGTCCCCTCAAACTTCAAACGTAGCTTAGGTGGTCTGTGCCGGGCGCCTCCGGCAGCCCTGCTCCGAAAATGCAAACGTCTGCAGATAGCTCGCAGGCAGAAAGAGCTAGCCTGGAAAGCTGTTGCTCAGCCTCATCTGCCCATGGCACTGCTCGCACAGAGGCACAGAGACTGGGGCTGCTTGCTTGTCTTGTCCCCTCAAACTTCAAACGTAGCTTAGGTGGTCTGTGCCGGGCGCCTCCGGCAGCCCTGCTCCGAAAATGCAAACGTCTGCAGATAGCTCGCAGGCAGAAAGAGCTAGCCTGGAAAGCTGTTGCTCAGCCTCATCTGCCCATGGCACTGCTCGCACAGAGGCACAGAGACTGGGGCTGCTTGCTTGTTTTGCCCCCTCAAACTTCAAACGTATCTTAGGTGGTCCGTGCCGGGCGCCGCCGGCAGCCCTGCTCCAAAAATGCGAACGTCTGCAGATAGCTCGCAGGCAGAAAGAGCTAGCCTGGAAAGCTGTTGCTCAGCCTCATCTGCCCATGGCACTGCTCGCACAGAGGCACAGAGACGGGGGCTGCTTGCTTGTCTTGTCCCCTCAAACTTCAAACGTAGCTTAGGTGGTCTGTGCCGAGCGCCTCCGGCAGCCCTGCTCCGAAAATGCGAACGTCTGCAGATAGCTCGCAGGCAGAAAGAGCTAGCCTGGAAAGCTGTTGCTCAGCCTCATCTGCCCATGGCACTGCTCGCACAGAGGCACAGAGACTGGGGCTGCTTGCTTGTCTTGTCCCCTCAAACTTCAAACGTAGCTTAGGTGGTCCGTGCCGGTCGCCTCCGGCAGCCCTGCTCCGAAAATGCAAACGTCTGCAGATAGCTCGCAGGCAGAAAGAGCTAGCCTGGAAAGCTGTTGCTCAGCCTCATCTGCCCATGGCACTGCTCGCACAGAGGCACATTGACTGGGGCTGCTTGCTTGTTTAGCCCAACTCAAACTTCAAACGTAGCTTAGGTGGTCCGTGCCGGGCGCCTCCGGCAGCCCTGCTCCGAAAATGCAAACGTCTGCAGATAGCTCGCAGGCAGAAAGAGCTAGCCTGGAAAGCTGTTGCTCAGCCTCATCTGCCCATGGCACTGCTCGCACAGAGGCACAGAGACTGGGGCTGCTTGCTTGTCTTGTCCCCTCAAACTTCAAACGTAGCTTAGGTGGTCTGTGCCGGGCGCCTCTGGCAGCCATGCTCCGAAAATGCAAACGTCTGCAGATAGCTCGCAGCCAGAAAGAGCTAGCCTGGAAAGCTGTTGCTCAGCCTCATCTGCCCATGGCACTGCTCGCACAGAGGCACAGAGACTGGGGCTGCTTGGTTGTTTTGCCCCCTAAAACTTCAAACGTAGCTTAGGTGGTCCGTGCCAGGCGCATCCGGCAGCCCTGCTCCGAAAATGCGAACGTCTGCAGATAGCTCGCAGGCAGAAAGAGCTAGCCTGGAAAGCTGTTGCTCAGCCTCATCTGCCCATGGCACTGCTCGCACAGAGGCACAGAGACTAGGGCTGCTTGCTTGTCTTGTCCCCTCAAACTTCAAACGTAGCTTAGGTGGTCTGTGCCGGGCGCCTCTGGCAGCCATGCTCCGAAAATGCAAACGTCTGCAGATAGCTCGCAGCCACAAAGAGCTAGCCTGGAAAGCTGTTGCTCAGCCTCATCTGCCCATGGCACTGCTCGCACAGAGGCACAGAGACTGGGGCTGCTTGGTTGTTTTGCCCCCTAAAACTTCAAACGTAGCTTAGGTGGTCCGTGCCAGGCGCATCCGGCAGCCCTGCTCCGAAAATGCAAACGTCTGCAGATAGCTCGCAGGCAGAAAGAGCTAGCCTGGAAAGCTGTTGCTCAGCCTCATCTGCCCATGGCACTGCTCGCACAGAGGCACAGAGACTGGGGCTGCTTGCTTGTCTTGTCCCCTCAAACTTCAAACGTAGCTTAGGTGGTCTGTGCCGGGCGCCTCCGGCAGCCCTGCTCCGAAAATGCGAACGTCTGCAGATAGCTCGCAGGCAGAAAGAGCTAGCCTGGAAAGCTGTTGCTCAGCCTCATCTGGCCATGGCACTGCTCGCACAGAGGCACAGAGACTGGGGCTGCTTGCTTGTCTTGTCCCCTCAAACTTCAAACGTAGCTTAGGTGGTCTGTGCCGGGCGTCTCTGGCAGCCCTGCTCCGAAAATGCAAACGTCTGCAGATAGCTCGCAGGCAGAAAGAGCTAGCCTGGAAAGCTGTTGCTCAGCCTCATCTGCCCATGGCACTGCTCGCACAGAGGCACAGAGACTGGGGCTGCTTGCTTGTTTTGCCCCCTCAAACTTCAAACGTAGCTTAGGTGGTCCGTGCCGGGCGCCTCCGGCAGCCCTGCTCCGAAAATGCAAACGTCTGCAGATAGCTCGCAGGCAGAAAGAGCTAGCCTGGAAAGCTGTTGCTCAGCCTCATCTGCCCATGGCACTGCTCGCACAGAGGCACAGAGACTGGGGCTGCTTGCTTGTCTTGTCCCCTCAAACTTCAAACGTAGCTTAGGTGGTCTGTGCCGGGAGCCTCCGGCAGCCTTGCTCCGAAAATGCGAACGTCTGCAGATAGCTCGCAGGCAGAAAGAGCTAGCCTGGAAAGCTGTTGCTCAGCCTCATCTGCCCATGGCACTGCTCGCACAGAGGCACAGAGACTGGGGCTGCTTGCTTGTCTTGTCCCCTCAAACTTCAAACGTAGCTTAGGTGGTCTGTGCCGAGCGCCTCCGGCAGCCCTGCTCCGAAAATGCGAACGTCTGCAGATAGCTCGCAGGCAGAAAGAGCTAGCCTGGAAAGCTGTTGCTCAGCCTCATCTGCCCATGGCACTGCTCGCACAGAGGCACAGAGACTGGGGCTGCTTGCTTGTCTTCTCCCCTCAAACTGCAAACGTAGCTTAGGTGGTCTGTGCCGGTCGCCTCCGGCAGCCCTGCTCCGAAAATGCAAACGTCTGCAGATAGCTCGCAGGCAGAAAGAGCTAGCCTGGAAAGCTGTTGCTCAGCCTCATCTGCCCATGGCACTGCTCGCACAGAGGCACATTGACTGGGGCTGCTTGCTTGTTTAGCCCCCTCAAACTTCAAACGTAGCTTAGGTGGTCCGTGCCGGGCGCCTCCGGCAGCCCTGCTCCGAAAATGCAAACGTCTGCAGATAGCTCGCAGGCAGAAAGAGCTAGCCTGGAAAGCTGTTGCTCAGCCTCATCTGCCCATGGCACTGCTCGCACAGAGGCACAGAGACTGGGGCTGCTTGCTTGTCTTGCACCCTCAAACTTCAAACGTATCTTAAGTGATCCGTGCCGGGCGCTTCCGGCAGCCCTGCTCCGAAAATGCAAGCGTCTGCAGATAGCTCGCAGGCAGAAAGAGCTAGCCTGGAAAGCTGTTGCTCAGCCTCATCTGCCCATGGCACTGCTCGCACAGAGGCACAGAGACTGGGGCTGCTTGCTTGTCTTGCCCCCTCAAACTTCAAACGTAGCTTAGGTGGTCTGTGCCGGGCGCCTCTGGCAGCCATGCTCCGAAAATGCAAACGTCTGCAGATAGCTCGCAGCCAGAAAGAGCTAGCCTGGAAAGCTGTTGCTCAGCCTCATCTGCCCATGGCACTGCTCGCACAGAGGCACAGAGACTGGGGCTGCTTGATTGTTTTGCCCCCTAAAACTTCAAACGTAGCTTAGGTGGTCCGTGCCAGGCGCATCCGGCAGCCCTGCTCCGAAAATCCAAACGTCTGCAGATAGCTCGCAGGCAGAAAGAGCTAGCCTGGAAAGCTGTTGCTCAGCCTCATCTGCCCATGGCACTGCTCGCACAGAGGCACAGAGACTGGGGCTGCTTGCTTGTCTTGTCCCCTCAAACTTCAAACGTAGCTTAGGTGGTCTGTGCCGGGCGCCTCTGGCAGCCATGCTCCGAAAATGCAAACGTCTGCAGATAGCTCGCAGGCAGAAAGAGCTAGCCTGGAAAGCTGTTGCTCAGCCTCATCTGCCCATGGCACTGCTCGCACAGAGGCACAGAGACTGGGGCTGCTTGGTTGTTTTGCCCCCTAAAACTTCAAACGTAGCTTAGGTGGTCTGTGCCAGGCGCATCCGGCAGCCCTGCTCCGAAAATGCGAACGTCTGCAGATAGCTCGCAGGCAGAAAGAGCTAGCCTGGAAAGCTGTTGCTCAGCCTCATCTGCCCATGGCACTGCTCGCACAGAGGCACAGAGACTGGGGCTGCTTGCTTGTCTTGTCCCCTCAAACTTCAAACGTAGCTTAGGTGGTCTGTGCCGGGCGCCTCCGGCAGCCCTGCTCCGAAAATGCAAACGTCTGCAGATAGCTCGCAGGCAGAAAGAGCTAGCCTGGAAAGCTGTTGCTCAGCCTCATCTGCCGATGGCACTGCTCGCACAGAGGCACAGAGACTGGGGCTGCTTGCTTGTTTTGCCCCCTCAAACTTCAAACGTAGCTTAGGTGGTCCGTACCGGGTGTCTCCGGCAGCCCTGCTCCGAAAATGCAAACGTCTGCAGATAGCTCGCAGGCAGAAAGAGCTAGCCTGGAAAGCTGTTGCTCAGCCTCATCTGCCCATGGCACTGCTCGCACAGAGGCACAGAGACTGGGGCTGCTTGCTTGTCTTGTCCCCTCAAACTTCACACGTATCTTAAGTGATCCGTGCCGGGCGCTTCCGGCAGCCCTGCTCCGAAAATGCGAACGTCTGCAGATAGCTCGCAGCCAGAAAGAGCTAGCCTGGAAAGCTGTTGCTCAGCCTCATCTGCCCATGGCACTGCTCGCACAGAGGCACAGAGACTGGGGCTGCTTGCTTGTCTTGTCCCCTCAAACTTCAAACGTAGCTTAGGTGGTCTGTGCCGGGTGCCTCCGGCAGCCCTGCTCCGAAAATGCGAACGTCTGCAGATAGCTCGCAGCCAGAAATAGCTAGCCTGGAAAGCTGTTGCTCAGCCTCATCTGCCCATGGCACTGCTCGCACAGAGGCACAGAGACTGGGGCTGCTTGCTTGTCTTGCCCCCTCAAACTTCAAACGTATCTTAGGTGGTCTGTGCCGAGCGCCTCCGGCAGCCCTGCTCCGAAAATGCGAACGTCTGCAGATAGCTCGCAGGCAGAAAGAGCTAGCCTGGAAAGCTGTTGCTCAGCCTCATCTGCCCATGGCACTGCTCGCACAGAGGCACAGAGACTGGGGCTGCTTGCTTGTCTTGTCCCCTCAAACTTCAAACGTAGCTTAGGTGGTCCGTGCCGGTCGCCTCCGGCAGCCCTGCTCCGAAAATGCAAACGTCTGCAGATAGCTCGCAGGCAGAAAGAGCTAGCCTGGAAAGCTGTTGCTCAGCCTCATCTGCCCATGGCACTGCTCGCACAGAGGCACATTGACTGGGGCTGCTTGCTTGTTTAGCCCAACTCAAACTTCAAACGTAGCTTAGGTGGTCCGTGCCGGGCGCCTCCGGCAGCCCTGCTCCGAAAATGCAAACGTCTGCAGATAGCTCGCAGGCAGAAAGAGCTAGCCTGGAAAGCTGTTGCTCAGCCTCATCTGCCCATGGCACTGCTCGCACAGAGGCACAGAGACTGGGGCTGCTTGCTTGTCTTGTCCCCTCAAACTTCAAACGTAGCTTAGGTGGTCTGTGCCGGGCGCCTCTGGCAGCCATGCTCCGAAAATGCAAACGTCTGCAGATAGCTCGCAGCCAGAAAGAGCTAGCCTGGAAAGCTGTTGCTCAGCCTCATCTGCCCATGGCACTGCTCGCACAGAGGCACAGAGACTGGGGCTGCTTGGTTGTTTTGCCCCCTAAAACTTCAAACGTAGCTTAGGTGGTCCGTGCCAGGCGCATCCGGCAGCCCTGCTCCGAAAATGCGAACGTCTGCAGATAGCTCGCAGGCAGAAAGAGCTAGCCTGGAAAGCTGTTGCTCAGCCTCATCTGCCCATGGCACTGCTCGCACAGAGGCACAGAGACTAGGGCTGCTTGCTTGTCTTGTCCCCTCAAACTTCAAACGTAGCTTAGGTGGTCTGTGCCGGGCGCCTCTGGCAGCCATGCTCCGAAAATGCAAACGTCTGCAGATAGCTCGCAGCCACAAAGAGCTAGCCTGGAAAGCTGTTGCTCAGCCTCATCTGCCCATGGCACTGCTCGCACAGAGGCACAGAGACTGGGGCTGCTTGGTTGTTTTGCCCCCTAAAACTTCAAACGTAGCTTAGGTGGTCCGTGCCAGGCGCATCCGGCAGCCCTGCTCCGAAAATGCAAACGTCTGCAGATAGCTCGCAGGCAGAAAGAGCTAGCCTGGAAAGCTGTTGCTCAGCCTCATCTGCCCATGGCACTGCTCGCACAGAGGCACAGAGACTGGGGCTGCTTGCTTGTCTTGTCCCCTCAAACTTCAAACGTAGCTTAGGTGGTCTGTGCCGGGCGCCTCCGGCAGCCCTGCTCCGAAAATGCGAACGTCTGCAGATAGCTCGCAGGCAGAAAGAGCTAGCCTGGAAAGCTGTTGCTCAGCCTCATCTGCCCATGGCACTGCTCGCACAGAGGCACAGAGACTGGGGCTGCTTGCTTGTCTTGTCCCCTCAAACTTCAAACGTAGCTTAGGTGGTCTGTGCCGGGCGTCTCTGGCAGCCCTGCTCCGAAAATGCAAACGTCTGCAGATAGCTCGCAGGCAGAAAGAGCTAGCCTGGAAAGCTGTTGCTCAGCCTCATCTGCCCATGGCACTGCTCGCACAGAGGCACAGAGACTGGGGCTGCTTGCTTGTCTTGCCCCCTCAAACTTCAAACGTAGCTTAGGTGGTCTGTGCCGAGCGCCTCCGGCAGCCCTGCTCCGAAAATGCAAACGTCTGCAGATAGCTCGCAGGCAGAAAGAGCTAGCCTGGAAAGCTGTTGCTCAGCCTCATCTGCCCATGGCACTGCTCGCACAGAGGCACAGAGACTGGGGCTGCTTGCTTGTCTTCTCCCCTCAAACTGCAAACGTAGCTTAGGTGGTCTGTGCCGGTCGCCTCCGGCAGCCCTGCTCCGAAAATGCAAACGTCTGCAGATAGCTCGCAGGCAGAAAGAGCTAGCCTGGAAAGCTGTTGCTCAGCCTCATCTGCCCATGGCACTGCTCGCACAGAGGCACAGAGACTGGGGCTGCTTGCTTGTCTTGCACCCTCAAACTTCAAACGTATCTTAAGTGATCCGTGCCGGGCGCTTCCGGCAGCCCTGCTCCGAAAATGCAAGCGTCTGCAGATAGCTCGCAGGCACAAAGAGCTAGCCTGGAAAGCTGTTGCTCAGCCTCATCTGCCCATGGCACTGCTCGCACAGAGGCACAGAGACTGGGGCTGCTTGCTTGTCTTGTCCCCTCAAACTTCAAACGTAGCTTAGGTGGTCTGTGCCGGGCGCCTCTGGCAGCCATGCTCCGAAAATGCAAACGTCTGCAGATAGCTCGCAGCCAGAAAGAGCTAGCCTGGAAAGCTGTTGCTCAGCCTCATCTGCCCATGGCACTGCTCGCACAGAGGCACAGAGACTGGGGCTGCTTGATTGTTTTGCCCCCTAAAACTTCAAACGTAGCTTAGGTGGTCCGTGCCAGGCGCATCCGGCAGCCCTGCTCCGAAAATCCAAACGTCTGCAGATAGCTCGCAGGCAGAAAGAGCTAGCCTGGAAAGCTGTTGCTCAGCCTCATCTGCCCATGGCACTGCTCGCACAGAGGCACAGAGACTAGGGCTGCTTGCTTGTCTTGTCCCCTCAAACTTCAAACGTAGCTTAGGTGGTCTGTGCCGGGCGCCTCTGGCAGCCATGCTCCGAAAATGCAAACGTCTGCAGATAGCTCGCAGGCAGAAAGAGCTAGCCTGGAAAGCTGTTGCTCAGCCTCATCTGCCCATGGCACTGCTCGCACAGAGGCACAGAGACTGGGGCTGCTTGGTTGTTTTGCCCCCTAAAACTTCAAACGTAGCTTAGGTGGTCTGTGCCAGGCGCATCCGGCAGCCCTGCTCCGAAAATGCGAACGTCTGCAGATAGCTCGCAGGCAGAAAGAGCTAGCCTGGAAATCTGTTGCTCAGCCTCATCTGCCCATGGCACTGCTCGCACAGAGGCACAGAGACTGGGGCTGCTTGCTTGTCTTGTCCCCTCAAACTTCAAACGTAGCTTAGGTGGTCCGTGCCGGGCGCCTCCGGCAGCCCTGCTCCGAAAATGCGAACGTCTGCATATAGTTCGCAGGCAGAAAGAGCTAGCCTGGAAAGCTGTTGCTCAGCCTCATCTGCCCATGGCACTGCTCGCACAGAGGCACAGAGACTGGGGCTGCTTGCTTGTCTTGCCCCCTCAAACTTCAAACGTATCTTAGGTGATCCGTGCCGGGCGCTTCCGGCAGCCCTGCTCCGAAAATGCGAACGTCTGCAGATAGCTCGCAGCCAGAAAGAGCTAGCCTGGAAAACTGTTGCTCAGCCTCATCTGCCCATGGCACTGCTCGCACAGAGGCACAGAGACTGGGGCTGCTTGCTTGTCTTGTCCCCTCAAACTTCAAACGTAGCTTAGGTGGTCCGTGCCGGGCGCCTCCGGCAGCCCTGCTCTGAAAATGCAAACGTCTGCAGATAGCTCGCAGGCAGAAAGAGCTAGCCTGGAAAGCTGTTGCTCAGCCTCATCTGCCCATGGCACTGCTTGCACAGAGGCACAGAGACTGGGGCTGCTTGCTTGTCTTGTCCCCTCAAACTTCAAATGTAGCTTAGGTGGTCCGTGCCGGGCGCATCCGGCAGCCCTGCTCCGAAAATGCGAACGTCTGCAGATAGCTCGCAGGCAGAAAGAGCTAGCCTGGAAAGCTGTTGGTCAGCCTCATCTGCCCATGGCACTGCTCGCACAGAGGCACAGAGACTGGGGCTGCTTGCTTGTCTTGTCCCCTCAAACTTCAAACGTAGCTTAGGTGGTCTGTGCCGGTCGCCTCCGGCAGCCCTGCTCCGAAAATGCAAGCGTCTGCAGATAGCTCGCAGGCACAAAGAGCTAGCCTGGAAAGCTGTTGCTCAGCCTCATCTGCCCATGGCACTGCTCGCACAGAGGCACAGAGACTGGGGCTGCTTGCTTGTCTTGTCCCCTCAAACTTCAAACGTAGCTTAGGTGGTCCGTGCCGGGCGCCTCCGGCAGCCCTGCTCCGAAAATGCAAGCGTCTGCAGATAGCTCGCAGGCAGAAAGAGCTAGCCTGGAAAGCTGTTGCTCAGCCTCATCTGCCCATGGCACTGCTCGCACAGAGGCACAGAGACTGGGGCTGCTTGCTTGTCTTGCCCCCTCAAACTGCAAACGTAGCTTAGGTGGTCCGTGCCGGGCGCCTCCTGCAGCCCTGCTCCGAAAATGCGAACGTCTGCAGATAGCTCGCAGGCAGAAAGAGCTAGCCTGGAAATCTGTTGCTCAGCCTCATCTGCCCATGGCACTGCTCGCACAGAGGCACAGAGACTGGGGCTGCTTGCTTGTCTTGTCCCCTCAAACTTCAAACGTAGCTTAGGTGGTCCGTGCCAGGCGCCTCCGGCAGCCCTGCTCCGAAAATGCGAACGTCTGCATATAGTTCGCAGGCAGAAAGAGCTAGCCTGGAAAACTGTTGCTCAGCCTCATCTGCCCATGGCACTGCTCGCACAGAGGCACAGAGACTGGGGCTGCTTGCTTGTCTTGTCCCCTCAAACTTCAAACGTAGCTTAGGTGGTCCGTGCCGGGCGCCTCCGGCAGCCCTGCTCTGAAAATGCAAACGTCTGCAGATAGCTCGCAGGCAGAAAGAGCTAGCCTGGAAAGCTGTTGCTCAGCCTCATCTGCCCATGGCACTGCTCGCACAGAGGCACAGAGACTGGGGCTGCTTGCTTGTCTTGTCCCCTCAAACTTCAAACGTAGCTTAGGTGGTCCGTGCCGGGCGCATCCGGCAGCCCTGCTCCGAAAATGCGAACGTCTGCAGATAGCTCGCAGGCAGAAAGAGCTAGCCTGGAAAGCTGTTGCTCAGCCTCATCTGCCCATGGCACTGCTCGCACAGAGGCACAGAGACTGGGGCTGCTTGCTTGTCTTGTCCCCTCAAACTTCAAACGTAGCTTAGGTGGTCTGTGCCGGGCGCCTCCGGCAGCCCTGCTCCAAAAATGCAAACGTCTGCAGATAGCTCGCAGGCAGAAAGAGCTAGCCTGGAAAGCTGTTGCTCAGCCTCATCTGCCCATGGCACTGCTCGCACAGAGGCACAGAGACTGGGGCTGCTTGCTTGTCTTGTCCCCTCAAAAATCAAACGTAGCTAGGTGGTCCGTACCTGGCGCATCTGGCAGGCCTGCTCCAAAAATGCGAACGTCTGCAGATAACTCGCAGGCAGAAAGAGCTAGCCTGGAAAGCTGTTGCTCAGCCTCATCTGCCCATGGCACTGCTCGCACAGAGGCACAGAGACTGGGGCTGCTTGCTTGTCTTGCCCCCTCAAACTGCAAACGTAGCTTAGGTGGTCCGTGCCGGGCGCCTCCTGCAGCCCTGCTCCGAAAATGCAAATATCTGCAGATAGCTCGCAGGCAGAAAGAGCTAGCCTGGAAAGCTGTTGCTCAGCCTCATCTGCCCATGGCACTGCTCGCACAGAGGCACATTGACTTGGGCTGCTTGCTTGTCTTGTCCCCTCAAACTTCAAATGTAGCTTAGGTGGTCTGTGCCGGGCTCCTCCGGCAGCCCTGCTCCGAAAATGCGAACGTCTGCAGATAGCTCGCAGGCAGAAAGAGCTAGCCTGGAAAGCTGTTGCTCAGCCTCATCTGCCCATGGCACTGCTCGCACAGAGGCACAGAGACTGGGGCTGCTTGCTTGTCTTGCCCCCTCAAACTTCAAACGTATCTTAGGTGATCCGTGCCGGGCGCTTCCGGCAGCCCTGCTCCGAAAATGCGAACGTCTGCAGATAGCTCGCAGCCAGAAAGAGCTAGCCTGGAAAACTGTTGCTCAGCCTCATCTGCCCATGGCACTGCTCGCACAGAGGCACAGAGACTGGGGCTGCTTGCTTGTCTTGTCCCCTCAAACTTCAAACGTAGCTTAGGGGGTCCGTGCCGGGCGCCTCCGGCAGCCCTGCTCCAAAAATGCAAACGTCTGCAGATAGCTCGCAGGCAGAAAGAGCTAGCATGGAAAGTTGTTGCTCAGCCTCATCTGCCCATGGCACTGCTCGCACAGAGGCACAGAGACTGGGGCTGCTTGCTTGTTTTGCCCCCTCAAACTTCAAACGTAGCTTAGGTGGTCCGTGCCGTGCGCCTTCGGCAGCCCTGCTCCGAAAATGCAAACGTCTGCAGATAGCTCGCAGGCAGAAAGAGCTAGCCTGGAAAGCTGTTGCTCAGCCTCATCTGCCCATGGCACTGCTCGCACAGAGGCACAGAGACTGGGGCTGCTTGCTTGTCTTGTCCGCTCAATCTTGAAAAATACCTTAGGTGGTCCGTGCCGTGCGCCTCCGGCAGCCCTGCTCCAAAAATGCAAACGTCTGCAGATAGCTCGCAGGCAGAAAGAGCTAGCCTGGAAAGCTGTTGCTCAGCCTCATCTGCCCATGGCACTGCTCGCACAGAGGCACAGAGACTGGGGCTGCTTGCTTGTCTTGTCCCCTCAAACTTCAAACGTAGCTTAGGTGGTCCGTGCTGGGCGCCTCCGGCAGCCCTGCTCCAAAAATGCAAACGTCTGCAGATAGCTCGCAGGCAGAAAGAGCTAGCCTGGAAAGCTGTTGCTCAGCCTCATCTGCCCATGGCACTGCTCGCACAGAGGCACAGAGACTGGGGCTGCTTGCTTGTCTTGTCCCCTCAAACTTCAAATGTAGCTTAGGTGGTCCGTGCCGGGCGCATCCGGCAGCCCTGCTCCGAAAATGCGAACGTCTGCAGATAGCTCGCAGGCAGAAAGAGCTAGCCTGGAAAGCTGTTGCTCAGCCTCATCTGCCCATGGCACTGCTCGCACAGAGGCACAGAGACTGGGGCTGCTTGCTTGTCTTGTCCCCTCAAACTTCAAACGTAGCTTAGGTGGTCTGTGCCGGGCGCCACCGGCAGCCCTGCTCCGAAAATGCAAACGTCTGCAGATAGCTCGCAGGCAGAAAGAGCTAGCCTGGAAAGCTGTTGCTCAGCCTCATCTGCCCATGGCACTGCTCGCACAGAGGCACAGAGACTGGGGCTGCTTGCTTGTCTTGCCCCCTCAAACTTCAAACGTAGCTTAGGTGGTCAGTGCCGGGCGCCTCGGGCAGCCCTGCTCCGAAAATGCGAATGTCTGCAGATAGCTCGCAGGCAGAAAGAGCTAGCCTGGAAAGCTGTTGCTCAGCCTCATCTGCCCATGGCACTGCTCGCACAGAGGCACAGAGACTGGGGCTGCTTGCTTGTCTTGCCCCCTCAAACTTCAAACGTAACTTAGGTGGTCCGTGCCGGGCGCCTCCGGCAGCCCTGCTCCGAAAATGCAAACGTCTGCAGATAGCTCGCAGGCAGAAAGAGCTAGCCTGGAAAGCTGTTGCTCAGCCTCATCTGCCCATGGCACTGCTCGCACAGAGGCACAGAGACTGGGGCTGCTTGCTTGTCTTGTCCCCTCAAACTTCAAACGTAGCTTAGGTGGTCCGTGCCGGGCGCATCCGGCAGCCCTGCTCCGAAAATGCGAACGTCTGCAGATAGCTCGCAGGCAGAAAGAGCTAGCCTGGAAAGCTGTTGCTCAGCCTCATCTGCCCATGGCACTGCTCGCACAGAGGCACAGAGACTGGGGCTGCTTGCTTGTCTTGTCCCCTCAAACTTCAAATGTAGCTTAGGTGGTCTGTGCCGGGCGCCTCCGGCAGCCCTGCTCCGAAAATGCAAACGTCTGCAGATAGCTCGCAGGCAGAAAGAGCTAGCCTGGAAAGCTGTTGCTCAGCCTCATCTGCCCATGGCACTGCTCGCACAGAGGCACAGAGACTGGGGCTGCTTGCTTGTCTTGTCCCGTCAAACTTCAAACGTAGCTTAGGTGGTCCGTGCCGGGCGCCTCCGGCAGCCCTGCTCCGCAAATGCAAACGTCTGCAGATAGCTCGCAGGCAGAAAGAGCTAGCCTGGAAAGCTGTTGCTCAGCCTCATCTGCCCATGGCACTGCTCGCACAGAGGCACAGAGACTGGGGCTGCTTGCTTGTCTTGTCCCCTCAAACTTCAAACGTAGCTTAGGTGGTCTGTGCCGGGCGCCTCCGGCAGCCCTGCTCCAAAAATGCGAACGTCTGCAGATAGCTCGCAGGCAGAAAGAGCTAGCCTGGAAAGCTGTTGCTCAGCCTCATCTGCCCATGGCACTGCTCGCACAGAGGCACAGAGACTGGGGCTGCTTGCTTGTCTTGTCCCCTCAAACTTCAAACGTAGCTTAGGTGGTCTGTGCCGGGCGCCTCCGGCAGCCCTGCTCCAAAAATGCAAATGTCTGCAGATAGCTCGCAGGCAGAAAGAGCTAGCCTGGAAAGCTGTTGCTCAGCCTCATCTGCCCATGGCACTGCTCGCACAGAGGCACAGAGACTGGGGCTGCTTGCTTGTCTTGTCCCCTCAAACTTCAAATGTAGCTTAGGTGGTCCGTGCCGGGCGCCTCCGGCAGCCCTGCTCCGAAAATGCAAACGTCTGCAGAGAGCTCGCAGGCAGAAAGAGCTAGCCTGGAAAGCTGTTGCTCAGCCTCATCTGCCCATGGCACTGCTCGCACAGAGGCACAGAGACTGGGGCTGCTTGCTTGTCTTGCCCCCTCAAACTTCAAACGTAGCTTAGGTGGTCAGTGCCGGGCGCCTCGGGCAGCCCTGCTCCGAAAATGCGAATGTCTGCAGATAGCTCGCAGCCAGAAAGAGCTAGCCTGGAAAGCTGTTGCTCAGCCTCATCTGCCCATGACACTGCTCGCACAGAGGCACAGAGACTGGGGCTGCTTGCTTGTCTTGCCCCCTCAAACTTCAAACGTAACTTAGGTGGTCCGTGCCGGGCGCCTCCGGCAGCCCTGCTCTGAAAATGCAAACGTCTGCAGATAGCTCGCAGGCAGAAAGAGCTAGCCTGGAAAGCTGTTGCTCAGCCTCATCTGCCCATGGCACTGCTCGCACAGAGGCACAGAGACTGGGGCTGCTTGCTTGTCTTGTCCCCTCAAACTTCAAACGTAGCTTAGGTGGTCCGTGCCGGGCGCATCCGGCAGCCCTGCTCCGAAAATGCGAACGTCTGCAGATAGCTCGCAGGCAGAAAGAGCTAGCCTGGAAAGCTGTTGCTCAGCCTCATCTGCCCATGGCACTGCTCGCACAGAGGCACAGAGACTGGGGCTGCTTGCTTGTCTTGTCCCCTCAAACTTCAAATGTAGCTTAGGTGGTCTGTGCCGGGCGCCTCCGACAGCCCTGCTCCGAAAATGCAAACGTCTGCAGATAGCTCGCAGGCAGAAAGAGCTAGCCTGGAAAGCTGTTGCTCAGCCTCATCTGCCCATGGCACTGCTCGCACAGAGGCACAGAGACTGGGGCTGCTTGCTTGTCTTGTCCCCTCAAACTTCAAACGTAGCTTAGGTGGTCCGTGCCGGGCGCCTCCGGCAGCCCTGCTCCGAAAATGCAAACGTCTGCAGATAGCTTGCAGGCAGAAAGAGCTAGCCTGGAAAGCTGTTGCTCAGCCTCATCTGCCCATGGCACTGCTCGCACAGAGGCACAGAGACTGGGGCTGCTTGCTTGTCTTGTCCCCTCAAACTTTAAACGTAGCTTAGGTGGTCTGTGCCGGGCGCCTCCGGCAGCCCTGCTCCAAAAATGCGAACGTCTGCAGATAGCTCGCAGGCAGAAAGAGCTAGCCTGGAAAGCTGTTGCTCAGCCTCATCTGCCCATGGCACTGCTCGCACAGAGGCACAGAGACTGGGGCTGCTTGCTTGTCTTGTCCCCTCAAACTTCAAACGTAGCTTAGGTGGTCCGTGCCGGGCGCCTCCGGCAGCCCTGCTCCGAAAATCCAAACGTCTGCAGATAGCTCGCAGGCAGAAAGAGCTAGCCTGGAAAGCTGTTGCTCAGCCTCATCTGCCCATGGCACTGCTCGCACAGAGGCACAGAGACTGGGGCTGCTTGCTTGTCTTGTCCCCTCAAACTTCAAATGTAGCTTAGGTGGTCCGTGCCGGGCGCCTCCGGCAGCCCTGCTCCGAAAATGCAAACGTCTGCAGAGAGCTCGCAGGCAGAAAGAGCTAGCCTGGAAAGCTGTTGGTCAGCCTCATCTGCCCATGGCACTGCTCGCACAGAGGCACAGAGACTGGGGCTGCTTGCTTGTCTTGTCCCCTCAAACTTCAAACGTAGCTTAGGTCGTCCGTGCCGGGCGCCTCCGGCAGCCCTGCTCCGAAAATCCAAACGTCTGCAGATAGCTTGCAGGCAGAAAGAGCTAGCCTGGAAAGCTGTTGCTCAGCCTCATCTGCCCATGGCACTGCTCGCACAGAGGCACAGAGACTGGGGCTGCTTGCTTGTCTTGTCCCCTCAAACTTTAAACGTAGCTTAGGTGGTCTGTGCCGGGCGCCTCCGGCAGCCCTGCTCCAAAAATGCGAACGTCTGCAGATAGCTCGCAGGCAGAAAGAGCTAGCCTGGAAAGCTGTTGCTCAGCCTCATCTGCCCATGGCACTGCTCGCACAGAGGCACAGAGACTGGGGCTGCTTGCTTGTCTTGTCCCCTCAAACTTCAAACGTAGCTTAGGTGGTCCGTGCCGGGCGCCTCCGGCAGCCCTGCTCCGAAAATCCAAACGTCTGCAGATAGCTCGCAGGCAGAAAGAGCTAGCCTGGAAAGCTGTTGCTCAGCCTCATCTGCCCATGGCACTGCTCGCACAGAGGCACAGAGACTGGGGCTGCTTGCTTGTCTTGTCCCCTCAAACTTCAAATGTAGCTTAGGTGGTCCGTGCCGGGCGCCTCCGGCAGCCCTGCTCCGAAAATGCAAACGTCTGCAGAGAGCTCGCAGGCAGAAAGAGCTAGCCTGGAAAGCTGTTGGTCAGCCTCATCTGCCCATGGCACTGCTCGCACAGAGGCACAGAGACTGGGGCTGCTTGCTTGTCTTGTCCCCTCAAACTTCAAACGTAGCTTAGGTCGTCCGTGCCGGGCGCCTCCGGCAGCCCTGCTCCGAAAATGCAAACGTCTGCAGATAGCTCGCAGGCAGAAAGAGCTAGCCTGGAAAGCTGTTGGTCAGCCTCATCTGCCCATGGCACTGCTCGCACAGAGGCACAGAGACTGGGGCTGCTTGCTTGTCTTGTCCCCTCAAACTTCAAACGTAGCTTAGGTCGTCCGTGCCGGGCGCCTCCGGCAGCCCTGCTCCAAAAATGCGAATGTCTGCAGATAGCTCGCAGGCAGAAAGAGCTAGCCTGGAAAGCTGTTGCTCAGCCTCATCTGCCCATGGCACTGCTCGCACAGAGGCACAGAGACTGGGGCTGCTTGCTTGTCTTGCCCCCTCAAACTTCAAACGTAACTTCGGTGGTCCGTGCCGGGCGCCTCCGGCAGCCCTGCTCTGAAAATGCAAACGTCTGCAGATAGCTCGCAGGCAGAAAGAGCTAGCCTGGAAAGCTGTTGCTCAGCCTCATCTGCCCATGGCACTGCTCGCACAGAGGCACAGAGACTGGGGCTGCTTGCTTGTCTTGTCCCCTCAAACTTCAAATGTAGCTTAGGTGGTCTGTGCCGGGCGCCTCCGGTAGCCCTGCTCCGAAAATGCCAACGTCTGCAGATAGCTCGCAGGCAGAAAGAGCTAGCCTGGAAAGCTGTTGCTCAGCCTCATCTGCCCATGGCACTGCTCGCACAGAGGCACAGAGACTGGGGCTGCTTGCTTGTCTTGTCCCCTCAAACTTCAAACGTAGCTTAGGTGGTCCGTGCCGGGCGCCTCCGGCAGCCCTGCTCCGAAAATGCAAACGTCTGCAGATAGGTCGCAGGCAGAAAGAGCTAGCCTGGAAAGCTGTTGCTCAGCCTCATCTGCCCATGGCACTGCTCGCACAGAGGCACAGAGACTGGGGCTGCTTGCTTGTCTTGTCCCCTCAAACTTCAAACGTAGCTTAGGTCGTCCGTGCCGGGCGCCTCCGGCAGCCCTGCTCCAAAAATGCGA
Source organism: Opisthocomus hoazin (assembly GCF_030867145.1). Lineage (NCBI taxonomy): Eukaryota > Metazoa > Chordata > Aves > Opisthocomiformes > Opisthocomidae > Opisthocomus > Opisthocomus hoazin. Next base: position 142,978 of record NW_027448935.1, read on the forward strand.
ACGTCTGCAGATAGCTCGCAGGCAGAAAGAGCTAGCCTGGAAAGCTGTTGGTCAGCCTCATCTGGCCATGGCACTGCTCGCACAGAGGCACAGAGACTGGGGCTGCTTGCTTGTCTTGCCCCCTCAAACTTCAAACGTAGCTTAGGTCGTCCGTGCCGGGCGCCTCCGGCAGCCCTGCTTCGAAAATGCAAACGTCTGCAGATAGCTCGCAGGCAGAAAGAGCTAGCCTGGAAAGCTGTTGCTCAGCCTCATCTGCCCATGGCACTGCTCGCACAGAGGCACAGAGACTGGGGCTGCTTGCTTGTCTTGTCCCCTCAAACTTCAAACGTAGCTTAGGTGGTCTGTGCCGGGCGTCTCCGGCAGCCCTGCTCCAAAAATGCGAACGTCTGCAGATAGCTCGCAGGCAGAAAGAGCTAGCCTGGAAAGCTGTTGCTCAGCCTCATCTGCCCATGGCACTGCTGGCACAGAGGCACAGAGACTGGGGCTGCTTGCTTGTCTTGCCCCCTCAAACTTCAAACGTAGCTTAGGTGGTCAGTGCCGGGCGCATCCGGCAGCCCTGCTCCGAAAATGCGAACGTCTGCAGATAGCTCACAGGCAGAAAGAGCTAGCCTGGAAAGCTGTTGCTCAGCCTCATCTGCCCATGGCACTGCTCGCACAGAGGCACAGAGACTGGGGCTGCTTGCTTGTCTTGTCCCCTCAAACTTCAAATGTAGCTTAGGTGGTCTGTGCCGGGCGCCTACGGCAGCCCTGCTCCGAAAATGCATACGTCTGCAGATAGCTCGCAGGCAGAAAGAGCTAGCCTGGAAAGCTGTTGCTCAGCCTCATCTGCCCATGGCACTGCTCGCACAGAGGCACAGAGACTGGGGCTGCTTGCTTGTCTTGTCCCCTCAAACTTCAAACGTAGCTTAGGTGGTCCGTGCCGGGCGCCTCCGGCAGCCCTGCTCCGAAAATGCAAACGTCTGCATATAGCTCGCAGGCAGAAAGAGCTAGCCTGGAAAGCTGTTGCTCAGCCTCATCTGCCCATGGCACTGCTCACACAGAGGCACATTGACTGGGGCTGCTTGCTTGTCTTGTCCCCTCAAACTTCAAACGTAGCTTAGGTGGTCTGTGCCGGGCGCCTCCGGCAGCCCTGCTCCGAATATGCGAACGTCTGCAGATAGCTCGCAGGCAGAAAGAGCTAGCCTGGAAAGCTGTTGCTCAGCCTCATCTGCCCATGGCAGTGCTCGCACAGAGGCACAGAGACTGGGGCTGCTTGCTTGTCTTGTCCCCTCACACTTCAAATGTAGTTTAGGTGGTCCGTGCCGGGCGCCTCCGGCAGCCCTGCTCCGAAAATGCAAACGTCTGCAGATAGCTCGCAGGCAGAAAGAGCTAGCCTGGAAAGCTGTTGGTCAGCCTCATCTGCCCATGGCACTGCTCGCACAGAGGCACAGAGACTGGGGCTGCTTGCTTGTCTTGCCCCCTCAAACTTCAAACGTAGCTTAGCTCGTCCGTGCCGGGCGCCTCCGGCAGCCCTGCTCCAAAAATGCAAACGTCTGCAGATAGCTCGCAGGCAGAAAGAGCTAGCCTGGAAAGCTGTTGCTCAGCCTCATCTGCCCATGGCACTGCTCGCACAGAGGCACAGAGACTGGGGCTGCTTGCTTGTCTTGTCCCCTCAAACTTCAAACGTAGCTTAGGTCGTCCGTGCCGGGCGCCTCCGGCAGCCCTGCTCCAAAAATGCAAACGTCTGCAGATAGCTCGCAGGCAGAAAGAGCTAGCCTGGAAAGCTGTTGCTCAGCCTCATCTGCCCATGGCACTGCTCGCACAGAGGCACAGAGACTAGGGCTGCTTGCTTGTTTTGCCCCGTCAAACTTCAAACGTAGCTTAGGTGGTCCGTGCCGGGCGCCTTCGGCAGCCCTGCTCCGAAAATGCAAACGTCTGCAGATAGCTCACAGGCAGAAAGAGCTAGCCTGGAAAGCTGTTGCTCAGCCTCATCTGCCCATGGCACTGCTCGCACAGAGGCACAGAGACTGGGGCTGCTTGCTTGTCTTGTCCCCTCAAACTTCAAACGTAGCTTAGGTGGTCCGTGCCGGGCGCCTCCGGCAGCCCTGCTCCAAAAATGCAAACGTCTGCAGATAGCTCGCAGGCAGAAAGAGCTAGCCTGGAAAGCTGTTGCTCAGCCTCATCTGCCCATGGCACTGCTCGCACAGAGGCACAGAGACTGGGGCTGCTTGCTTGTCTTGTCCCCTCAAACTTCAAACGTAGCTTAGGTGGTCAGTGCCGGGCGCATCCGGCAGCCCTGCTCCGAAAATGCGAACGTCTGCAGATAGCTCGCAGGCAGAAAGAGCTAGCCTCAAAGCTGTTGCTCAGCCTCATCTGCCCATGGCACTGCTCGCACAGAGGCACAGAGACTGGGGCTGCTTGCTTGTCTTGTCCCCTCAAACTTCAAATGTAGCTTAGGTGGTCTGTGCCGGGCGCCTACGGCAGCCCTGCTCCGAAAATGCAAACGTCTGCAGATAGCTCGCAGGCAGAAAGAGCGAGCCTGGAAAGCTGTTGCTCAGCCTCATCTGCCCATGGCACTGCTCGCACAGAGGCACAGAGACTGGGGCTGCTTGCTTGTCTTGTCCCCTCAAACTTCAAACGTAGCTTAGGTGGTCCGTGCCGGGCGCCTCCGGCAGCCCTGCTCCGAAAATGCAAACGTCTGCAGATAGCTCGCAGGCAGAAAGAGCTAGCCTGGAAAGCTGTTGCTCAGCCTCATCTGCCCATGGCACTGCTCGCACAGAGGCACATTGACTGGGGCTGCTTGCTTGTCTTGTCCCCTCAAACTTCAAACGTAGCTTAGGTGGTCTGTGCCGGGCGCCTCCGGCAGCCCTGCTCCGAATATGCGAACGTCTGCAGATAGCTCGCAGGCAGAAAGAGCTAGCCTGGAAAGCTGTTGCTCAGCCTCATCTGCCCATGGCACTGCTCGCACAGAGGCACAGAGACTGGGGCTGCTTGCTTGTCTTGTCCCCTCACACTTCAAATGTAGTTTAGGTGGTCCGTGCCGGGCGCCTCCGGCAGCCCTGCTCCGAAAATGCAAACGTCTGCAGATAGCTCGCAGGCAGAAAGAGCTAGCCTGGAAAGCTGTTGCTCAGCCTCATCTGCCCATGGCACTGCTCGCACAGAGGCACAGAGACTGGGGCTGCTTGCTTGTCTTGTCCCCTCAAACTTCAAACGTAGCTTAGGTGGTCAGTGCCGGGCGCATCCGGCAGCCCTGCTCCGAAAATGCGAACGTCTGCAGATAGCTCACAGGCAGAAAGAGCTAGCCTGGAAAGCTGTTGCTCAGCCTCATCTGCCCATGGCACTGCTCGCACAGAGGCACAGAGACTGGGGCTGCTTGCTTGTCTTGTCCCCTCAAACTTCAAATGTAGCTTAGGTGGTCTGTGCCGGGCGCCTCCGGCAGCCCTGCTCGAAAAATGCGAACGTCTGCAGATAGCTCGCAGGCAGAAAGAGCTAGCCTGGAAAGCTGTTGCTCAGCCTCATCTGCCCATGGCACTGCTCGCACAGAGGCACAGAGACTGGGGCTGCTTGCTTGTCTTGTCCCCTCAAACTTCAAACGTAGCTTAGGTGGTCCGTGCCGGGCGCCTCCGGCAGCCCTGCTCCGAAAATGCAAACGTCTGCAGATAGCTCGCAGGCAGAAAGAGCTAGCCTGGAAAGCTGTTGCTCAGCCTCATCTGCCCATGGCACTGCTCGCACAGAGGCACATTGACTGGGGCTGCTTGCTTGTCTTGTCCCCTCAAACTTCAAACGTAGCTTAGGTGGTCTGTGCCGGGCGCCTCCGGCAGCCCTGCTCCGAATATGCGAACGTCTGCAGATAGCTCGCAGGCAGAAAGAGCTAGCCTGGAAAGCTGTTGCTCAGCCTCATCTGCCCATGGCACTGCTCGCACAGAGGCACAGAGACTGGGGCTGCTTGCTTGTCTTGTCCCCTCACACTTCAAATGTAGTTTAGGTGGTCCGTGCCGGGCGCCTCCGGCAGCCCTGCTCCGAAAATGCAAACGTCTGCAGATAGCTCGCAGGCAGAAAGAGCTAGCCTGGAAAGCTGTTGGTCAGCCTCATCTGCCCATGGCACTGCTCGCACAGAGGCACAGAGACTGGGGCTGCTTGCTTGTCTTGCCCCCTCAAACTTCAAACGTAGCTTAGGTCGTCCGTGCCGGGCGCCTCCGGCAGCCCTGCTCCAAAAATGCAAACGTCTGCAGATAGCTCGCAGGCAGAAAGAGCTAGCCTGGAAAGCTGTTGCTCAGCCTCATCTGCCCATGGCACTGCTCGCACAGAGGCACAGAGACTGGGGCTGCTTGCTTGTCTTGTCCCCTCAAACTTCAAACGTAGCTTAGGTCGTCCGTGCCGGGCGCCTCCGGCAGCCCTGCTCCAAAAATGCAAACGTCTGCAGATAGCTCGCAGGCAGAAAGAGCTAGCCTGGAAAGCTGTTGCTCAGCCTCATCTGCCCATTACACTGCTCGCACAGAGGCACAGAGACTGGGGCTGCTTGCTTGTTTTGCCCCCTCAAACTTCAAACGTAGCTTAGGTGGTCCGTGCCGGGCGCCTTCGGCAGCCCTGCTCCGAAAATGCAAACGTCTGCAGATAGCTCACAGGCAGAAAGAGCTAGCCTGGAAAGCTGTTGCTCAGCCTCATCTGCCCATGGCACTGCTCGCACAGAGGCACAGAGACTGGGGCTGCTTGCTTGTCTTGTCCCCTCAAACTTCAAACGTAGCTTAGGTGGTCCGTGCCGGGCGCCTCCGGCAGCCCTGCTCCAAAAATGCAAACGTCTGCAGATAGCTCGCAGGCAGAAAGAGCTAGCCTGGAAAGCTGTTGCTCAGCCTCATCTGCCCATGGCACTGCTCGCACAGAGGCACAGAGACTGGGGCTGCTTGCTTGTCTTGTCCCCTCAAACTTCAAACGTAGCTTAGGTGGTCTGTGCCGGGCGCCTCCAGCAGCCCTGCTCCGAAAATGCAAACGTCTGCAGATAGCTCGCAGGCAGAAAGAGCTAGCCTGGAAAGCTGTTGCTCAGCCTCATCTGCCCATGGCACTGCTCGCACAGAGGCACAGAGACTGGGGCTGCTTGCTTGTCTTGTCCCCTCAAACTTCAAACGTAACTTAGGTGGTCCATGCCGGGCGCCTCCGGCATCCCTGCTCCGAAAATGCAAACGTCTGCAGATAGCTCGCAGGCAGAAAGAGCTAGCCTGGAAAGCTGTTGCTCAGCCTCATCTGCCCATGGCACTGCTCGCACAGAGGCACAGAGACTGGGGCTGCTTGCTTGTCTTGTCCCCTCAAACTTCAAACGTAGCTTAGGTGGTCTGTGCCGGGCGCCTCCGGCAGCCCTGCTTCGAAAATGCAAACGTCTGCAGATAGCTCGCAGGCAGAAAGAGCTAGCCTGGAAAGCTGTTGCTCAGCCTCATCTGCCCATGGCACTGCTCGCACAGAGGCACAGAGACTGGGGCTGCTTGCTTGTCTTGTCCCCTCAAACTTCAAATGTAGCTTAGGTGGTCTGTGCCGGGCGCCTCCGGCAGCCCTGCTCCAAAAATGCAAACGTCTGCAGATATCTCGCAGGCAGAAAGAGCTAGCCTGGAAAGCTGTTGCTCAGCCTCATCTGCCCATGGCACTGCTCGCACAGAGGCACAGAGACTGGGGCTGCTTGCTTGTCTTGCCCCCTCAAACTTCAAACGTAGCTTAGGTGGTCAGTGCCGGGCGCCTCGGGCAGCCCTGCTCCGAAAATGCGAATGTCTGCAGATAGCTCGCAGCCAGAAAGAGCTAGCCTGGAAAGCTGTTGCTCAGCCTCATCTGCCCATGGCACTGCTCGCACAGAGGCACAGAGACTGGGGCTGCTTGCTTGTCTTGTCCCCTCAAACTTCAAACGTAGCTTAGGTGGTCTGTGCCGGGTGCCTACGGCAGCCCTGCTCCGAAAATGCAAACGTCTGCAGATAGCTCGCAGGCAGAAAGAGCTAGCCTGGAAAGCTGTTGCTCAGCCTCATCTGCCCATGGCACTGCTCGCACAGAGGCACAGAGACTGAGGCTGCTTGCTTGTCTTGCCCCCTCAAACTTCAAACGTAGCTTAGGTGGTCCTTGCCGGGCGCCTCCGGCAGCCCTGCTCCGAAAATGCGAACGTCTGCAGATAGCTCGCAGCCAGAAAGAGCGAGCCTGGAAAGCTGTTGCTCAGCCTCATCTGCCCATGGCACTGCTCGCACAGAGGCACAGAGACTGGGGCTGCTTGCTTGTCTTGCCCCCTCAAACTTCAAACGTAGCTTAGGTGGTCCATGCCGGGCGCCTCCGGCATCCCTGCTCCGAAAATGCAAACGTCTGCAGATAGCTCGCAGGCAGAAAGAGCTAGCCTGGAAAGCTGTTGCTCAGCCTCATCTGCCCATGGCACTGCTCGCACAGAGGCACAGAGACTGGGGCTGCTTGCTTGTCTTGCACCCTCAAACTTCAAACGTAGCTTAGGTGGTCCGTGCCGGGCGCCTCCGGCAGCCCTGCTCCGAAAATGCAAACGTCTGCAGATAGCTCGCAGGCAGAAAGAGCTAGCCTGGAAAGCTGTTGCTCAGCCTCATCTGCCCATGGCACTGCTCGCACAGAGGCACAGAGACTGGGGCTGCTTGCTTGTCTTGCCCCCTCAAACTTCAAACGTAGCTTAGGTGGTCCGTGCCGTGCGCATCCGGCAGCCCTGCTCCGAAAATGCGAACGTCTGCAGATAGCTCGCAGGCAGAAAGAGCTAGCCTGGAAAGCTGTTGGTCAGCCTCATCTGCCCATGGCACTGCTCGCACAGAGGCACAGAGACTGGGGCTGCTTGCTTGTCTTGCCCCCTCAAACTTCAAACGTAGCTTAGGTGGTCCGTGCCGGGCGCCTCCGGCAGCCCTGCTCCGAAAATGCAAACGTCTGCAGATAGCTCTCAGGCAGAAAGAGCTAGCCTGGAAAGCTGTTGCTCAGCCTCATCTGCCCATGGCACTGCTCGCACAGAGGCACAGAGACTGGGGCTGCTTGCTTGTCTTGTCCCCTCAAACTTCAAATGTAACTTAGGTGGTCCGTTCCTAGCGCCTCCGGCAGCCCTGCTCCGAAAATGCAAACGTCTGCAGATAGCTGGCAGGCAGAAAGAGCTAGCCTGGAAAGCTGTTGCTCAGCCTCATCGGCCCATGGCACTGCTCGCACAGAGGCACAGAGACTGGGGCTGCTTGCTTGTCTTGCCCCCTCAAACTTCAAAAGTAGCTTAGGTGGTCTGTGCCGGGCGCCTCCGGCAGCCCTGCTCCGAAAATGCAAACGTCTGCAGATAGCTCGCAGGCAGAAAGAGCTAGCCTGGAAAGCTGTTGCTCAGCCTCATCTGCCCATGGCACTGCTCGCACAGAGGCACAGAGACTGGGGCTGCTTGCTTGTCTTGTCCCCTCAAACTTCAAACGTAGCTTAGGTGGTCTGTGCCGGGCGCCTCCGGCAGCCCTGCTCCGAAAAATGCGAACGTCTGCAGATAGCTCACAGGCAGAAAGAGCTAGCCTGGAAAGCTGTTGCTCAGCCTCATCTGCCCATGGCACTGCTCGCACAGAGGCACAGAGACTGGGGCTGCTTGCTTGTCTTGCCCCCTCAAACTTCAAACGTAGCTTAGGTGGTCCGTGCCAGGCGCCTCCGGCAGCCCTGCTCCGAAAATGCAAACGTCTGCAGATAGCTCTCAGGCAGAAAGAGCTAGCCTGGAAAGCTGTTGCTCAGCCTCATCTGCCCATGGCACTGCTCGCACAGAGGCACAGAGACTGGGGCTGCTTGCTTGTCTTGCCCCCTCAAACTTCAAACGTAGCTTAGGTGGTCCTTGCTGGGCTCCTCCGGCAGCCCTGCTCCGAAAATGCGAACGTCTGCAGATAGCTCTCAGGCAGAAAGAGCTAGCCTGGAAAGCTGTTGCTCAGCCTCATCTGCCCATGGCACTGCTCGCACAGAGGCACAGAGACTGGGGCTGCTTGCTTGTCTTGTCCCCTCAAACTTCAAACGTAGCTTAGGTGGTCCGTGCCGGGCGCCTCCGGCAGCCCTGCTCCGAAAATGCCAACGTCTGCAGATAGCTCGCAGGCAGAAAGAGCTAGCCTGGAAAGCTGTTGCTCAGCCTCATCTGCCCATGGCACTGCTCGCACAGAGGCACAGAGACTGGGGCTGCTTGCTTGTCTTGTCCCCTCAAACTTCAAACGTAGCTTAGGTGGTCCGTGCCGGGCGCCTCCGGCAGCCCTGCTCCGAAAATGCCAACGTCTGCAGATAGCTCGCAGGCAGAAAGAGCTAGCGTGGAAAGCTGTTGCTCAGCCTCATCTGCACATGGTACTGCTCGCACAGAGGTACAGAGACTGGGGCTGCTTGCTTGTCTTGTCCCCTCAAACTTCAAACGTAGCTTAGGTTGTCTGTGCCGGGCGCATCCGGCAGCCCTGCTCCAAAAATGCAAACGTCTGCAGATAGCTCGCAGGCAGAAAGAGCTAGCCTGGAAAGCTGATGCTCAGCCTCATCTGCCCATGGCACTGCTCGCACAGAGGCACAGAGACTGGGGCTGCTTGCTTGTCTTGCCCCCTCAAACTTCAAACGTAGCTTAGGTGGTCCGTGCCAGGCGCCTCCGGCAGTCCTGCTCCGAAAATGCGAACGTCTGCAGATAGCTCGCAGGCAGAAAGAGCTAGCCTGGAAAGCTGTTGCTCAGCCTCATCTGCCCATGGCACTGCTCGCACAGAGGCACAGAGACTGGGGCTGCTTGCTTGTCTTGTCCCCTCAAACTTCAAACGTATCTTACGTGGTCCGTGCCGGGTGCCTCCGGCAGTCCTGCTCCGAAAATGCAAACGTCTGCAGATAGCTCGCAGGCAGAAAGAGCTAGCCTGGAAAGCTGTTGCTCAGCCTCATCTGCCCATGGCACTGCTCGCACAGAGGCACAGAGACTGGGGCTGCTTGCTTGTCTTGCCCCCTCAAACTTCAAACGTAGCTTAGGTGGTCCGTGCCGGACGCATCCGGCAGCCCTGCTCCGAAAATGCGAACGTCTGCAGATAGGTGGCAGGCAGAAAGAGCTAGCCTGGAAAGCTGTTGCTCAGCCTCATCTGCCCATGGCACTGCTCGCACAGAGGCACAGAGACTGGGGCTGCTTGCTTCTCTTGTCCCCTCAATCTTGAAAAATAGCTTAGGTGGTCCGTGCCGGGCGCCTCCGGCAGCCCTGCTCCAAAAATGCAAACGTCTGCAGATAGCTCGCAGGCAGAAAGAGCTAGCCTGGAAAGCTGTTGCTCAGCCTCATCTGCCCATGGCACTGCTCGCACAGAGGCACAGAGACTGGGGCTGCTTGCTTGTCTTGTCCCCTCAAACTTCAAACGTAGCTTAGGTGGTCTGTGCCGGGTGCCTCCAGCAGCCCTGCTCCGAAAATGCAAACGTCTGCAGATAGCTCGCAGCCAGAAAGAGCGAGCCTGGAAAGCTGTTGCTCAGCCTCATCTGCCCATGGCACTGCTCGCACAGAGGCACAGAGACTGGGGCTGCTTGCTTGTCTTGCCCCCTCAAACTTCAAACGTAACTTAGGTGGTCCATGCCGGGCGCCTCCGGCATCCCTGCTCCGAAAATGCAAACGTCTGCAGATAGCTCGCAGGCAGAAAGAGCTAGCCTGGAAAGCTGTTGCTCAGCCTCATCTGCCCATGGCACTGCTCGCACAGAGGCACAGAGACTGGGGCTGCTTGCTTGTCTTGCACCCTCAAACTTCAAACGTAGCTTAGGTGGTCCGTGCCGGGCGCCTCCGGCAGCCCTGCTCCGAAAATGCAAACGTCTGCAGATAGCTCGCAGGCAGAAAGAGCTAGCCTGGAAAGCTGTTGCTCAGCCTCATCTGCCCATGGCACTGCTCGCACAGAGGCACAGAGACTGGGGCTGCTTGCTTGTCTTGTCCCCTCAAACTTCAAACGTATCTTACGTGGTCCGTGCCGGGTGCCTCCGGCAGTCCTGCTCCGAAAATGCAAACGTCTGCAGATAGCTCGCAGGCAGAAAGAGCTAGCCTGGAAAGCTGTTGCTCAGCCTCATCTGCCCATGGCACTGCTCGCACAGAGGCACAGAGACTGGGGCTGCTTGCTTGTCTTGCCCCCTCAAACTTCAAACGTAGCTTAGGTGGTCCGTGCCGGACGCATCCGGCAGCCCTGCTCCGAAAATGCGAACGTCTGCAGATAGGTGGCAGGCAGAAAGAGCTAGCCTGGAAAGCTGTTGCTCAGCCTCATCTGCCCATGGCACTGCTCGCACAGAGGCACAGAGACTGGGGCTGCTTGCTTCTCTTGTCCCCTCAATCTTGAAAAATAGCTTAGGTGGTCCGTGCCGGGCGCCTCCGGCAGCCCTGCTCCAAAAATGCAAACGTCTGCAGATAGCTCGCAGGCAGAAAGAGCTAGCCTGGAAAGCTGTTGCTCAGCCTCATCTGCCCATGGCACTGCTCGCACAGAGGCACAGAGACTGGGGCTGCTTGCTTGTCTTGTCCCCTCAAACTTCAAACGTAGCTTAGGTGGTCTGTGCCGGGTGCCTCCAGCAGCCCTGCTCCGAAAATGCAAACGTCTGCAGATAGCTCGCAGCCAGAAAGAGCGAGCCTGGAAAGCTGTTGCTCAGCCTCATCTGCCCATGGCACTGCTCGCACAGAGGCACAGAGACTGGGGCTGCTTGCTTGTCTTGCCCCCTCAAACTTCAAACGTAACTTAGGTGGTCCATGCCGGGCGCCTCCGGCATCCCTGCTCCGAAAATGCAAACGTCTGCAGATAGCTCGCAGGCAGAAAGAGCTAGCCTGGAAAGCTGTTGCTCAGCCTCATCTGCCCATGGCACTGCTCGCACAGAGGCACAGAGACTGGGGCTGCTTGCTTGTCTTGCACCCTCAAACTTCAAACGTAGCTTAGGTGGTCCGTGCCGGGCGCCTCCGGCAGCCCTGCTCCGAAAATGCAAACGTCTGCAGATAGCTCGCAGGCAGAAAGAGCTAGCCTGGAAAGCTGTTGCTCAGCCTCATCTGCCCATGGCACTGCTCGCACAGAGGCACAGAGACTGGGGCTGCTTGCTTGTCTTGCCCCCTCAAACTTCAAACGTAGCTTAGGTGGTCCGTGCCGGGCGCATCCGGCAGCCCTGCTCCGAAAATGCGAACGTCTGCAGATAGCTCGCAGGCAGAAAGAACTAGCCTGGAAAGCTGTTGCTCAGCCTCATCTGCCCATGGCACTGCTCGCACAGAGGCACAGAGACTGGGGCTGCTTGCTTGTCTTGCCCCCTCAAACTTCAAACGTAGCTTAGGTGGTCTGTGCCGGGCGCCTCCGGCAGCCCTGCTCCGAAAAATGCGAACGTCTGCAGATAGCTTGCAGGCAGAAAGAGCTAGACTGGAAAGCTGTCGCTTAGCCTCATCTGCCCATGGCACTGCTCGCACAGAGGCACAGAGACTGGGGCTGCTTGCTTGTCTTGCCCCCTCAAACTTCAAACGTAGCTTAGGTGGTCCGTGCCAGGCGCCTCCTGCAGCCCTGCTCCGAAAATGCAAACGTCTGCAGATAGCTCTCAGGCAGAAAGAGCTAGCCTGGAAAGCTGTTGCTCAGCCTCATCTGCCCATGGCACTGCTCGCACAGAGGCACAGAGACTGGGGCTGCTTGCTTGTCTTGCCCCCTCAAACTTCAAACGTAGCTTAGGTGGTCCCTGCTGGGCGCCTCCGGCAGCCCTGCTCCGAAAATGCGAACGTCTGCAGATAGCTCGCAGGCAGAAAGAGCTAGCCTGGAAAGCTGTTGCTCAGCCTCATCTGCCCATGGCACTGCTGGCACAGAGGCACAGAGACTGGGGCTGCTTGCTTGTCTTGTCCCCTCAAACTTCAAACGTAGCTTAGGTGGTCCGTGCCGGGCGCCTCCGGCAGCCCTGCTCCGAAAATGCGAACGTCTGCAGATAGCTGGCAGGCAGAAAGAGCTAGCCTGGAAAGCTGTTGCTCAGCCTCATCTGCCCATGGCACTGCTCGCACAGAGGCACAGAGACTGGGGCTGCTTGCTTGTCTTGTCCCCTCAAACTTCAAACGTAGCTTAGGTGGTCCGTGCCGGGCGCCTCCGGCAGCCCTGCTCCGAAAATGCCAACGTCTGCAGATAGCTCGCAGGCAGAAAGAGCTAGCGTGGAAAGCTGTTGCTCAGCCTCATCTGCCCATGGCACTGCTCGCACAGAGGCACAGAGACTGGGGCTGCTTGCTTGTTTTGCCCCCTCAAACTTCAAACGTAGCTTAGGTGGTCCGTGCCGGGCGCCTCCGGCAGCCCTGCTCCGAAAATGCGAACGTCTCCAGACAGCTTGCAGGCAGAAAGAGCTAGCCTGGAAAGCTGTTGCTCAGCCTCATCTGCCCATGGCACTGCTCGCACAGAGGCACAGAGACTGGGGCTACTTGCTTGTCTTGCCCCCTCAAACTTCAAACGTAGCTTAGGTGGTCCGTGCCGGGCGCCTCCGGCAGCCCTGCTCCGAAAATGCGAACGTCTGCAGATAGCTCGCAGGCAGAAAGAGCTAGCCTGGAAAGCTGTCGCTCAGCCTCATCTGCCCATGGCACTGCTCGCACAGAGGCACAGAGACTGGGGCTGCTTGCTTGTCTTGCCCCCTCAAACTTCAAACGTAGCTTAGGTGGTCCGTGCCAGGCGCCTCCGGCAGCCCTGCTCCGAAAATGCAAACGTCTGCAGATAGCTCGCAGGCAGAAAGAGCTAGCCTGGAAAGCTGTTGCTCAGCCTCATCTGGCCATGGCACTGCTCGCACAGAGGCACAGAGACTGGGGCTGCTTGCTTGTCTTGTCCCCTCAAACTTCAAACGTAGCTTAGGTTTTCCGTGCCGGGCGCCTCCGGCAGTCCTGCTCCGAAAATGCGAAAGTCTGCAGATAGCTGGCAGGCAGAAAGAGCTAGCCTGGAAAGCTGTTGCTCAGCCTCATCTGCCCATGGCACTGCTCGCACAGAGGCACAGAGACTGGGGCTGCTTGCTTGTCTTGTCCCCTCAAACTTCAAACGTAGCTTAGGTGGTCCGTGCCGGGCGCCTCCGGCAGCCCTGCTCCGAAAATGCGAACGTCTCCAGACAGCTTGCAGGCAGAAAGAGCTAGCCTGGAAAGCTGTTGCTCAGCCTCATCTGCCCATGGCACTGCTCGCACAGAGGCACAGAGACTGGGGCTGCTTGCTTGTCTTGCCTCCTCAAACTTCAAACTTAGCTTAGGTGGTCCGTGCCGGGCCCCTCCGGCAGCCCTGCTCCGAAAATGCGAACGTCTGCAGATAGCTCGCAGGCAGAAAGAGCTAGCCTGGAAAGCTGTTGCTCAGCCTCATCTGCACATGGCACTGCTCACACAGAGGCACAGAGACTGGGGCTGCTTGCTTGTCTTGTCCCCTCAAACTTCAAACGTAGCTTAGGTGGTCTGTGCCGGGCGCATCCGGCAGCCCTGCTCCAAAAATGCAAACGTCTGCAGATAGCTCGCAGGCAGAAAGAGCTAGCCTGGAAAGCTGTTGCTCAGCCTCATCTGCCCATGGCACTGCTCGCACAGAGGCACAGAGACTGGGGCTGCTTGCTTGTCTTGTCCCCTCAAACTTCAAACGTAGCTTAGGTGGTCCGTGCTGGGCGCCTCCGGCAGTCCTGCTCCGAAAATGCGAACGTCTGCAGATAGCTCGCAGGCAGAAAGAGCTAGCCTGGAAAGCTGTTGCTCAGCCTCATCTGCCCATGGCACTGCTCGCACAGAGGCACAGAGACTGGGGCTGCTTGCTTGTCTTGTCCCCTCAAACTTCAAACGTATCTTAGGTGGTCCGTGCAGGGTGCCTCCGGCAGCCCTGCTCCGAAAATGCAAACGTCTGCAGATAGCTCGCAGGCAGAAAGAGCTAGCCTGGAAAGCTGTTGCTGAGCCTCATCTGCCCATGGCACTGCTCGCACAGAGGCACAGAGACTGGGGCTGCTTGCTTGTCTTGCCCCCTCAAACTTCAAACGTAGCTTAGGTGGTCCGTGCCGGGCGCATCCGGCAGCCCTGCTCCGAAAATGCAAACGTCTGCAGATAGCTGGCAGGCAGAAAGAGCTAGCCTGGAAAGCTGTTGCTCAGCCTCATCTGCCCATGGCACTGCTCGCACAGAGGCACAGAGACTGAGGCTGCTTGCTTGTTTTGCCCCCTCAAACTTCAAACGTAGCTTAGGTGGTCCTTGCCGGGCGCCTCCGGCAGCCCTTCTCCGAAAATGCAAACGTCTGCAGATAGCTCTCAGGCAGAAAGAGCTAGCCTGGAAAGCTGTTGCTCAGCCTCATCTGCCCATGGCACTGCTCGCACAGAGGCACAGAGACTGGGGCTGCTTGCTTGTCTTGCCCCCTCAAACTTCAAACGTAACTTAGGTGGTCCATGCCGGGCGCCTCCGACAGCCCTGCTCCAAAAATGCAAACGTCTGCAGATAGCTCGCAGGCAGAAAGAGCTAGCCTGGAAAGCTGTTGCTCAGCCTCATCTGCCCATGGCACTGCTCGCACAGAGGCACAGAGACTGGGGCTGCTTGCTTGTCTTGCCCCCTCAAACTTCAAACGTAGCTTAGGTGGTCCGTGCCAGGCGCCTCCGGCAGTCCTGCTCCGAAAATGCGAACGTCTGCAGATAGCTCGCAGGCAGAAAGAGCTAGCCTGGAAAGCTGTTGCTCAGCCTCATCTGCCCATGGCACTGCTCGCACAGAGGCACAGAGACTGGGGCTGCTTGCTTGTCTTGTCCCCTCAAACTTCAAACGTATCTTACGTGGTCCGTGCCGGGTGCCTCCGGCAGTCCTGCTCCGAAAATGCAAACGTCTGCAGATAGCTCGCAGGCAGAAAGAGCTAGCCTGGAAAGCTGTTGCTCAGCCTCATCTGCCCATGGCACTGCTCGCACAGAGGCACAGAGACTGGGGCTGCTTGCTTGTCTTGCCCCCTCAAACTTCAAACGTAGCTTAGGTGGTCCGTGCCGGACGCATCCGGCAGCCCTGCTCCGAAAATGCGAACGTCTGCAGATAGGTGGCAGGCAGAAAGAGCTAGCCTGGAAAGCTGTTGCTCAGCCTCATCTGCCCATGGCACTGCTCGCACAGAGGCACAGAGACTGGGGCTGCTTGCTTCTCTTGTCCCCTCAATCTTGAAAAATAGCTTAGGTGGTCCGTGCCGGGCGCCTCCGGCAGCCCTGCTCCAAAAATGCAAACGTCTGCAGATAGCTCGCAGGCAGAAAGAGCTAGCCTGGAAAGCTGTTGCTCAGCCTCATCTGCCCATGGCACTGCTCGCACAGAGGCACAGAGACTGGGGCTGCTTGCTTGTCTTGTCCCCTCAAACTTCAAACGTAGCTTAGGTGGTCTGTGCCGGGTGCCTCCAGCAGCCCTGCTCCGAAAATGCAAACGTCTGCAGATAGCTCGCAGCCAGAAAGAGCGAGCCTGGAAAGCTGTTGCTCAGCCTCATCTGCCCATGGCACTGCTCGCACAGAGGCACAGAGACTGGGGCTGCTTGCTTGTCTTGCCCCCTCAAACTTCAAACGTAACTTAGGTGGTCCATGCCGGGCGCCTCCGGCATCCCTGCTCCGAAAATGCAAACGTCTGCAGATAGCTCGCAGGCAGAAAGAGCTAGCCTGGAAAGCTGTTGCTCAGCCTCATCTGCCCATGGCACTGCTCGCACAGAGGCACAGAGACTGGGGCTGCTTGCTTGTCTTGCCCCCTCAAACTTCAAACGTAGCTTAGGTGGTCCGTGCCGGGCGCCTCCGGCAGCCCTGCTCCGAAAATGCAAACGTCTGCAGATAGCTCGCAGGCAGAAAGAGCTAGCCTGGAAAGCTGTTGCTCAGCCTCATCTGCCCATGGCACTGCTCGCACAGAGGCACAGAGACTGGGGCTGCTTGCTTGTCTTGCCCCCTCAAACTTCAAACGTAGCTTAGGTGGTCCGTGCCGGGCGCATCCGGCAGCCCTGCTCCGAAAATGCGAACGTCTGCAGATAGCTCGCAGGCAGAAAGAACTAGCCTGGAAAGCTGTTGCTCAGCCTCATCTGCCCATGGCACTGCTCGCACAGAGGCACAGAGACTGGGGCTGCTTGCTTGTCTTGCCCCCTCAAACTTCAAACGTAACTTAGGTGGTCCGTGCCGGGCGCCTCCGGCAGCCCTGCTCCGAAAATGCGAACGTCTGCAGATAGCTCGCAGGCAGAAAGAGCTAGCCTGGAAAGCTGTTGCTCAGCCTCATCTGCCCATGGCACTGCTCGCACAGAGGCACAGAGACTGGGGCTGCTTGCTTGTCTTGTCCCCTCAAACTTCAAACGTAGCTTAGGTGGTCCGTGCCGGGCGCCTCCGGCAGCCCTGCTCCGAAAATGCGAACGTCTGCAGATAGCTCGCAGGCAGAAAGAGCTAGCCTGGAAAGCTGTTGCTCAGCCTCATCTGCCCATGGCACTGCTCGCACAGAGGCACAGAGACTGAGGCTGCTTGCTTGTCTTGTCCCCTCAAACTTCAAACGTATCTTAGGTGGTCCGTGCCGGGCGCCTCCGGCAGCCCTGCTCCGAAAATGCGAACGTCTGCAGATAGCTCGCAGGCAGAAAGAGCTAGCCTGGAAAGCTGTTGCTCAGCCTCATCTGCCCATGGCAGTGCTCGCACAGAGGCACAGAGACTGGGGCTGCTTGCTTGTCTTGTCCCCTCAAACTTCAAACGTAGCTTAGGTGGTCCGTGCCGGGCGCATCCGGCAGCCCTGCTCCGAAAATGCGAACGTCTGCAGATAGCTCGCAGGCAGAAAGAACTAGCCTGGAAAGCTGTTGCTCAGCCTCATCTGCCCATGGCACTGCTCGCACAGAGGCACAGAGACTGGGGCTGCTTGCTTGTCTTGCCCCCTCAAACTTCAAACGTAGCTTAGGTGGTCCGTGCCGGGCGCCTCCGGCAGTCCTGCTCCGAAAATGCAAACGTCTGCAGATAGCTCGCAGGCAGAAAGAGCTAGCCTGGAAAGCTGTTGCTCAGCCTCATCTGCCCATGGCACTGCTCGCACAGAGGCACAGAGACTGGGGCTGCTTGCTTGTCTTGTCCCCTCAAACTTCAAATGTAGCTTAGGTGGTCCGTTCCTGGCGCATTCAGCAGCCCTGCTCCGAAAATGCAAACGTCTGCAGATAGCTGGCAGGCAGAAAGAGCTAGCCTGGAAAGCTGTTGCTCAGCCTCATCGGCCCATGGCACTGCTCGCACAGAGGCACAGAGACTGGGGCTGCTTGCTTGTCTTGTCCCCTCAAACTTCAAACGTAGCTTAGGTGGTCAGTGCCGGGAGCCTCCGGCAGCCCTGCTCCGAAAATGCAAACGTCTGCAGATAGCTCGCAGGCAGAAAGAGCTAGCCTGGAAAGCTGTTGCTCAGCCTCATCTGCCCATGGCACTGCTCGCACAGAGGCACAGAGACTGGGGCTGCTTGCTTGTCTTGTCCCCTCAAACTTCAAACGTAGCTTAGGTGGTCCGTTCCGGGCGCCTCCGGCAGCCCTGCTCCGAAAATGCCAACGTCTGCAGATAGCTCGCAGGCAGAAAGAGCTAGCGTGGAAAGCTGTTGCTCAGCCTCATCTGCCCATGGCACTGCTCGCACAGAGGCACAGAGACTGGGGCTGCTTGCTTGTTTTGCCCCCTCAAACTTCAAACGTAGCTTAGGTGGTCCGTGCCGGGCGCCTCCGGCAGCCCTGCTCCGAAAATGCGAACGTCTGCAGATAGCTCGCAGGCAGAAAGAGCTAGCCTGGAAAGCTGTTGCTCAGCCTCATCTGCCCATGGCAGTGCTCGCACAGAGGCACAGAGACTGGGGCTGCTTGCTTGTCTTGTCCCCTCAAACTTCAAACGTAGCTTAGGTGGTCCGTGCCGGGCGCATCCGGCAGCCCTGCTCCGAAAATGCGAACGTCTGCAGATAGCTCGCAGGCAGAAAGAACTAGCCTGGAAAGCTGTTGCTCAGCCTCATCTGCCCATGGCACTGCTCGCACAGAGGCACAGAGACTGGGGCTGCTTGCTTGTCTTGCCCCCTCAAACTTCAAACGTAGCTTAGGTGGTCCGTGCCGGGCGCCTCCGGCAGTCCTGCTCCGAAAATGCAAACGTCTGCAGATAGCTCGCAGGCAGAAAGAGCTAGCCTGGAAAGCTGTTGCTCAGCCTCATCTGCCCATGGCACTGCTCGCACAGAGGCACAGAGACTGGGGCTGCTTGCTTGTCTTGTCCCCTCAAACTTCAAATGTAGCTTAGGTGGTCCGTTCCTGGCGCATTCAGCAGCCCTGCTCCGAAAATGCAAACGTCTGCAGATAGCTGGCAGGCAGAAAGAGCTAGCCTGGAAAGCTGTTGCTCAGCCTCATCGGCCCATGGCACTGCTCGCACAGAGGCACAGAGACTGGGGCTGCTTGCTTGTCTTGCCCCCTCAAACTTCAAACGTAGCTTAGGTGGTCAGTGCCGGGAGCCTCCGGCAGCCCTGCTCCGAAAATGCAAACGTCTGCAGATAGCTCGCAGGCAGAAAGAGCTAGCCTGGAAAGCTGTTGCTCAGCCTCATCTGCCCATGGCACTGCTCGCACAGAGGCACAGAGACTGGGGCTGCTTGCTTGTCTTGTCCCCTCAAACTTCAAACGTAGCTTAGGTGGTCTGTGCCGGGCGCCTCCGGCAGCCCTGCTCCGAAAAATGCGAACGTCTGCAGATAGCTTGCAGGCAGAAAGAGCTAGCCTGGAAAGCTGTCGCTCAGCCTCATCTGCCCATGGCACTGCTCGCACAGAGGCACAGAGACTGGGGCTGCTTGCTTGTCTTGCCCCCTCAAACTTCAAACGTAGCTTAGGTGGTCCGTGCCAGGCGCCTCCTGCAGCCCTGCTCCGAAAATGCAAACGTCTGCAGATAGCTCGCAGGCAGAAAGAGCTAGCCTGGAAAGCTGTTGCTCAGCCTCATCTGCCCATGGCACTGCTCGCACAGAGGCACAGAGACTGGGGCTGCTTGCTTGTCTTGTCCCCTCAAACTTCAAACGTAGCTTAGGTGGTCCGTTCCGGGCGCCTCCGGCAGCCCTGCTCCGAAAATGCCAACGTCTGCAGATAGCTCGCAGGCAGAAAGAGCTAGCGTGGAAAGCTGTTGCTCAGCCTCATCTGCCCATGGCACTGCTCGCACAGAGGCACAGAGACTGGGGCTGCTTGCTTGTTTTGCCCCCTCAAACTTCAAACGTAGCTTAGGTGGTCCGTGCCGGGCGCCTCCGGCAGCCCTGCTCTGAAAATGCGAACGTCTCCAGACAGCTTGCAGGCAGAAAGAGCTAGCCTGGAAAGCTGTCGCTCAGCCTCATCTGCCCATGGCACTGCTCGCACAGAGGCACAGAGACTGGGGCTGCTTGCTTGTCTTGCCCCCTCAAACTTCAAACGTAGCTTAGGTGGTCCGTGCCAGGCGCCTCCGGCAGCCCTGCTCCGAAAATGCAAACGTCTGCAGATAGCTCTCAGGCAGAAAGAGCTAGCCTGGAAAGCTGTTGCTCAGCCTCATCTGGCCATGGCACTGCTCGCACAGAGGCACAGAGACTGGGGCTGCTTGCTTGTCTTGCCCCCTCAAACTTCAAACGTAGCTTAGGTGGTCCTTGCTGGGCGCCTCCAGCAGCCCTGCTCCGAAAATGCGAACGTCTGCAGATAGCTCGCAGGCAGAAAGAGCTAGCGTGGAAAGCTGTTGCTCAGCCTCATCTGCCCATGGCACTGCTCGCACAGAGGCACAGAGACTGGGGCTGCTTGCTTGTCTTGCCCCCTCAAACTTCAAACGTAGCTTAGGTGGTCCTTGCTGGGCGCCTCCAGCAGCCCTGCTCCGAAAATGCGAACGTCTGCAGATAGCTCGCAGGCAGAAAGAGCTAGCGTGGAAAGCTGTTGCTCAGCCTCATCTGCCCATGGCACTGCTCGCACAGAGGCACAGAGACTGGGGCTGCTTGCTTGTTTTGCCCCCTCAAACTTCAAACGTAGCTTAGGTGGTCCGTGCCGGGCGCCTCCGGCAGCCCTGCTCCGAAAAAGCGAACGTCTCCAGACAGCTTGCAGGCAGAAAGAGCTAGCCTGGAAAGCTGTTGCTCAGCCTCATCTGCCCATGGCACTGCTCGCACAGAGGCACAGAGACTGGGGCTGCTTGCTTGTCTTGCCCCCTCAAACTTCAAACGTAGCTTAGGTGGTCCTTGCTGGGCGCCTCCAGCAGCCCTGCTCCGAAAATGCGAACGTCTGCAGATAGCTCGCAGGCAGAAAGAGCTAGCGTGGAAAGCTGTTGCTCAGCCTCATCTGCCCATGGCACTGCTCGCACAGAGGCACAGAGACTGGGGCTGCTTGCTTGTCTTGCCCCCTCAAACTTCAAACGTAGCTTAGGTGGTCCTTGCTGGGCACCTCCAGCAGCCCTGCTCCGAAAATGCGAACGTCTGCAGATAGCTCGCAGGCAGAAAGAGCTAGCGTGGAAAGCTGTTGCTCAGCCTCATCTGCCCATGGCACTGCTCGCACAGAGGCACAGAGACTGGGGCTGCTTGCTTGTTTTGCCCCCTCAAACTTCAAACGTAGCTTAGGTGGTCCGTGCCGGGCGCCTCCGGCAGCCCTGCTCCGAAAAAGCGAACGTCTCCAGACAGCTTGCAGGCAGAAAGAGCTAGCCTGGAAAGCTGTTGCTCAGCCTCATCTGCCCATGGCACTGCTCGCACAGAGGCACAGAGACTGGGGCTGCTTGCTTGTCTTGCCCCCTCAAACTTCAAACGTAGCTTAGGTGGTCCGTGCCGGGCGCCTCCGGCAGCCCTGCTCCGAAAATGCGAACGTCTGCAGATAGCTCGCAGGCAGAAAGAGCTAGCCTGGAAAGCTGTTGCTCAGCCTCATCTGCACATGGCACTGCTCGCACAGAGGCACAGAGACTGGGGCTGCTTGCTTGTCTTGTCCCCTCAAACTTCAAACGTAGCTTAGGTGGTCTGTGGAGGGCGCATCCGGCAGCCCTGCTCCAAAAATGCAAACGTCTGCAGATAGCTTGCAGGCAGAAAGAGCTAGCCTGGAAAGCTGTTGCTCAGCCTCATCTGCCCATGGCACTGCTCGCACAGAGGCACAGAGACTGGGGCTGCTTGCTTGTCTTGTCCCCTCAAACTTCAAACGTAGCTTAGGTGGTCCGTGCTGGGCGCCTCCGGCAGTCCTGCTCCGAAAATGCGAACGTCTGCAGATAGCTCGCAGGCAGAAAGAGCTAGCCTGGAAAGCTGTTGCTCAGCCTCATCTGCCCATGGCACTGCTCGCACAGAGGCACAGAGACTGGGGCTGCTTGCTTGTCTTGTCCCCTCAAACTTCAAACGTATCTTAGGTGGTCCGTGCAGGGTGCCTCCGGCAGCCCTGCTCCGAAAATGCGAACGTCTGCAGATAGCTCGCAGGCAGAAAGAGCTAGCCTGGAAAGCTGTTGCTCAGCCTCATCTGCCCATGGCACTGCTCGCACAGAGGCACAGAGACTGGGGCTGCTTGCTTGTCTTGTCCCCTCAAACTTCAAACGTATCTTAGGTGGTCCGTGCAGGGTGCCTCCGGCAGCCCTGCTCCGAAAATGCAAACGTCTGCAGATAGCTCGCAGGCAGAAAGAGCTAGCCTGGAAAGCTGTTGCTCAGCCTCATCTGCCCATGGCACTGCTCGCACAGAGGCACAGAGACTGGGGCTGCTTGCTTGTCTTGCCCCCTCAAACTTCAAACGTAGCTTAGGTGGTCCGTGCCGGGCGCATCCGGCAGCCCTGCTCCGAAAATGCGAATGTCTGCAGATAGCTGGCAGGCAGAAAGAGCTAGCCTGGAAAGCTGTTGCTCAGCCTCATCTGCCCATGGCACTGCTCGCACAGAGGCACAGAGACTGAGGCTGCTTGCTTGTTTTGCCCCCTCAAACTTCAAACGTAGCTTAGGTGGTCCTTGCCGGGCGCCTCCGGCAGCCCTTCTCCGAAAATGCAAACGTCTGCAGATAGCTCTCAGGCAGAAAGAGCTAGCCTGGAAAGCTGTTGCTCAGCCTCATCTGCCCATGGCACTGCTCGCACAGAGGCACAGAGACTGGGGCTGCTTGCTTGTCTTGCCCCCTCAAACTTCAAACGTAACTTAGGTGGTCTGTGCCGGGCGCCTCCGACAGCCCTGCTCCGAAAATGCGAACGTCTGCAGATAGCTCGCAGGCAGAAAGAGCTAGCCTGGAAAGCTGTTGCTCAGCCTCATCTGCCCATGGCACTGCTCGCACAGAGGCACAGAGACTGGGGCTGCTTGCTTGTCTTGCCCCCTCAAACTTCAAACGTAGCTTAGGTGGTCCTTGCTGGGCGCCTCCGGCAGCCCTGCTCCGAAAATGCGAACGTCTGCAGATAGCTCGCAGGCAGAAAGAGCTAGCCTGGAGAGCTGTTGCTCAGCCTCATCTGCCCATGGCACTGCTCGCACAGAGGCACAGAGACTGGGGCTGCTTGCTTGTCTTGCCCCCTCAAACTTCAAACGTAGCTTAGGTGGTCCGTGCCGGGCGCCTCCGGCAGCCCTGCTCCGAAAATGCGAACGTCTGCAGATAGCTCACAGGCAGAAAGAGCTAGCCTGGAAAGCTGTTGCTCAGCCTCATCTGCCCATGGCACTGCTCGCACAGAGGCACAGAGACTGGGGCTGCTTGCTTGTCTTGCCCCCTCAAACTTCAAACGTAGCTTAGGTGGTCCGTGCCGGGCGCATCCGGCAGCCCTGCTCCGAAAATGCGAACGTCTGCAGATAGCTGGCAGGCAGAAAGAGCTAGCCTGGAAAGCTGGTGCTCAGCCTCATCTGCCCATGGCACTGCTCGCACAGAGGCACAGAGACTGAGGCTGCTTGCTTGTTTTGCCCCCTCAAACTTCAAACGTAGCTTAGGTGGTCCGTGCCGGGCGCCTCCGGCAGCCCTGCTCCGAAAATGCGAACGTCTGCAGATAGCTCGCAGGCAGAAAGAGCTAGCCTGGAGAGCTGTTGCTCAGCCTCATCTGCCCATGGCACTGCTCGCACAGAGGCACAGAGACTGGGGCTGCTTGCTTGTCTTGCCCCCTCAAACTTCAAACGTAGCTTAGGTGGTCCGTGCCGGGCGCATCCGGCAGCCCTGCTCCGAAAATGCGAACGTCTGCAGATAGCTGGCAGGCAGAAAGAGCTAGCCTGGAAAGCTGTTGCTCAGCCTCATCTGCCCATGGCACTGCTCGCACAGAGGCACAGAGACTGAGGCTGCTTGCTTGTTTTGCCCCCTCAAACTTCAAACGTAGCTTAGGTGGTCCTTGCCGGGCGCCTCCGGCAGCCCTTCTCCGAAAATGCAAACGTCTGCAGATAGCTCTCAGGCAGAAAGAGCTAGCCTGGAAAGCTGTTGCTCAGCCTCATCTGCCCATGGCACTGCTCGCACAGAGGCACAGAGACTGGGGCTGCTTGCTTGTCTTGCCCCCTCAAACTTCAAACGTAACTTAGGTGGTCCATGCCGGGCGCCTCCGACAGCCCTGCTCCGAAAGTGCAAACGTCTGCAGATAGCTCGCAGGCAGAAAGAGCTAGCCTGGAAAGCTGTTGCTCAGCCTCATCTGCCCATGGCACTGCTCGCACAGAGGCACAGAGACTGGGGCTGCTTGCTTGTCTTGTCCCCTCAAACTTCAAACGTAGCTTAGGTGGTCCGTGCCGGGCGCCTCCGGCAGCCCTGCTCCGAAAATGCGAACGTCTGCAGATAGCTCGCAGGCAGAAAGAGCTAGCCTGGAAAGCTGTTGCTCAGCCTCATCTGCCCATGGCACTGCTCGCACAGAGGCACAGAGACTGGGGCTGCTTGCTTGTCTTGCCCCCTCAAACTTCAAACCTAACTTAGGTGGTCCGTGCCGGGCGCCTCCGGCAGCCCTGCTCCGAAAATGCGAACGTCTGCAGATAGCTCGCAGGCAGAAAGAGCTAGCCTGGAAAGCTGTTGCTCAGCCTCATCTGCCCATGGCACTGCTCGCACAGAGGCACAGAGACTGGGGCTGCTTGCTTGTCTTGTCCCCTCAAACTTCAAACGTAGCTTAGGTGGTCCGTGCCGGGCGCCTCCGGCAGCCCTGCTCCGAAAATGCGAACGTCTGCAGATAGCTCGCAGGCAGAAAGAGCTAGCCTGGAAAGCTGTTGCTCAGCCTCATCTGCCCATGGCACTGCTCGCACAGAGGCACAGAGACTGAGGCTGCTTGCTTGTCTTGTCCCCTCAAACTTCAAACGTATCTTAGGTGGTCCGTGCCGGGCGCCTCCGGCAGCCCTGCTCCGAAAATGCGAACGTCTGCAGATAGCTCGCAGGCAGAAAGAGCTAGCCTGGAAAGCTGTTGCTCAGCCTCATCTGCCCATGGCAGTGCTCGCACAGAGGCACAGAGACTGGGGCTGCTTGCTTGTCTTGTCCCCTCAAACTTCAAACGTAGCTTAGGTGGTCCGTGCCGGGCGCATCCGGCAGCCCTGCTCCGAAAATGCGAACGTCTGCAGATAGCTCGCAGGCAGAAAGAGCTAGCCTGGAAAGCTGTTGCTCAGCCTCATCTGCCCATGGCACTGCTCGCACAGAAGCACAGAGACTGGGGCTGCTTGCTTGTCTTGCCCCCTCAAACTTCAAACGTAGCTTAGGTGGTCCGTGCCGGGCGCCTCCGGCAGTCCTGCTCCGAAAATGCAAACGTCTGCAGATAGCTCGCAGGCAGAAAGAGCTAGCCTGGAAAGCTGTTGCTCAGCCTCATCTGCCCATGGCACTGATCGCACAGAGGCACAGAGACTGGGGCTGCTTGCTTGTCTTGTCCCCTCAAACTTCAAACGTATCTTAGGTGGTCCGTTCCTGGCGCATTCAGCAGCCCTGCTCCGAAAATGCAAACGTCTGCAGATAGCTGGCAGGCAGAAAGAGCTAGCCTGGAAAGCTGTTGCTCAGCCTCATCGGCCCATGGCACTGCTCGCACAGAGGCACAGAGACTGGGGCTGCTTGCTTGTCTTGCCCCCTCAAACTTCAAACGTAGCTTAGGTGGTCTGTGCCGGGCGCCT
Source organism: Opisthocomus hoazin (assembly GCF_030867145.1). Lineage (NCBI taxonomy): Eukaryota > Metazoa > Chordata > Aves > Opisthocomiformes > Opisthocomidae > Opisthocomus > Opisthocomus hoazin. Next base: position 167,784 of record NW_027448935.1, read on the forward strand.
CCGGCAGCCCTGCTCCGAAAAATGCGAACGTCTGCAGATAGCTTGCAGGCAGAAAGAGCTAGCCTGGAAAGCTGTCGCTCAGCCTCATCTGCCCATGGCACTGCTCGCACAGAGGCACAGAGACTGGGGCTGCTTGCTTGTCTTGCCCCCTCAAACTTCAAACGTAGCTTAGGTGGTCCGTGCCAGGCGCATCCGGCAGCCCTGCTCCGAAAATGCAAACGTCTGCAGATAGCTCTCAGGCAGAAAGAGCTAGCCTGGAAAGCTGTTGCTCAGCCTCATCTGCCCATGGCACTGCTCGCACAGAGGCACAGAGACTGGGGCTGCTTGCTTGTCTTGTCCCCTCAAACTTCAAACGTAGCTTAGGTGGTCCGTGCCGGGCGCCTCCGGCAGCCCTGCTCCGAAAATGCCAACGTCTGCAGATAGCTCGCAGGCAGAAAGAGCTAGCCTGGAAAGCTGTTGCTCAGCCTCATCTGCCCATGGCACTGCTCGCACAGAGGCACAGAGACTGGGGCTGCTTGCTTGTTTTGCCCCCTCAAACTTCAAACGTAGCTTAGGTGGTCCGTGCCGGGCGCCTCCGGCAGCCCTGCTCCGAAAATGCGAACGTCTCCAGACAGCTTGCAGGCAGAAAGAGCTAGCCTGGAAAGCTGTTGCTCAGCCTCATCTGCCCATGGCACTGCTCGCACAGAGGCACAGAGACTGGGGCTGCTTGCTTGTCTTGCCCCCTCAAACTTCAAACGTAGCTTAGGTGGTCCGTGCCAGGCGCCTCCGGCAGCCCTGCTCCGAAAATGCGAACGTCTGCAGATAGCTCTCAGGCAGAAAGAGCTAGCCTGGAAAGCTGTCGCTCAGCCTCATCTGCCCATGGCACTGCTCGCACAGAGGCACAGAGACTGGGGCTGCTTGCTTGTCTTGCCCCCTCAAACTTCAAACGTAGCTTAGGTGGTCCGTGCCAGGCGCCTCCGGCAGCCCTGCTCCGAAAATGCAAACGTCTGCAGATAGCTCTCAGGCAGAAAGAGCTAGCCTGGAAAGCTGTTGCTCAGCCTCATCTGCCCATGGCACTGCTTGCACAGAGGCACAGAGACTGGGGCTGCTTGCTTGTCTTGTCCCCTCAAACTTCAAACGTAGCTTAGGTGGTCCGTGCCGGGCGCCTCCGGCAGCCCTGCTCCGAAAATGCCAACGTCTGCAGATAGCTCGCAGGCAGAAAGAGCTAGCGTGGAAAGCTGTTTCTCAGCCTCATCTGCCCATGGCACTGCTCGCACAGAGGCACAGAGACTGGGGCTGCTTGCTTGTTTTGCCCCCTCAAACTTCAAACGTAGCTTAGGTGGTCCGTGCCGGGCGCCTCCGGCAGCCCTGCTCCGAAAAAGCGAACGTCTCCAGACAGCTTGCAGGCAGAAAGAGCTAGCCTGGAAAGCTGTTGCTCAGCCTCATCTGCCCATGGCACTGCTCGCACAGAGGCACAGAGACTGGGGCTGCTTGCTTGTCTTGCCCCCTCAAACTTCAAACGTATCTTAGGTGGTCCGTGCCGGGCGCCTCCGGCAGCCCTGCTCCGAAAATGCGAACGTCTGCAGATAGCTCGCAGGCAGAAAGAGCTAGCCTGGAAAGCTGTAGCTCAGCCTCATCTGCACATGGCACTGCTCGCACAGAGGCACAGAGACTGGGGCTGCTTGCTTGTCTTGTCCCCTCAAACTTCAAACGTAGCTTAGGTGGTCTGTGGAGGACGCATCCGGCAGCCCTGCTCCAAAAATGCAAACGTCTGCAGATAGCTTGCAGGCAGAAAGAGCTAGCCTGGAAAGCTGTTGCTCAGCCTCATCTGCCCATGGCACTGCTCGCACAGAGGCACAGAGACTGGGGCTGCTTGCTTGTCTTGTCCCCTCAAACTTCAAACGTAGCTTAGGTGGTCCGTGCTGGGCGCCTCCGGCAGTCCTGCTCCGAAAATGCGAACGTCTGCAGATAGCTCGCAGGCAGAAAGAGCTAGCCTGGAAAGCTGTTGCTCAGCCTCATCTGCCCATGGCACTGCTCGCACAGAGGCACAGAGACTGGGGCTGCTTGCTTGTCTTGTCCCCTCAAACTTCAAACGTATCTTAGGTGGTCCGTGCAGGGTGCCTCCGGCAGCCCTGCTCCGAAAATGCGAACGTCTGCAGATAGCTCGCAGGCAGAAAGAGCTAGCCTGGAAAGCTGTTGCTCAGCCTCATCTGCCCATGGCACTGCTCGCACAGACGCACAGAGACTGGGGCTGCTTGCTTGTCTTGTCCCCTCAAACTTCAAACGTATCTTAGGTGGTCCGTGCAGGGTGCCTCCGGCAGCCCTGCTCCGAAAATGCAAACGTCTGCAGATAGCTCGCAGGCAGAAAGAGCTAGCCTGGAAAGCTGTTGCTCAGCCTCATCTGCCCATGGCACTGCTCGCACAGAGGCACAGAGACTGGGGCTGCTTGCTTGTCTTGCCCCCTCAAACTTCAAACGTAGCTTAGGTGGTCCGTGCCGGGCGCATCCGGCAGCCCTGCTCCGAAAATGCGAACGTCTGCAGATAGCTGGCAGGCAGAAAGAGCTAGCCTGGAAAGCTGTTGCTCAGCCTCATCTGCCCATGGCACTGCTCGCACAGAGGCACAGAGACTGAGGCTGCTTGCTTGTTTTGCCCCCTCAAACTTCAAACGTAGCTTAGGTGGTCCTTGCCGGGCGCCTCCGGCAGCCCTTCTCCGAAAATGCAAACGTCTGCAGATAGCTCTCAGGCAGAAAGAGCTAGCCTGGAAAGCTGTTGGTCAGCCTCATCTGCCCATGGCACTGCTCGCACAGAGGCACAGAGACTGGGGCTGCTTGCTTGTCTTGCCCCCTCAAACTTCAAACGTAACTTAGGTGGTCCATGCCGGGCGCCTCCGACAGCCCTGCTCCGAAAATGCGAACGTCTGCAGATAGCTCGCAGGCAGAAAGAGCTAGCCTGGAAAGCTGTTGCTCAGCCTCATCTGCCCATGGCACTGCTCGCACAGAGGCACAGAGACTGGGGCTGCTTGCTTGTCTTGCCCCCTCAAACTTCAAACGTAGCTTAGGTGGTCCTTGCTGGGCGCCTCCGGCAGCCCTGCTCCGAAAATGCGAACGTCTGCAGATAGCTCGCAGGCAGAAAGAGCTAGCCTGGAGAGCTGTTGCTCAGCCTCATCTGCCCATGGCACTGCTCGCACAGAGGCACAGAGACTGGGGCTGCTTGCTTGTCTTGCCCCCTCAAACTTCAAACGTAGCTTAGGTGGTCCGTGCCGGGCGCCTCCGGCAGCCCTGCTCCGAAAATGCGAACGTCTGCAGATAGCTCACAGGCAGAAAGAGCTAGCCTGGAAAGCTGTTGCTCAGCCTCATCTGCCCATGGCACTGCTCGCACAGAGGCACAGAGACTGGGGCTGCTTGCTTGTCTTGTCCCCTCAAACTTCAAACGTAGCTTAGGTGTTCTGTGCCGGGCTCCTCCGGCAGCCCTGCTCCGAAAATGCAAACGTCTGCAGATAGCTCGCAGGCAGAAAGAGCTAGCCTGGAAAGCTGTTGCTCAGCCTCATCTGCCCATGGCACTGCTCGCACAGAGGCACAGAGACGGGGGCTGCTTGCTTGTCTTGTCCCCTCAAACTTCAAACGTAGCTTAGGTGGTCTGTGCCGGGCGCCTCCGGCAGCCCTGCTCCGAAAATGCGAACGTCTGCAGATAGATCGCAGGCAGAAAGAGCTAGCCTGGAAAGCTGTTGCTCAGCCTCATCTGCCCATGGCACTGCTCGCACAGAGGCACAGAGACTGGGGCTGCTTGCTTGTCTTGTCCCCTCAAACTTCAAACGTAGCTTAGGTTGTCCGTGCCGGGCGCCTCCGGCAGCCCTGCTCCGAAAATGCGAACGTCTGCAGATAGCTCGCAGGCAGAAAGAGCTAGCCTGGAAAGCTGTTGCTCAGCCTCATCTGCCCATGGCACTGCTCGCACAGAGGCACAGAGACTGGGGCTGCTTGCTTGTCTTGCCCCCTCAAACTTCAAACGTTGCTTAGGTGGTCCGTGCCGGGCGCCTCCGGCAGCCCTGCTCCGAAAATGCGAACGTCTGCAGATAGCTCGCAGGCAGAAAGAGCTAGCCTGGAAAGCTGTTGCTCAGCCTCATCTGCCCATGGCACTGCTCGCACAGAGGCACAGAGACGGGGGCTGCTTGCTTGTCTTGTCCCCTCAAACTTCAAACGTAACTTAGGTGGTCCGTGCCGGGCGCCTCCGGCAGCCCTGCTCCGAAAATGCCAACATCTGCAGATAGCTCGCAGGCAGAAAGAGCTAGCCTGGAAAGCTGTTGCTCAGCCTCATCTGCCCATGGCACTGCTCGCACAGAGGCACAGAGACTGGGGCTGCTTGCTTGTCTTGTCCCCTCAAACTTCAAACGTATCTTAGGTGGTCCGTGCCAGGCGCCTCCGGCAGCCCTGCTCCGAAAATGCGAACGTCTGCAGATAGCTCGCAGGCAGAAAGAGCTAGCCTGGAAAGCTGTTGCTCAGCCTCATCTGCCCATGGCACTGCTCACACAGAGGCACAGAGACTGGGGCTGCTTGCTTGTCTTGTCCCCTCAAACTTCAAATGTAGCTTAGGTGGTCCGTGCCGGGCGCCTCCGGCAGCCCTGCTCCGAAAATGCCAACATCTGCAGATAGCTCGCAGGCAGAAAGAGCTAGCCTGGAAAGCTGTTGCTCAGCCTCATCTGCCCATGGCACTGCTCGCACAGAGGCACAGAGACTGGGGCTGCTTGCTTGTCTTGTCCCCTCAAACTTCAAACGTAGCTTAGTTGGTCCGTGTCAGGCGCCTCCGGCAGCCCTGCTCCGAAAATGCGAACGTCTGCAGATAGCTCGCAGGCAGAAAGAGCTAGCCTGGAAAGCTGTTGCTCAGCCTCATCTGCCCATGGCACTGCTCACACAGAGGCACAGAGACTGGGGCTGCTTGCTTGTCTTGTCCCCTCAAACTTCAAATGTAGCTTAGGTGGTCTGTGCCGGGCGCCTCCGGCAGCCCTGCTCCGAAAATGCGAACGTCTGCAGATAGCTCGCAGGCAGAAAGAGCTAGCCTGGAAAGCTGTTGCTCAGCCTCATCTGCCCATGGCACTGCTCGCACAGAAGCACAGAGACTGGGGCTGCTTACTTGTTTTGCCCCCTCAAACTTCAAACGTAGCTTAGGTGGTCCTTGCCGAGCGCCTCCGGCAGCCCTGCTCCGAAAATGCAAACGTCTGCAGATAGCTCGCAGGCAGAAAGAGCTAGCCTGGAAAGCTGTTGCTCAGCCTCATCTGCCCATGGCACTGCTCGCACAGAGGCACAGAGACTGGGGCTGCTTGCTTGTCTTGTCCCCTCAAACTTCAAACGTAGCTTAGGTAGTCCGTGCCGGGCGCCTCCGGCAGCCCTGCTCCAAAAATGCGAACGTCTGCAGATAGCTCGCAGGCAGAAAGAGCTAGCCTGGAAAGCTGTTGCTCAGCCTCATCTGCCCATGGCACTGCTCGCACAGAGGCACAGAGACTGGGGCTGCTTCCTTGTCTTGTCCTCTCAAACTTCAAACGTAGCTTAGGTGGTCCGTGCCGGGCGCCTCCGGCAGCCCTGCTCCAAAAATGCGAACGTCTGCAGATAGCTCGCAGGCAGAAAGAGCTAGCCTGGAAAGCTGTTGCTCAGCCTCATCTGCCCATGGCACTGCTCGCACAGAGGCACAGAGACTGGGGCTGCTTGCTTGTTTTGCACCCTCAAACTTCAAACGTAGCTTAGGTGGTCCGTGCCGGGCGCCTCCGGCAGCCCTGCTCCGAAAATGCGAACGTCTGCAGATAGCTCGCAGGCAGAAAGAGCTAGCCTGGAAAGCTGTTGCTCAGCCTCATCTGCCCATGGCACTGCTCGCACAGAGGCACAGAGACTGGGGCTGCTTGCTTGTCTTGTCCCCTCAAACTTCAAATGTAGCTTAGGTGGTCCGTGCCGGGCGCCTCCGGCAGCCCTGCTCCGAAAATGCAAACGTCTGCAGATAGCTCGCAGGCAGAAAGAGCTAGCCTGGAAAGCTGTTGCTCAGACTCATCTGCCCATGGCACTGCTCGCACAGAGGCACAGAGACTGGGGCTGCTTACTTGTTTTGCCCCCTCAAACTTCAAACGTAGCTTAGGTGGTCCGTGTCAGGCGCCTCCGGCAGCCCTGCTCCAAAAATTCGAACGTCTGCAGATAGCTCGCAGGCAGAAAGAGCTAGCCTGGAAAGCTGTTGCTCAGCCTCATCTGCCCATGGCACTGCTCGCACAGAGGCACAGAGACTGGGGCTGCTTGCTGTTCTTGCCCCCTCAAACTTCAAACGTAACTTAGGTGGTCCGTGCCGGGCGCCTCCGGCAGCCCTGCTCCGAAAATGCAAACGTCTGCAGATAGCTCGCAGGCAGAAAGAGCTAGCCTGGAAAGCTGTTGCTCAGCCTCATCTGCCCATGGCACTGCTCGCACAGAGGCACAGAGACTGGGGCTGCTTGCTTGTCTTGTCCCCTCAAACTTCAAACGTAGTTTAGGTGGTCCGTGCCGGGCGCCTCCGGCAGCCCTGCTCCGAAAATGCAAACGTCTGCAGATAGCTCGCAGGCAGAAAGAGCTAGCCTGGAAAGCTGTTGCTCAGCCTCATCTGCCCATGGCACTGCTCGCACAGAGGCACAGAGACTGGGGTTGCTTGCTTGTCTTGCCCCCTCAAACTTCAAACGTAGCTTAGGTGGTCCGTGCCGGGCGCCTCCGGCAGCCCTGCTCCGAAAATGCAAACGTCTGCAGATACATCGCAGGCAGAAAGAGCTAGCCTGGAAAGCTGTTGCTCAGCCTCATCTGCCCATGGCACTGCTCGCACAGAGGCACAGAGACTGGGGCTGCTTGCTTGTCTTGTCCCCTCAAACTTCAAACGTAGCTTAGGTGGTCCGTGCCAGGCGCCTCTGGCAGCCCTGCTCCGAAAATGCAAACGTCTGCAGATAGCTCGCAGGCAGAAAGAGCTAGCCTGGAAAGCTGTTGCTCAGCCTCATCTGCCCATGGCACTGCTCGCACAGAGGCACAGAGACTGGGGCTGCTTGCTTGTCTTGTCCCCTCAAACTTCAAACGTAGCTTAGGTGGTCTGTGCCGGGCGCCTCCGGCAGCCCTGCTCCGAAAATGCAAACGTCTGCAGATAGCTCGCAGGCAGAAAGAGCTAGCCTGGAAAGCTGTTGCTCAGCCTCATCTGCCCATGGCACTGCTCGCACAGAGGCACAGAGACTGGGGCTGCTTGCTTGTCTTGTCCCCTCAAACTTCAAATGTAGCTTAGGTGGTCCGTGCCGGGCGCCTCCGGCAGCCCTGCTCCAAAAATGCGAACGTCTGCAGATAGCTCGCAGGCAGAAAGAGCTAGCCTGGAAAGCTGTTGCTCAGCCTCATCTGCCCATGGCACTGCTCGCACAGAGGCACAGAGACTGGGGCTGCTTGCTTGTCTTGTCCTCTCAAACTTCAAACGTAGCTTAGGTTGTCTGTGCCGGGCGCCTCCGGCAGCCCTGCTCCGAAAATGCGAACGTCTGCAGATAGCTCGCAGGCAGAAAGAGCTAGCCTGGAAAGCTGTTGCTCAGCCTCATCTGCCCATGGCACTGCTCGCACAGAGGCACAGAGACTGGGGCTGCTTGCTTGTTTTGCCCCCTCAAACTTCAAACGTAGCTTAGGTGGTCCGTGCCAGGCGCCTCCGGCAGCCCTGCTCCGAAAATGCAAACGTCTGCAGATAGCTCGCAGGCAGAAAGAGCTAGCCTGGAAAGCTGTTGCTCAGCCTCATCTGCCCATGGCACTGCTCGCACAGAGGCACAGAGACTGGGGCTGCTTGCTTGTTTTGCACCCTCAAACTTCAAACGTAGCTTAGGTGGTCCGTGCCGGGCGCCTCCGACAGCCCTGCTACAAAAATGCCAACGTCTGCAGATAGCTCGCAGGCAGAAAGAGCTAGCCTGGAAAGCTGTTGCTCAGCCTCATCTGCCCATGGCACTGCTCGCACAGAGGCACAGAGACTGGGGCTGCTTGCTTGTCTTGTCCCCTCAAACTTCAAACGTACCTTAGGTTGTCCGTGCCGGGCGCCTCCGGCAGCCCTGCTCCGAAAATGGAAACGTCTGCAGATAGCTCGCAGGCAGAAAGAGCTAGCCTGGAAAGCTGTTGCTCAGCCTCATCTGCCCATGGCACTGCTCGCACAGAGGCACAGAGACTGGGGCTGCTTGCGTGTCTTGCCCCCTCAAACTTCAAACGTAACTTAGGTGGTCCGTGCCGGGCGCATCCGGCAGCCCTGCTCCGAAAATGCCAACGTCTGCAGATAGCTCGCAGGCAGAAAGAGCTAGACTGGAAAGCTGTTGCTCAGCCTCATCTGCCCATGGCACTGCTCGCACAGAGGCACAGAGACTGGGGCTGCTTGCTTGTCTTGTCCCCTCAAACTTGAAATGTAGCTTAGGTGGTATGTGCCGGGCGCATCCGGCAGCCCTGCTCCGAAAATGCAAACGTCTGCAGATAGCTCGCAGGCAGAAAGAGCTAGCCTGGAAAGCTGTTGCTCAGCCTCATCTGCCCATGGCACTGCTCGCACAGAGGCACAGAGACTGGGGCTGCTTACTTGTTTTGCCCCCTCAAACTTCAAACGTAGCTTAGGTGGTCCTTGACGGGCGCCTCCGGCAGCCCTGCTCCGAAAATGCGAACGTCTGCAGATAGCTCGCAGGCAGAAAGAGCTAGCCTGGAAAGCTGTTGCTCAGCCTCATCTGCCCATGGCACTGCTCGCACAGAGGCACAGAGACTGGGGCTGCTTGCTTGTCTTGTCCCCTCAAACTTCAAACGTAGCTTAGGTGTTCTGTGCCGGGCTCCTCCGGCAGCCCTGCTCCGAAAATGCAAACGTCTGCAGATAGCTCGCAGGCAGAAAGAGCTAGCCTGGAAAGCTGTTGCTCAGCCTCATCTGCCCATGGCACTGCTCGCACAGAGGCACAGAGACTGGGGCTGCTTGCTTGTTTTGTCCCCTCAAACTTCAAACGTAGCTTAGGTGGTCTGTGCCGGGCGCCTCCGGCAGCCCTGCTCCGAAAATGCGAACGTCTGCAGATAGCTCGCAGGCAGAAAGAGCTAGCCTGGAAAGCTGTTGCTCAGCCTCATCTGCCCATGGCACTGCTCGCACAGAGGCACAGAGACTGGGGCTGCTTGCTTGTCTTGTCCCCTCAAACTTCAAACGTAGCTTAGGTGGTCTGTGCCGGGCGCCTCCGGCAGCCCTGCTCCGAAAATGCGAACGTCTGCAGATAGCTCGCAGGCAGAAAGAGCTAGCCTGGAAAGCTGTTGCTCAGCCTCATCTGCCCATGGCACTGCTCGCACAGAGGCACAGAGACTGGGGCTGCTTGCTTGTCTTGCCCCCTCAAACTTCAAACGTAGCTTAGGTTGTCCGTGCCGGGCGCCTCCGGCAGCCCTGCTCCGAAAATGCGAACGTCTGCAGATAGCTCGCAGGCAGAAAGAGCTAGCCTGGAAAGCTGTTGCTCAGCCTCATCTGCCCATGGCACTGCTCGCACAGAGGCACAGAGACTGGGGCTGCTTGCTTGTCTTGCCCCCTCAAACTTCAAACGTAGCTTAGGTGGTCCGTGCCGGGCGCCTCCGGCAGCCCTGCTCCAAAAATGCGAACGTCTGCAGATAGCTCGCAGGCAGAAAGAGCTAGCCTGGAAAGCTGTTGCTCAGCCTCATCTGCCCATGGCACTGCTCGCACAGAGGCACAGAGACTGGGGCTGCTTGCTTGTCTTGTCCCCTCAAACTTCAAACGTAACTTAGGTGGTCCGTGCCGGGCGCCTCCGGCAGCCCTGCTCCGAAAATGCCAACATCTGCAGATAGCTCGCAGGCAGAAAGAGCTAGCCTGGAAAGCTGTTGCTCAGCCTCATCTGCCCATGGCACTGCTCGCACAGAGGCACAGAGACTGGGGCTGCTTGCTTGTCTTGTCCCCTCAAACTTCAAACGTAGCTTAGGTGGTCCGTGCCAGGCGCCTCCGGCAGCCCTGCTCCGAAAATGCGAACGTCTGCAGATAGCTCGCAGGCAGAAAGAGCTAGCCTGGAAAGCTGTTGCTCAGCCTCATCTGCCCATGGCACTGCTCACACAGAGGCACAGAGACTGGGGCTGCTTGCTTGTCTTGTCCCCTCAAACTTCAAACGTAGCTTAGGTGGTCCGTGCCGGGCGCCTCCGGCAGCCCTGCTCCGAAAATGCGAACGTCTGCAGATAGCTCGCAGGCAGAAAGAGCTAGCCTGGAAAGCTGTTGCTCAGCCTCATCTGCCCATGGCACTGCTCGCACAGAAGCACAGAGACTGGGGCTGCTTACTTGTTTTGCCCCCTCAAACTTCAAACGTAGCTTAGGTGGTCCTTGCCGGGCGCCTCCGGCAGCCCTGCTCCGAAAATGCAAACGTCTGCAGATAGCTCGCAGGCAGAAAGAGCTAGCCTGGAAAGCTGTTGCTCAGCCTCATCTGCCCATGGCACTGCTCGCACAGAGGCACAGAGACTGGGGCTGCTTGCTTGTCTTCTCCCCTCAAACTTCAAACGTAGCTTAGGTAGTCCGTGCCGGGCGCATCCGGCAGCCCTGCTCCAAAAATGCGAACGTCTGCAGATAGCTCGCAGGCAGAAAGAGCTAGCCTGGAAAGCTGTTGCTCAGCCTCATCTGCCCATGGCACTGCTCGCACAGAGGCACAGAGACTGGGGCTGCTTGCTTGTCTTGTCCTCTCAAACTTCAAACGTAGCTTAGGTGGTCCGTGCCGGGCGCCTCCGGCAGCCCTGCTCCAAAAATGCGAACGTCTGCATATAGCTCGCAGGCAGAAAGAGCTAGCCTGGAAAGCTGTTGCTCAGCCTCATCTGCCCATGGCACTGCTCGCACAGAGGCACAGAGACTGGGGCTGCTTGCTTGTTTTGCCCCCTCAAACTTCAAACGTAGCTTAGGTGGTCCGTGCCGGGCGCCTCCGGCAGCCCTGCTCCAAAAATGCGAACGTCTGCAGATAGCTCGCAGGCAGAAAGAGCTAGCCTGGAAAGCTGTTGCTCAGCCTCATCTGCCCATGGCACTGCTCGCACAGAGGCACAGAGACTGGGGCTGCTTGCTTGTCTTGTCCCCTCAAACTTCAAATGTAGCTTAGGTGGTCCGTGCCGGTCGCCTCCAGCAGCCCTGCTCCGAAAATGCAAACGTCTGCAGATAGCTCGCAGGCAGAAAGAGCTAGCCTGGAAAGCTGTTGCTCAGACTCATCTGCCCATGGCACTGCTCGCACAGAGGCACAGAGACTGGGGCTGCTTACTTGTTTTGCCCCCTCAAACTTCAAACGTAGCTTAGGTGGTCCGTGTCAGGCGCCTCCGGCAGCCCTGCTCCAAAAATTCGAACGTCTGCAGATAGCTCGCAGGCAGAAAGAGCTAGCCTGGAAAGCTGTTGCTCAGCCTCATCTGCCCATGGCACTGCTCGCACAGAGGCACAGAGACTGGGGCTGCTTGCTGTTCTTGCCCCCTCAAACTTCAAACGTAACTTAGGTGGTCCGTGCCGGGCGCCTCCGGCAGCCCTGCTCCGAAAATGCAAACGTCTGCAGATAGCTCGCAGGCAGAAAGAGCTAGCCTGGAAAGCTGTTGCTCAGCCTCATCTGCCCATGGCACTGCTCGCACAGAGGCACAGAGACTGGGGCTGCTTGCTTGTCTTGTCCCCTCAAACTTCAAATATAGCTTAGGTGGTCCGTGCCGGGCGCCTCCGGCAGCCCTGCTCCGAAAATGCCAACGTCTGCAGATAGCTCGCAGGCAGAAAGAGCTAGCCTGGAAAGCTGTTGCTCAGCCTCATCTGCCCATGGCACTGCTCGCACAGAGGCACAGAGACTGGGGCTGCTTGCTTGTCTTGTCCCCTCAAACTTCAAACGTAGCTTAGGTGGTCTGTGCCGGGCGCCTCCGGCAGCCCTGCTCCGAAAATGCGAACGTCTGCAGATAGCTCGCAGGCAGAAAGAGCCAGCCTGGAAAGCTGTTGCTCAGCCTCATCTGCCCATGGCACTGCTCGCACAGAGGCACAGAGTCTGGGGCTGCTTGCTTGTTTTGCCCCCTCAAACTTCAAACGTAGCTTAGTTGGTCCGTGTCAGGCGCCTCCGGCAGCCCTGCTCCGAAAATGCGAACGTCTGCAGATAGCTCGCAGGCAGAAAGAGCTAGCCTGGAAAGCTGTTGCTCAGCCTCATCTGCCCATGGCACTGCTCGCACAGAGGCACAGAGACTGGGGCTGCTTGCTTGTCTTGCCCCCTCAAACTTCAAACGTAGCTTAGGTGGTCCGTGCCGGGCGCCTCCGGCAGCGCTGCTCCGAAAATGCAAACGTCTGCAGATAGATCGCAGGCAGAAAGAGCTAGCCTGGAAAGCTGTTGCTCAGCCTCATCTGCCCATGGCACTGCTCGCACAGAGGCACAGAGACTGGGGCTGCTTGCTTGTCTTGTCCCCTCAAACTTCAAACGTAGCTCTAGGTGGTCCGTGCCAGGCGCCTCTGGCAGCCCTGCTCCGAAAATCCAAACGTCTGCAGATAGCTCGCAGGCAGAAAGAGCTAGCCTGGAAAGCTGTTGCTCAGCCTCATCTGCCCATGGCACTGCTCGCACAGAGGCACAGAGACTGGGGCTGCTTGCTTGTCTTGTCCTCTCAAACTTCAAACGTAGCTTAGGTTGTCTGTGCCGGGCGCCTCCGGCAGCCCTGCTCCGAAAATGCGAACGTCTGCAGATAGCTCGCAGGCAGAAAGAGCTAGCCTGGAAAGCTGTTGCTCAGCCTCATCTGCCCATGGCACTGCTCGCACAGAGGCACAGAGACTGGGGCTGCTTGCTTGTTTTGCCCTCTCAAACTTCAAACGTAGCTTTGGTGGTCCGTGCCAGGCGCCTCCGGCAGCCCTGCTCCGAAAATGCAAACGTCTGCAGATAGCTCGCAGGCAGAAAGAGCTAGCCTGGAAAGCTGTTGCTCAGCCTCATCTGCCCATGGCACTGCTCGCACAGAGGCACAGAGACTGGGGCTGCTTGCTTGTCTTGTCCCCTCAAACTTCAAACGTAGCTTAGGTGGTCCGTGCCAGGCGCCTCCGGCAGCCCTGCTCCGAAAATGCGAACGTCTGCAGATAGCTCGCAGGCAGAAAGAGCTAGCCTGGAAAGCTGTTGCTCAGCCTCATCTGCCCATGGCACTGCTCGCACAGAGGCACAGAGACTGGGGCTGCTTGCTTGTCTTGTCCCCTCAAACTTCAAACGTAGCTTAGGTAGTCCGTGCCGGGCGCATCCGGCAGCCCTGCTCCAAAAATGCGAACGTCTGCAGATAGCTCGCAGCCAGAAAGAGCTAGCCTGGAAAGCTGTTGCTCAGCCTCATCTGCCCATGGCACTGCTCGCACAGAGGCACAGAGACTGGGGCTGCTTGCTTGTCTTGTCCTCTCAAACTTCAAACGTAGCTTAGGTGGTCCGTGCCGGGCGCCTCCGGCAGCCCTGCTCCAAAAATGCGAACGTCTGCAGATAGCTCGCAGGCAGAAAGAGCTAGCCTGGAAAGCTGTTGCTCAGCCTCATCTGCCCATGGCACTGCTCGCACAGAGGCACAGAGACTGGGGCTGCTTGCTTGTTTTGCACCCTCAAACTTCAAACGTAGCTTAGGTGGTCCGTGCCGGGCGCCTCCGGCAGCCCTGCTCCGAAAATGCCAACGTCTGCAGATAGCTCGCAGGCAGAAAGAGCTAGCCTGGAAAGCTGTTGCTCAGCCTCATCTGCCCATGGCACTGCTCGCACAGAGGCACAGAGACGGGGGCTGCTTGCTTGTCTTGTCCCCTCAAACTTCAAACGTAACTTAGGTGGTCCGTGCCGGGCGCCTCCGGCAGCCCTGCTCCGAAAATGCAAACGTCTGCAGATAGCTCGCAGGCAGAAAGAGCTAGCCTGGAAAGCTGTTGCTCAGCCTCATCTGCCCATGGCACTGCTCGCACAGAGGCACAGAGACTGGGGCTGCTTGCTTGTCTTGTCCCCTCAAACTTCAAACGTAGCTTAGGTGGTCCGTGCCGGGCGCCTCCGGCAGCCCTGCTCCGAAAATGCGAACGTCTGCAGATAGCTCGCAGGCAGAAAGAGCTAGCCTGGAAAGCTGTTGCTCAGCCTCATCTGCCCATGGCACTGCTCGCACAGAGGCACAGAGACTGGGGCTGCTTGCTTGTCTTGTCCCCTCAAACTTCAAACGTAGCTTAGGTGGTCTGTGCCGGGCGCCTCCGGCAGCCCTGCTCCGAAAATGCGAACGTCTGCAGATAGCTCGCAGGCAGAAAGAGCTAGCCTGGAAAGCTGTTGCTCAGCCTCATCTGCCCATGGCACTGCTCGCACAGAGGCACAGAGACTGGGGCTGCTTGCTTGTCTTGTCCCCTCAAACTTCAAATATAGCTTAGGTGGTCCGTGCCGGGCGCCTCCGGCAGCCCTGCTCCGAAAATGCGAACGTCTGCAGATAGCTCGCAGGCAGAAAGAGCTAGCCTGGAAAGCTGTTGCTCAGCCTCATCTGCCCATGGCACTGCTCGCACAGAGGCACAGAGACTGGGGCTGCTTGCTTGTCTTGTCCCCTCAAACTTCAAACGTAGCTTAGGTGGTCTGTGCCGGGCGCCTCCGGCAGCCCTGCTCCGAAAATGCGAACGTCTGCAGATAGATCGCAGGCAGAAAGAGCCAGTCTGGAAAGCTGTTGCTCAGCCTCATCTGCCCATGGCACTGCTCGCACAGAGGCACAGAGACTGGGGCTGCTTGCTTGTTTTGCCCCCTCAAACTTCAAACGTATCTTAGTTGGTCCGTGTCAGGCGCCTCCGGCAGCCCTGCTCCGAAAATGCGAACGTCTGCAGATAGCTCGCAGGCAGAAAGAGCTAGCCTGGAAAGCTGTTGCTCAGCCTCATCTGCCCATGGCACTGCTCGCACAGAGGCACAGAGACTGGGGCTGCTTGCTTGTCTTGCCCCCTCAAACTTCAAACGTAGCTTAGGTGGTCCGTGCCGGGCGCCTCCGGCAGCCCTGCTCCGAAAATGCCAACGTCTGCAGATAGCTCGCAGGCAGAAAGAGCTAGCCTGGAAAGCTGTTGCTCAGCCTCATCTGCCCATGGCACTGCTCGCACAGAGGCACAGAGACTGGGGCTGCTTGCTTGTCTTGTCCCCTCAAACTTCAAACGTAGCTTAGGTGGTCAGTGCCAGGCGCCTCTGGCAGCCCTGCTCCGAAAATCCAAACGTCTGCAGATAGCTCGCAGGCAGAAAGAGCTAGCCTGGAAAGCTGTTGCTCAGCCTCATCTGCCCATGGCACTGCTCGCACAGAGGCACAGAGACTGGGGCTGCTTGCTTGTCTTGTCCTCTCAAACTTCAAACGTAGCTTAGGTTGTCTGTGCCGGGCGCCTCCGGCAGCCCTGCTCCGAAAATGCGAACGTCTGCAGATAGCTCGCAGGCAGAAAGAGCTAGCCTGGAAAGCTGTTGCTCAGCCTCATCTGCCCATGGCACTGCTCGCACAGAGGCACAGAGACTGGGGCTGCTTGCTTGTTTTGCCCCCTCAAACTTCAAACGTAGCTTTGGTGGTCCGTGCCAGGCGCCTCCGGCAGCCCTGCTCCGAAAATGCAAACGTCTGCAGATAGCTCGCAGGCAGAAAGAGCTAGCCTGGAAAGCTGTTGCTCAGCCTCATCTGCCCATGGCACTGCTCGCACAGAGGCACAGAGACGGGGGCTGCTTGCTTGTTTTGCACCCTCAAACTTCAAACGTAGCTTAGGTGGTCCGTGCCGGGCGCCTCCGACAGCCCTGCTCCAAAAATGCGAACGTCTGCAGATAGCTCGCAGGCAGAAAGAGCTAGCCTGGAAAGCTGTTGCTCAGCCTCATCTGCCCATGGCACTGCTCGCACAGAGGCACAGAGACTGGGGCTGCTTGCTTGTTTTGCCCCCTCAAACTTCAAACGTAGCTTAGGTGGTCCGTGCCAGGCACCTCCGGCAGCCCTGCTCCGAAAATGCGAACGTCTGCAGATAGCTCGCAGGCAGAAAGAGCTAGCCTGGAAAGCTGTTGCTCAGCCTCATCTGCCCATGGCACTGCTCGCACAGAGGCACAGAGACTGGGGCTGCTTGCTTGTCTTGCCCCCTCAAAATTCAAACGTAACTTAGGTGGTCCGTGCCGGGCGCCTCCGGCAGCCCTGCTCCGAAAATGCCAACGTCTGCAGATAGCTCGCAGGCAGAAAGAGCTAGACTGGAAAGCTGTTGCTCAGCCTCATCTGCCCATGGCACTGCTCGCACAGAGGCACAGAGACTGGGGCTGCTTGCTTGTCTTGTCCCCTCAAACTTGAAATGTAGCTTAGGTGGTATGTGCCGGGCGCATCCGGCAGCCCTGCTCTGAAAATCCAAACGTCTGCAGATAGCTCGCAGGCAGAAAGAGCTAGCCTGGAAAGCTGTTGCTCAGCCTCATCTGCCCATGGCACTGCTCGCACAGAGGCACAGAGACTGGGGCTGCTTGTTTGTCTTGTCCCCTCAAACTTCAAACGTAGCTTAGGTGGTCCGTGCCGGGCGCCTCTGGCAGCCCTGCTCCGAAAATGCGAACGTCTGCAGATAGCTCGCAGGCAGAAAGAGCTAGCCTGGAAAGCTGTTGCTCAGCCTCATCTGCCCATGGCACTGCTCGCACAGAGGCACAGAGACTGGGGCTTCTTGCTTGTTTTGCCCCCTCAAACTTCAAACGTAGCTTAGGTGGTCTGTGCCGGGCTCCTCCGGCAGCCCTGCTCCGAAAATGCAAACGTCTGCAGATAGCTCGCAGGCAGAAAGAGCTAGCCTGGAAAGCTGTTGCTCAGCCTCATCTGCCCATGGCACTGCTCGCACAGAGGCACAGAGACTGGGGCTGCTTGCTTGTCTTGTCCCCTAAAAATTCAAACGTAGCTTAGGTGGTCTGTGCCGGGCGCCTCCGGCAGCCCTGCTCCGAAAATCCAAACGTCTGCAGATAGATCGCAGGCAGAAAGAGCTAGCCTGGAAAGCTGTTGCTCAGCCTCATCTGCCCATGGCACTGCTCGCACAGAGGCACAGAGACGGGGGCTGCTTGCTTGTCTTGTCCCCTCAAACTTCAAACGTAGCTTAGGTTGTCCGTGCCGGGCGCCTCCGGCAGCCCTGCTCCGAAAATGCGAACGTCTGCAGATAGCTCGCAGGCAGAAAGAGCTAGCCTGGAAAGCTGTTGCTCAGCCTCATCTGCCCATGGCACTGCTCGCACAGAGGCACAGAGACTGGGGCTGCTTGCTTGTCTTGCCCCCTCAAACTTCAAACGTAGCTTAGGTGGTCTGTGCCGGGCGCCTCCGGCAGCCCTGCTCCGAAAATGCGAACGTCTGCAGATAGCTCGCAGGCAGAAAGAGCTAGCCTGGAAAGCTGTTGCTCAGCCTCATCTGCCCATGGCACTGCTCGCACAGAGGCACAGAGACGGGGGCTGCTTGCTTGTCTTGTCCCCTCAAACTTCAAACGTAACGCAGGTGGTCCGTGCCGGGCGCCTCCGGCAGCCCTGCTCCGAAAATGCCAACGTCTGCAGATAGCTCGCAGGCAGAAAGAGCTAGCCTGGAAAGCTGTTGCTCAGCCTCATCTGCCCATGGCACTGCTCGCACAGAGGCACAGAGACTGGGGCTGCTTGCTTGTCTTGTCCCCTCAAACTTCAAACGTAGCTTAGGTGGTCCGTGCCAGGCGCCTCCGGCAGCCCTGCTCCGAAAATGCGAACGTCTGCAGATAGCTCGCAGGCAGAAAGAGCTAGCCTGGAAAGCTGTTGCTCAGCCTCATCTGCCCATGGCACTGCTCACACAGAGGCACAGAGACTGGGGCTGCTTGCTTGTCTTGTCCTCTCAAACTTCAAATGTAGCTTAGGTGGTCCGTGCCGGGCGCCTCCGGCAGCCCTGCTCCGAAAATGCGAACGTCTGCAGATAGCTCGCAGGCAGAAAGAGCTAGCCTGGAAAGCTGTTGCTCAGCCTCATCTGCCCATGGCACTGCTCGCACAGAGGCACAGAGACTGGGGCTGCTTGCTTGTCTTGTCCCCTCAAACTTCAAACGTAGCTTAGGTAGTCAGTGCCGGGCGCATCCGGCAGCCCTGCTCCGAAAATGCGAACGTCTGCAGATAGCTCGCAGGCAGAAAGAGCTAGCCTGGAAAGCTGTTGCTCAGCCTCATCTGCCCATGGCACTGCTCGCACAGAGGCACAGAGACTGGGGCTGCTTGCTTGTCTTGTCCTCTCAAACTTCAAACGTAGCTTAGGTTGTCTGTGCCGGGCGCCTCCGGCAGCCCTGCTCCGAAAATGCGAACGTCTGCAGATAGCTCGCAGGCAGAAAGAGCTAGCCTGGAAAGCTGTTGCTCAGCCTCATCTGCCCATGGCACTGCTCGCACAGAGGCACAGAGACTGGGGCTGCTTGCTTGTTTTGCCCCCTCAAACTTCAAACGTAGCTTTGGTGGTCCGTGCCAGGCGCCTCCGGCAGCCCTGCTCCGAAAATGCAAACGTCTGCAGATAGCTCGCAGGCAGAAAGAGCTAGCCTGGAAAGCTGTTGCTCAGCCTCATCTGCCCATGGCACTGCTCGCACAGAGGCACAGAGACGGGGGCTGCTTGCTTGTTTTGCACCCTCAAACTTCAAACGTAGCTTAGGTGGTCCGTGCCGGGCGCCTCCGACAGCCCTGCTCCAAAAATGCGAACGTCTGCAGATAGCTCGCAGGCAGAAAGAGCTAGCCTGGAAAGCTGTTGCTCAGCCTCATCTGCCCATGGCACTGCTCGCACAGAGGCACAGAGACTGGGGCTGCTTGCTTGTTTTGCCCCCTCAAACTTCAAACGTAGCTTAGGTGGTCCGTGCCAGGCACCTCCGGCAGCCCTGCTCCGAAAATGCGAACGTCTGCAGATAGCTCGCAGGCAGAAAGAGCTAGCCTGGAAAGCTGTTGCTCAGCCTCATCTGCCCATGGCACTGCTCGCACAGAGGCACAGAGACTGGGGCTGCTTGCTTGTCTTGCCCCCTCAAACTTCAAACGTAACTTAGGTGGTCCGTGCCGGGCGCCTCCGGCAGCCCTGCTCCGAAAATGCCAACGTCTGCAGATAGCTCGCAGGCAGAAAGAGCTAGACTGGAAAGCTGTTGCTCAGCCTCATCTGCCCATGGCACTGCTCGCACAGAGGCACAGAGACTGGGGCTGCTTGCTTGTCTTGTCCCCTCAAACTTGAAATGTAGCTTAGGTGGTATGTGCCGGGCGCATCCGGCAGCCCTGCTCCGAAAATCCAAACGTCTGCAGATAGCTCGCAGGCAGAAAGAGCTAGCCTGGAAAGCTGTTGCTCAGCCTCATCTGCCCATGGCACTGCTCGCACAGAGGCACAGAGACTGGGGCTGCTTGTTTGTCTTGTCCCCTCAAACTTCAAACGTAGCTTAGGTGGTCCGTGCCGGGCGCCTCTGGCAGCCCTGCTCCGAAAATGCGAACGTCTGCAGATAGCTCGCAGGCAGAAAGAGCTAGCCTGGAAAGCTGTTGCTCAGCCTCATCTGCCCATGGCACTGCTCGCACAGAGGCACAGAGACTGGGGCTGCTTGCTTGTCTTGTCCCCTCAAACTTCAAACGTAGCTTAGGTGGTCTGTGGCGGGCTCCTCCGGCAGCCCTGCTCCGAAAATGCAAACGTCTGCAGATAGCTCGCAGGCAGAAAGAGCTAGCCTGGAAAGCTGTTGCTCAGCCTCATCTGCCCATGGCACTGCTCGCACAGAGGCACAGAGACTGGGGCTGCTTGCTTGTCTTGTCCCCTCAAAATTCAAACGTAGCTTAGGTGGTCTGTGCCGGGCGCCTCCGGCAGCCCTGCTCCGAAAATCCAAACGTCTGCAGATAGATCGCAGGCAGAAAGAGCTAGCCTGGAAAGCTGTTGCTCAGCCTCATCTGCCCATGGCACTGCTCGCACAGAGGCACAGAGACTGGGGCTGCTTGCTTGTCTTGTCCCCTCAAACTTCAAACGTAGCTTAGGTTGTCCGTGCCGGGCGCCTCCGGCAGCCCTGCTCCGAAAATGCGAACGTCTGCAGATAGCTCGCAGGCAGAAAGAGCTAGCCTGGAAAGCTGTTGCTCAGCCTCATCTGCCCATGGCACTGCTCGCACAGAGGCACAGAGACTGGGGCTGCTTGCTTGTCTTGCCCCCTCAAACTTCAAACGTAGCTTAGGTGGTCTGTGCCGGGCGCCTCCGGCAGCCCTGCTCCGAAAATGCGAACGTCTGCAGATAGCTCGCAGGCAGAAAGAGCTAGCCTGGAAAGCTGTTGCTCAGCCTCATCTGCCCATGGCACTGCTCGCACAGAGGCACAGAGACGGGGGCTGCTTGCTTGTCTTGTCCCCTCAAACTTCAAACGTAACGCAGGTGGTCCGTGCCGGGCGCCTCCGGCAGCCCTGCTCCGAAAATGCCAACGTCTGCAGATAGCTCGCAGGCAGAAAGAGCTAGCCTGGAAAGCTGTTGCTCAGCCTCATCTGCCCATGGCACTGCTCGCACAGAGGCACAGAGACTGGGGCTGCTTGCTTGTCTTGTCCCCTCAAACTTCAAACGTAGCTTAGGTGGTCCGTGCCAGGCGCCTCCGGCAGCCCTGCTCCGAAAATGCGAACGTCTGCAGATAGCTCGCAGGCAGAAAGAGCTAGCCTGGAAAGCTGTTGCTCAGCCTCATCTGCCCATGGCACTGCTCACACAGAGGCACAGAGACTGGGGCTGCTTGCTTGTCTTGTCCCCTCAAACTTCAAATGTAGCTTAGGTGGTCCGTGCCGGGCGCCTCCGGCAGCCCTGCTCCGAAAATGCGAACGTCTGCAGATAGCTCGCAGGCAGAAAGAGCTAGCCTGGAAAGCTGTTGCTCAGCCTCATCTGCCCATGGCACTGCTCGCACAGAGGCACAGAGACTGGGGCTGCTTGCTTGTCTTGTCCCCTCAAACTTCAAACGTAGCTTAGGTAGTCAGTGCCGGGCGCATCCGGCAGCCCTGCTCCAAAAATGCGAACGTCTGCAGATAGCTCGCAGGCAGAAAGAGCTAGCCTGGAAAGCTGTTGCTCAGCCTCATCTGCCCATGGCACTGCTCGCACAGAGGCACAGAGACTGGGGCTGCTTGCTTGTCTTGTCCTCTCAAACTTCAAACGTAGCTTAGGTGGTCCGTGCCGGGCGCCTCCGGCAGCCCTGCTCCAAAAATGCGAACGTCTGCATATAGCTCGCAGGCAGAAAGAGCTAGCCTGGAAAGCTGTTGCTCAGCCTCATCTGCCCATGGCACTGCTCGCACAGAGGCACAGAGACTGGGGCTGCTTGCTTGTTTTGCCCCCTCAAACTTCAAACGTATCTTAGGTGGTCCGTGCCGGGCGCCTCCGGCAGCCCTGCTCCGAAAATGCGAACGTCTGCAGATAGCTCGCAGGCAGAAAGAGCTAGCCTGGAAAGCTGTTGCTCAGCCTCATCTGCCCATGGCACTGCTCGCACAGAGGCACAGAGACTGGGGCTGCTTGCTTGTCTTGTCCCCTCAAACTTCAAATGTAGCTTAGGTGGTCCGTGCTGGGCGCCTCCGGCAGCCCTGCTCCGAAAATGCAAACGTCTGCAGATAGCTCGCAGGCAGAAAGAGCTAGCCTGGAAAGCTGTTGCTCAGCCTCATCTGCCCATGGCACTGCTCGCACAGAGGCACAGAGACTGGGGCTGCTTACTTGTTTTGCCCCCTCAAACTTCAAACGTAGCTTAGGTGGTCCGTGTCAGGCGCCTCCGGTAGCCCTGCTCCAAAAATTCGAACGTCTGCAGATAGCTCGCAGGCAGAAAGAGCTAGCCTGGAAAGCTGTTGCTCAGCCTCATCTGCCCATGGCACTGCTCGCACAGAGGCACAGAGATTGGGGCTGCTTGCTTGTCTTGCCCCCTCAAACTTCAAACGTAACTTAGGTGGTCCGTGCCGGGCGCCTCCGGCAGCCCTGCTCCGAAAATGCAAACGTCTGCAGATAGCTCGCAGGCAGAAAGAGCTAGCCTGGAAAGCTGTTGCTCAGCCTCATCTGCCCATGGCACTGCTCGCACAGAGGCACAGAGACTGGGGCTGCTTGCTTGTCTTGTCCCCTCAAACTTCAAACGTAGCTTAGGTGGTCTGTGCCGGGCGCCTCCGGCAGCCCTGCTCCGAAAATGCGAACGTCTGCAGATAGCTCGCAGGCAGAAAGAGCTAGCCTGGAAAGCTGTTGCTCAGCCTCATCTGCCCATGGCACTGCTCGCACAGAGGCACAGAGACTGGGGCTGCTTGCTTGTTTTGCCCCCTCAAACTTCAAACGTAGCTTTGGTGGTCCGTGCCAGGCGCCTCCGGCAGCCCTGCTCCGAAAATGCAAACGTCTGCAGATAGCTCGCAGGCAGAAAGAGCTAGCCTGGAAAGCTGTTGCTCAGCCTCATCTGCCCATGGCACTGCTCGCACAGAGGCACAGAGACTGGGGCTGCTTGCTTGTCTTGTCCCCTCAAACTTCAAACGTAGCTTAGGTGGTCCGTGCCAGGCGCCTCCGGCAGCCCTGCTCCGAAAATGCGAACGTCTGCAGATAGCTCGCAGGCAGAAAGAGCTAGCCTGGAAAGCTGTTGCTCAGCCTCATCTGCCCATGGCACTGCTCACACAGAGGCACAGAGACTGGGGCTGCTTGCTTGTCTTGTCCCCTCAAACTTCAAACGTAGCTTAGGTGGTCCGTGCCGGGCGCCTCCGGCAGCCCTGCTCCGAAAATGCGAACGTCTGCAGATAGCTCGCAGGCAGAAAGAGCTAGCCTGGAAAGCTGTTGCTCAGCCTCATCTGCCCATGGCACTGCTCGCACAGAAGCACAGAGACTGGGGCTGCTTACTTGTTTTGCCCCCTCAAACTTCAAACGTAGCTTAGGTGGTCCTTGCCGGGCGCCTCCGGCAGCCCTGCTCCGAAAATGCGAACGTCTGCAGATAGCTCGCAGGCAGAAAGAGCTAGCCTGGAAAGCTGTTGCTCAGCCTCATCTGCCCATGGCACTGCTCGCACAGAGGCACAGAGACTGGGGCTGCTTGCTTGTCTTGTCCCCTCAAACTTCAAACGTAGCTTAGGTAGTCCGTGCCGGGCGCATCCGGCAGCCCTGCTCCAAAAATGCGAACGTCTGCAGATAGCTCGCAGGCAGAAAGAGCTAGCCTGGAAAGCTGTTGCTCAGCCTCATCTGCCCATGGCACTGCTCGCACAGAGGCACAGAGACTGGGGCTGCTTGCTTGTCTTGTCCTCTCAAACTTCAAACGTAGCTTAGGTGGTCCGTGCCGGGCGCCTCCGGCAGCCCTGCTCCAAAAATGCGAACGTCTGCATATAGCTCGCAGGCAGAAAGAGCTAGCCTGGAAAGCTGTTGCTCAGCCTCATCTGCCCATGGCACTGCTCGCACAGAGGCACAGAGACTGGGGCTGCTTGCTTGTTTTGCCCCCTCAAACTTCAAACGTAGCTTAGGTGGTCCGTGCCGGGCGCCTCCGGCAGCCCTGCTCCGAAAATGCCAACGTCTGCAGATAGCTCGCAGGCAGAAAGAGCTAGCCTGGAAAGCTGTTGCTCAGCCTCATCTGCCCATGGCACTGCTCGCACAGAGGCACAGAGACTGGGGCTGCTTGCTTGTCTTGTCCCCTCAAACTTCAAATGTAGCTTAGGTGGTCCGTGCCGGGCGCCTCCGGCAGCCCTGCTCCAAAAATGCAAACGTCTGCAGATAGCTAGCAGGCAGAAAGAGCTAGCCTGGAAAGCTGTTGCTCAGCCTCATCTGCCCATGGCACTGCTCGCACAGAGGCGCAGAGACTGGGGCTGCTTACTTGTTTTCCCCCCCAAACTTCAAACGTAGCTTAGGTGGTCCGTGTCAGGCGCCTCCGGCAGCCCTGCTCCAAAAATTCAAACGTCTGCAGATAGCTCGCAGGCAGAAAGAGCTAGCCTGGAAAGCTGTTGCTCAGCCTCATCTGCCCATGGCACTGCTCGCACAGAGGCACAGAGACTGGGGCTGCTTGCTTGTCTTGCCCCCTCAAACTTCAAACGTAACTTAGGTGGTCCGTGCCGGGCGCCTCCGGCAGCCCTGCTCCGAAAATGCAAACGTCTGCAGATAGCTCGCAGGCAGAAAGAGCTAGCCTGGAAAGCTGTTGCTCAGCCTCATCTGCCCATGGCACTGCTCGCACAGAGGCACAGAGACTGGGGCTGCTTGCTTGTCTTGTCCCCTCAAACTTCAAATATAGCTTAGGTGGTCCGTGCCGGGCGCCTCCGGCAGCCCTGCTCCGAAAATGCGAACGTCTGCAGATAGCTCGCAGGCAGAAAGAGCTAGCCTGGAAAGCTGTTGCTCAGCCTCATCTGCCCGTGGCACTGCTCGCACAGAGGCACAGAGACTGGGGCTGCTTGCTTGTCTTGTCCCCTCAAACTTCAAACGTAGCTTAGGTGGTCTGTGCCGGGCGCCTCCGGCAGCCCTGCTCCGAAAATGCGAACGTCTGCAGATAGCTCGCAGGCAGAAAGAGCCAGTCTGGAAAGCTGTTGCTCAGCCTCATCTGCCCATGGCACTGCTCGCACAGAGGCACAGAGACTGGGGCTGCTTGCTTGTTTTGCCCCCTCAAACTTCAAACGTAGCTTAGTTGCTCCGTGTCAGGCGCCTCCGGCAGCCCTGCTCCGAAAATGCGAACGTCTGCAGATAGCTCGCAGGCAGAAAGAGCTAGCCTGGAAAGCTGTTGCTCAGCCTCATCTGCCCATGGCACTGCTCGCACAGAGGCACAGAGACTGGGGCTGCTTGCTTGTCTTGCCCCCTCAAACTTCAAACGTAGCTTAGGTGGTCCGTGCCGGGCGCCTCCGGCAGCCCTGCTCTGAAAATGCAAACGTCTGCAGATAGCTCGCAGGCAGAAAGAGCTAGCCTGGAAAGCTGTTGCTCAGCCTCATCTGCCCATGGCACTGCTCGCACAGAGGCACAGAGACGGGGGCTGCTTGCTTGTTTTGCCCCCTCAAACTTCAAACGTAGCTTAGGTGGTCCGTGTCAGGCGCCTCCGGCAGCCCTGCTCCGAAAATGCGAACGTCTGCAGATAGCTCGCAGGCAGAAAGAGCTAGCCTGGAAAGCTGTTGCTCAGCCTCATCTGCCCATGGCACTGCTCACACAGAGGCACAGAGACTGGGGCTGCTTGCTTGTCTTGCCCCCTCAAACTTCAAACGTAGCTTAGGTGGTCCGTGCCGGGCGCCTCCGGCAGCCCTGCTCCGAAAATCCAAACGTCTGCAGATAGCTCGCAGGCAGAAAGAGCTAGCCTGGAAAGCTGTTGCTCAGCCTCATCTGCCCATGGCACTGCTCGCACAGAGGCACAGAGACTGGGGCTGCTTGCTTGTCTTGTCCCCTCAAACTTCAAACGTAGCTTAGGTGGTCCGTGCCAGGCGCCTCTGGCAGCCCTGCTCCGAAAATCCAAACGTCTGCAGATAGCTCGCAGGCAGAAAGAGCTAGCCTGGAAAGCTGTTGCTCAGCCTCATCTGCCCATGGCACTGCTCGCACAGAGGCACAGAGACTGGGGCTGCTTGCTTGTCTTGTCCCCTCAAACTTCAAACGTAGCTTAGGTGGTCTGTGCCGGGCGCCTCCGGCAGCCCTGCTCCGAAAATGCAAACGTCTGCAGATAGCTCGCAGGCAGAAAGAGCTAGCCTGGAAAGCTGTTGCTCAGCCTCATCTGCCCATGGCACTGCTCGCACAGAGGCACAGAGACTGGGGCTGCTTGCTTGTCTTGTCCCCTCAAACTTCAAATGTAGCTTAGGTGGTCCGTGCCGGGCGCCTCCGGCAGCCCTGCTCCAAAAATGCGAACGTCTGCAGATAGCTCGCAGGCAGAAAGAGCTAGCCTGGAAAGCTGTTGCTCAGCCTCATCTGCCCATGGCACTGCTCGCACAGAGGCACAGAGACTGGGGCTGCTTGCTTGTCTTGTCCTCTCAAACTTCAAACGTAGCTTAGGTTGTCTGTGCCGGGCGCCTCCGGCAGCCCTGCTCCGAAAATGCGAACGTCTGCAGATAGCTCGCAGGCAGAAAGAGCTAGCCTGGAAAGCTGTTGCTCAGCCTCATCTGCCCATGGCACTGCTCGCACAGAGGCACAGAGACTGGGGCTGCTTGCTTGTCTTGCCCCCTCAAACTTCAAACGTAGCTTTGGTGGTCCGTGCCAGGCGCCTCCGGCAGCCCTGCTCCGAAAATGCAAACGTCTGCAGATAGCTCGCAGGCAGAAAGAGCTAGCCTGGAAAGCTGTTGCTCAGCCTCATCTGCCCATGGCACTGCTCGCACAGAGGCACAGAGACGGGGGCTGCTTGCTTGTCTTGTCCCCTCAAACTTGAAATGTAGCTTAGGTGGTATGTGCCGGGCGCCTCTGGCAGCCCTGCTCCGAAAATGCGAACGTCTGCAGATAGCTCGCAGGCAGAAAGAGCTAGCCTGGAAAGCTGTTGCTCAGCCTCATCTGCCCATGGCACTGCTCGCACAGAGACACACAGACTGGGGCTGCTTGCTTGTCTTGTCCCCTCAAACTTCAAACGTAGCTTAGGTGTTCTGTGCCGGGCTCCTCCGGCAGCCCTGCTCCGAAAATGCAAACGTCTGCAGATAGCTCGCAGGCAGAAAGAGCTAGCCTGGAAAGCTGTTGCTCAGCCTCATCTGCCCATGGCACTGCTCGCACAGAGGCACAGAGACTGGGGCTGCTTGCTTGTCTTGTCCCCTCAAACTTCAAACGTAGCTTAGGTGGTCTGTGCCGGGCGCCTCCGGCAGCCCTGCTCCGAAAATGCGAACGTCTGCAGATAGATCGCAGGCAGAAAGAGCTAGCCTGGAAAGCTGTTGCTCAGCCTCATCTGCCCATGGCACTGCTCGCACAGAGGCACAGAGACTGGGGCTGCTTGCTTGTCTTGTCCCCTCAAACTTCAAACGTAGCTTAGGTTGTCCGTGCCGGGCGCCTCCGGCAGCCCTGCTCCGAAAATGCGAACGTCTGCAGATAGCTCGCAGGCAGAAAGAGCTAGCCTGGAAAGCTGTTGCTCAGCCTCATCTGCCCATGGCACTGCTCGCACAGAGACACAGAGACTGGGGCTGCTTGCTTGTCTTGTCCCCTCAAACTTCAAACGTAGCTTAGGTGTTCTGTGCCGGGCTCCTCCGGCAGCCCTGCTCCGAAAATGCAAACGTCTGCAGATAGCTCGCAGGCAGAAAGAGCTAGCCTGGAAAGCTGTTGCTCAGCCTCATCTGCCCATGGCACTGCTCGCACAGAGGCACAGAGACTGGGGCTGCTTGCTTGTCTTGTCCCCTCAAACTTCAAACGTAGCTTAGGTGGTCTGTGCCGGGCGCCTCCGGCAGCCCTGCTCCGAAAATGCGAACGTCTGCAGATAGATCGCAGGCAGAAAGAGCTAGCCTGGAAAGCTGTTGCTCAGCCTCATCTGCCCATGGCACTGCTCGCACAGAGGCACAGAGACTGGGGCTGCTTGCTTGTCTTGTCCCCTCAAACTTCAAACGTAGCTTAGGTTGTCCGTGCCGGGCGCCTCCGGCAGCCCTGCTCCGAAAATGCGAACGTCTGCAGATAGCTCGCAGGCAGAAAGAGCTAGCCTGGAAAGCTGTTGCTCAGCCTCATCTGCCCATGGCACTGCTCGCACAGAGGCACAGAGACTGGGGCTGCTTGCTTGTCTTGCCCCCTCAAACTTCAAACGTAGCTTAGGTGGTCCGTGCCGGGCGCCTCCGGCAGCCCTGCTCCGAAAATGCGAACGTCTGCAGATAGCTCGCAGGCAGAAAGAGCTAGCCTGGAAAGCTGTTGCTCAGCCTCATCTGCCCATGGCACTGCTCGCACAGAGGCACAGAGACGGGGGCTGCTTGCTTGTCTTGTCCCCTCAAACTTCAAACGTAACTTAGGTGGTCCGTGCCGGGCGCCTCCGGCAGCCCTGCTCCGAAAATGCCAACATCTGCAGATAGCTCGCAGGCAGAAAGAGCTAGCCTGGAAAGCTGTTGCTCAGCCTCATCTGCCCATGGCACTGCTCGCACAGAGGCACAGAGACTGGGGCTGCTTGCTTGTCTTGTCCCCTCAAACTTCAAACGTAGCTTAGGTGGTCTGTGCCGGGCGCCTCTGGCAGCCCTGCTCCGAAAATGCGAACGTCTGCAGATAGCTCGCAGGCAGAAAGAGCTAGCCTGGAAAGCTGTTGCTCAGCCTCATCTGCCCATGGCACTGCTCACACAGAGGCACAGAGACTGGGGCTGCTTGCTTGTCTTGTCCCCTCAAACTTCAAACGTAGCTTAGGTGGTCCGTGCCGGGCGCCTCCGGCAGCCCTGCTCCGAAAATGCGAACGTCTGCAGATAGCTCGCAGGCAGAAAGAGCTAGCCTGGAAAGCTGTTGCTCAGCCTCATCTGCCCATGGCACTGCTCGCACAGAAGCACAGAGACTGGGGCTGCTTACTTGTTTTGCCCCCTCAAACTTCAAACGTAGCTTAGGTGGTTTTTGCCGGGCGCCTCCGGCAGCCCTGCTCCGAAAATGCGAACGTCTGCAGATAGCTCGCAGGCAGAAAGAGCTAGCCTGGAAAGCTGTTGCTCAGCCTCATCTGCCCATGGCACTGCTCGCACAGAGGCACAGAGACTGGGGCTGCTTGCTTGTCTTGTCCCCTCAAACTTCAAACGTAGCTTAGGTAGTCCGTGCCGGGCGCATCCGGCAGCCCTGCTCCAAAAATGCGAACGTCTGCAGATAGCTCGCAGCCAGAAAGAGCTAGCCTGGAAAGCTGTTGCTCAGCCTCATCTGCCCATGGCACTGCTCGCACAGAGGCACAGAGACTGGGGCTGCTTGCTTGTCTTGTCCTCTCAAACTTCAAACGTAGCTTAGGTGGTCCGTGCCGGGCGCCTCCGGCAGCCCTGCTCCAAAAATGCGAACGTCTGCATATAGCTCGCAGGCAGAAAGAGCTAGCCTGGAAAGCTGTTGCTCAGCCTCATCTGCCCATGGCACTGCTCGCACAGAGGCACAGAGACTGGGGCTGCTTGCTTGTCTTGTCCCCTCAAACTTCAAATATAGCTTAGGTGGTCCGTGCCGGGCGCCTCCGGCAGCCCTGCTCCGAAAATGCGAACGTCTGCAGATAGCTCGCAGGCAGAAAGAGCTAGCCTGGAAAGCTGTTGCTCAGCCTCATCTGCCCATGGCACTGCTCGCACAGAGGCACAGAGACTGGGGCTGCTTGCTTGTCTTGTCCCCTCAAACTTCAAACGTAGCTTAGGTGGTCTGTGCCGGGCGCCTCCGGCAGCCCTGCTCCGAAAATGCGAACGTCTGCAGATAGATCGCAGGCAGAAAGAGCCAGTCTGGAAAGCTGTTGCTCAGCCTCATCTGCCCATGGCACTGCTCGCACAGAGGCACAGAGACTGGGGCTGCTTGCTTGTTTTGCCCCCTCAAACTTCAAACGTAGCTTAGTTGGTCCGTGTCAGGCGCCTCCGGCAGCCCTGCTCCGAAAATGCGAACGTCTGCAGATAGCTCGCAGGCAGAAAGAGCTAGCCTGGAAAGCTGTTGCTCAGCCTCATCTGCCCATGGCACTGCTCGCACAGAGGCACAGAGACTGGGGCTGCTTGCTTGTCTTGCCCCCTCAAACTTCAAACGTAGCTTAGGTGGTCCGTGCCGGGCGCCTCCGGCAGCCCTGCTCCGAAAATGCGAACGTCTGCAGATAGCTCGCAGGCAGAAAGAGCTAGCCTGGAAAGCTGTTGCTCAGCCTCATCTGCCCATGGCACTGCTCACACAGAGGCACAGAGACTGGGGCTGCTTGCTTGTCTTGCCCCCTCAAACTTCAAACGTAGCTTAGGTGGTCCGTGCCGGGCGCCTCCGGCAGCCCTGCTCCGAAAATCCAAACGTCTGCAGATAGCTCGCAGGCAGAAAGAGCTAGCCTGGAAAGCTGTTGCTCAGCCTCATCTGCCCATGGCACTGCTCGCACAGAGGCACAGAGACTGGGGCTGCTTGCTTGTCTTGTCCCCTCAAACTTCAAACGTAGCTTAGGTGGTCCGTGCCAGGCGCCTCTGGCAGCCCTGCTCCGAAAATCCAAACGTCTGCAGATAGCTCGCAGGCAGAAAGAGCTAGCCTGGAAAGCTGTTGCTCAGCCTCATCTGCCCATGGCACTGCTCGCACAGAGGCACAGAGACTGGGGCTGCTTGCTTGTCTTGTCCCCTCAAACTTCAAACGTAGCTTAGGTGGTCTGTGCCGGGCGCCTCCGGCAGCCCTGCTCCGAAAATGCAAACGTCTGCAGATAGCTCGCAGGCAGAAAGAGCTAGCCTGGAAAGCTGTTGCTCAGCCTCATCTGCCCATGGCACTGCTCGCACAGAGGCACAGAGACTGGGGCTGCTTGCTTGTCTTGTCCCCTCAAACTTCAAATGTAGCTTAGGTGGTCCGTGCCGGGCGCCTCCGGCAGCCCTGCTCCAAAAATGCGAACGTCTGCAGATAGCTCGCAGGCAGAAAGAGCTAGCCTGGAAAGCTGTTGCTCAGCCTCATCTGCCCATGGCACTGCTCGCACAGAGGCACAGAGACTGGGGCTGCTTGCTTGTCTTGTCCTCTCAAACTTCAAACGTAGCTTAGGTTGTCTGTGCCGGGCGCCTCCGGCAGCCCTGCTCCGAAAATGCGAACGTCTGCAGATAGCTCGCAGGCAGAAAGAGCTAGCCTGGAAAGCTGTTGCTCAGCCTCATCTGCCCATGGCACTGCTCGCACAGAGGCACAGAGACTGGGGCTGCTTGCTTGTTTTGCCCCCTCAAACTTCAAACGTAGCTTTGGTGGTCCGTGCCAGGCGCCTCCGGCAGCCCTGCTCCGAAAATGCAAACGTCTGCAGATAGCTCGCAGGCAGAAAGAGCTAGCCTGGAAAGCTGTTGCTCAGCCTCATCTGCCCATGGCACTGCTCGCACAGAGGCACAGAGACTGGGGCTGCTTGCTTGTCTTGTCCCCTCAAACTTGAAATGTAGCTTAGGTGGTATGTGCCGGGCGCCTCTGGCAGCCCTGCTCCGAAAATGCGAACGTCTGCAGATAGCTCGCAGGCAGAAAGAGCTAGCCTGGAAAGCTGTTGCTCAGCCTCATCTGCCCATGGCACTGCTCGCACAGAGACACAGAGACTGGGGCTGCTTGCTTGTCTTGTCCCCTCAAACTTCAAACGTAGCTTAGGTGTTCTGTGCCGGGCTCCTCCGGCAGCCCTGCTCCGAAAATGCAAACGTCTGCAGATAGCTCGCAGGCAGAAAGAGCTAGCCTGGAAAGCTGTTGCTCAGCCTCATCTGCCCATGGCACTGCTCGCACAGAGGCACAGAGACTGGGGCTGCTTGCTTGTCTTGTCCCCTCAAACTTCAAACGTAGCTTAGGTGGTCTGTGCCGGGCGCCTCCGGCAGCCCTGCTCCGAAAATGCGAACGTCTGCAGATAGATCGCAGGCAGAAAGAGCTAGCCTGGAAAGCTGTTGCTCAGCCTCATCTGCCCATGGCACTGCTCGCACAGAGGCACAGAGACTGGGGCTGCTTGCTTGTCTTGTCCCCTCAAACTTCAAACGTAGCTTAGGTTGTCCGTGCCGGGCGCCTCCGGCAGCCCTGCTCCGAAAATGCGAACGTCTGCAGATAGCTCGCAGGCAGAAAGAGCTAGCCTGGAAAGCTGTTGCTCAGCCTCATCTGCCCATGGCACTGCTCGCACAGAGACACAGAGACTGGGGCTGCTTGCTTGTCTTGTCCCCTCAAACTTCAAACGTAGCTTAGGTGTTCTGTGCCGGGCTCCTCCGGCAGCCCTGCTCCGAAAATGCAAACGTCTGCAGATAGCTCGCAGGCAGAAAGAGCTAGCCTGGAAAGCTGTTGCTCAGCCTCATCTGCCCATGGCACTGCTCGCACAGAGGCACAGAGACTGGGGCTGCTTGCTTGTCTTGTCCCCTCAAACTTCAAACGTAGCTTAGGTGGTCTGTGCCGGGCGCCTCCGGCAGCCCTGCTCCGAAAATGCGAACGTCTGCAGATAGATCGCAGGCAGAAAGAGCTAGCCTGGAAAGCTGTTGCTCAGCCTCATCTGCCCATGGCACTGCTCGCACAGAGGCACAGAGACTGGGGCTGCTTGCTTGTCTTGTCCCCTCAAACTTCAAACGTAGCTTAGGTTGTCCGTGCCGGGCGCCTCCGGCAGCCCTGCTCCGAAAATGCGAACGTCTGCAGATAGCTCGCAGGCAGAAAGAGCTAGCCTGGAAAGCTGTTGCTCAGCCTCATCTGCCCATGGCACTGCTCGCACAGAGGCACAGAGACTGGGGCTGCTTGCTTGTCTTGCCCCCTCAAACTTCAAACGTAGCTTAGGTGGTCCGTGCCGGGCGCCTCCGGCAGCCCTGCTCCGAAAATGCGAACGTCTGCAGATAGCTCGCAGGCAGAAAGAGCTAGCCTGGAAAGCTGTTGCTCAGCCTCATCTGCCCATGGCACTGCTCGCACAGAGGCACAGAGACGGGGGCTGCTTGCTTGTCTTGTCCCCTCAAACTTCAAACGTAACTTAGGTGGTCCGTGCCGGGCGCCTCCGGCAGCCCTGCTCCGAAAATGCCAACATCTGCAGATAGCTCGCAGGCAGAAAGAGCTAGCCTGGAAAGCTGTTGCTCAGCCTCATCTGCCCATGGCACTGCTCGCACAGAGGCACAGAGACTGGGGCTGCTTGCTTGTCTTGTCCCCTCAAACTTCAAACGTAGCTTAGGTGGTCTGTGCCGGGCGCCTCTGGCAGCCCTGCTCCGAAAATGCGAACGTCTGCAGATAGCTCGCAGGCAGAAAGAGCTAGCCTGGAAAGCTGTTGCTCAGCCTCATCTGCCCATGGCACTGCTCACACAGAGGCACAGAGACTGGGGCTGCTTGCTTGTCTTGTCCCCTCAAACTTCAAACGTAGCTTAGGTGGTCCGTGCCGGGCGCCTCCGGCAGCCCTGCTCCGAAAATGCGAACGTCTGCAGATAGCTCGCAGGCAGAAAGAGCTAGCCTGGAAAGCTGTTGCTCAGCCTCATCTGCCCATGGCACTGCTCGCACAGAAGCACAGAGACTGGGGCTGCTTACTTGTTTTGCCCCCTCAAACTTCAAACGTAGCTTAGGTGGTTTTTGCCGGGCGCCTCCGGCAGCCCTGCTCCGAAAATGCGAACGTCTGCAGATAGCTCGCAGGCAGAAAGAGCTAGCCTGGAAAGCTGTTGCTCAGCCTCATCTGCCCATGGCACTGCTCGCACAGAGGCACAGAGACTGGGGCTGCTTGCTTGTCTTGTCCCCTCAAACTTCAAACGTAGCTTAGGTAGTCCGTGCCGGGCGCATCCGGCAGCCCTGCTCCAAAAATGCGAACGTCTGCAGATAGCTCGCAGCCAGAAAGAGCTAGCCTGGAAAGCTGTTGCTCAGCCTCATCTGCCCATGGCACTGCTCGCACAGAGGCACAGAGACTGGGGCTGCTTGCTTGTCTTGTCCTCTCAAACTTCAAACGTAGCTTAGGTGGTCCGTGCCGGGCGCCTCCGGCAGCCCTGCTCCGAAAATGCGAACGTCTGCATATAGCTCGCAGGCAGAAAGAGCTAGCCTGGAAAGCTGTTGCTCAGCCTCATCTGCCCATGGCACTGCTCGCACAGAGGCACAGAGACTGGGGCTGCTTGCTTGTCTTGTCCCCTCAAACTTCAAATATAGCTTAGGTGGTCCGTGCCGGGCGCCTCCGGCAGCCCTGCTCCGAAAATGCGAACGTCTGCAGATAGCTCGCAGGCAGAAAGAGCTAGCCTGGAAAGCTGTTGCTCAGCCTCATCTGCCCATGGCACTGCTCGCACAGAGGCACAGAGACTGGGGCTGCTTGCTTGTCTTGTCCCCTCAAACTTCAAACGTAGCTTAGGTGTTCTGTGCCGGGCTCCTCCGGCAGCCCTGCTCCGAAAATGCAAACGTCTGCAGATAGCTCGCAGGCAGAAAGAGCTAGCCTGGAAAGCTGTTGCTCAGCCTCATCTGCCCATGGCACTGCTCGCACAGAGGCACAGAGACTGGGGCTGCTTGCTTGTCTTGTCCCCTCAAACTTCAAACGTAGCTTAGGTGGTCTGTGCCGGGCGCCTCCGGCAGCCCTGCTCCGAAAATGCGAACGTCTGCAGATAGATCGCAGGCAGAAAGAGCTAGCCTGGAAAGCTGTTGCTCAGCCTCATCTGCCCATGGCACTGCTCGCACAGAGGCACAGAGACTGGGGCTGCTTGCTTGTCTTGTCCCCTCAAACTTCAAACGTAGCTTAGGTTGTCCGTGCCGGGCGCCTCCGGCAGCCCTGCTCCGAAAATGCGAACGTCTGCAGATAGCTCGCAGGCAGAAAGAGCTAGCCTGGAAAGCTGTTGCTCAGCCTCATCTGCCCATGGCACTGCTCGCACAGAGGCACAGAGACTGGGGCTGCTTGCTTGTCTTGCCCCCTCAAACTTCAAACGTAGCTTAGGTGGTCCGTGCCGGGCGCCTCCGGCAGCCCTGCTCCGAAAATGCGAACGTCTGCAGATAGCTCGCAGGCAGAAAGAGCTAGCCTGGAAAGCTGTTGCTCAGCCTCATCTGCCCATGGCACTGCTCGCACAGAGGCACAGAGACGGGGGCTGCTTGCTTGTCTTGTCCCCTCAAACTTCAAACGTAACTTAGGTGGTCCGTGCCGGGCGCCTCCGGCAGCCCTGCTCCGAAAATGCCAACATCTGCAGATAGCTCGCAGGCAGAAAGAGCTAGCCTGGAAAGCTGTTGCTCAGCCTCATCTGCCCATGGCACTGCTCGCACAGAGGCACAGAGACTGGGGCTGCTTGCTTGTCTTGTCCCCTCAAACTTCAAACGTAGCTTAGGTGGTCTGTGCCGGGCGCCTCTGGCAGCCCTGCTCCGAAAATGCGAACGTCTGCAGATAGCTCGCAGGCAGAAAGAGCTAGCCTGGAAAGCTGTTGCTCAGCCTCATCTGCCCATGGCACTGCTCACACAGAGGCACAGAGACTGGGGCTGCTTGCTTGTCTTGTCCCCTCAAACTTCAAACGTAGCTTAGGTGGTCCGTGCCGGGCGCCTCCGGCAGCCCTGCTCCGAAAATGCGAACGTCTGCAGATAGCTCGCAGGCAGAAAGAGCTAGCCTGGAAAGCTGTTGCTCAGCCTCATCTGCCCATGGCACTGCTCGCACAGAAGCACAGAGACTGGGGCTGCTTACTTGTTTTGCCCCCTCAAACTTCAAACGTAGCTTAGGTGGTTTTTGCCGGGCGCCTCCGGCAGCCCTGCTCCGAAAATGCGAACGTCTGCAGATAGCTCGCAGGCAGAAAGAGCTAGCCTGGAAAGCTGTTGCTCAGCCTCATCTGCCCATGGCACTGCTCGCACAGAGGCACAGAGACTGGGGCTGCTTGCTTGTCTTGTCCCCTCAAACTTCAAACGTAGCTTAGGTAGTCCGTGCCGGGCGCATCCGGCAGCCCTGCTCCAAAAATGCGAACGTCTGCAGATAGCTCGCAGCCAGAAAGAGCTAGCCTGGAAAGCTGTTGCTCAGCCTCATCTGCCCATGGCACTGCTCGCACAGAGGCACAGAGACTGGGGCTGCTTGCTTGTCTTGTCCTCTCAAACTTCAAACGTAGCTTAGGTGGTCCGTGCCGGGCGCCTCCGGCAGCCCTGCTCCAAAAATGCGAACGTCTGCATATAGCTCGCAGGCAGAAAGAGCTAGCCTGGAAAGCTGTTGCTCAGCCTCATCTGCCCATGGCACTGCTCGCACAGAGGCACAGAGACTGGGGCTGCTTGCTTGTCTTGTCCCCTCAAACTTCAAATATAGCTTAGGTGGTCCGTGCCGGGCGCCTCCGGCAGCCCTGCTCCGAAAATGCGAACGTCTGCAGATAGCTCGCAGGCAGAAAGAGCTAGCCTGGAAAGCTGTTGCTCAGCCTCATCTGCCCATGGCACTGCTCGCACAGAGGCACAGAGACTGGGGCTGCTTGCTTGTCTTGTCCCCTCAAACTTCAAACGTAGCTTAGGTGGTCTGTGCCGGGCGCCTCCGGCAGCCCTGCTCCGAAAATGCGAACGTCTGCAGATAGATCGCAGGCAGAAAGAGCCAGTCTGGAAAGCTGTTGCTCAGCCTCATCTGCCCATGGCACTGCTCGCACAGAGGCACAGAGACTGGGGCTGCTTGCTTGTTTTGCCCCCTCAAACTTCAAACGTAGCTTAGTTGGTCCGTGTCAGGCGCCTCCGGCAGCCCTGCTCCGAAAATGCGAACGTCTGCAGATAGCTCGCAGGCAGAAAGAGCTAGCCTGGAAAGCTGTTGCTCAGCCTCATCTGCCCATGGCACTGCTCGCACAGAGGCACAGAGACTGGGGCTGCTTGCTTGTCTTGCCCCCTCAAACTTCAAACGTAGCTTAGGTGGTCCGTGCCGGGCGCCTCCGGCAGCCCTGCTCCGAAAATGCAAACGTCTGCAGATAGCTCGCAGGCAGAAAGAGCTAGCCTGGAAAGCTGTTGCTCAGCCTCATCTGCCCATGGCACTGCTCGCACAGAGGCACAGAGACTGGGGCTGCTTGCTTGTCTTGTCCCCTCAAACTTCAAACGTAGCTTAGGTGGTCCGTGCCAGGCGACTCTGGCAGCCCTGCTCCGAAAATCCAAACGTCTGCAGATAGCTCGCAGGCAGAAAGAGCTAGCCTGGAAAGCTGTTGCTCAGCCTCATCTGCCCATGGCACTGCTCGCACAGAGGCACAGAGACTGGGGCTGCTTGCTTGTCTTGTCCTCTCAAACTTCAAACGTAGCTTAGGTTGTCTGTGCCGGGCGCCTCCGGCAGCCCTGCTCCGAAAATGCGAACGTCTGCAGATAGCTCGCAGGCAGAAAGAGCTAGCCTGGAAAGCTGTTGCTCAGCCTCATCTGCCCATGGCACTGCTCGCACAGAGGCACAGAGACTGGGGCTGCTTGCTTGTTTTGCCCCCTCAAACTTCAAACGTAGCTTTGGTGGTCCGTGCCAGGCGCCTCCGGCAGCCCTGCTCCGAAAATGCAAACGTCTGCAGATAGCTCGCAGGCAGAAAGAGCTAGCCTGGAAAGCTGTTGCTCAGCCTCATCTGCCCATGGCACTGCTCGCACAGAGGCACAGAGACGGGGGCTGCTTGCTTGTTTTGCACCCTCAAACTTCAAACGTAGCTTAGGTGGTCCGTGCCGGGCGCCTCCGACAGCCCTGCTCCAAAAATGCGAACGTCTGCAGATAGCTCGCAGGCAGAAAGAGCTAGCCTGGAAAGCTGTTGCTCAGCCTCATCTGCCCATGGCACTGCTCGCACAGAGGCACAGAGACGGGGGCTGCTTGCTTGTTTTGCCCCCTCAAACTTCAAACGTAGCTTAGGTGGTCCGTGCCAGGCACCTCCGGCAGCCCTGCTCCGAAAATGCGAACGTCTGCAGATAGCTCGCAGGCAGAAAGAGCTAGCCTGGAAAGCTGTTGCTCAGCCTCATCTGCCCATGGCACTGCTCGCACAGAGGCACAGAGACTGGGGCTGCTTGCTTGTCTTGCCCCCTCAAACTTCAAACGTAACTTAGGTGGTCCGTGCCGGGCGCCTCCGGCAGCCCTGCTCCGAAAATGCCAACGTCTGCAGATAGCTCGCAGGCAGAAAGAGCTAGCCTGGAAAGCTGTTGCTCAGCCTCATCTGCCCATGGCACTGCTCGCACAGAGGCACAGAGACTGGGGCTGCTTGCTTGTCTTGTCCCCTCAAACTTCAAACGTAGCTTAGGTGGTCTGTGCCGGGCTCCTCCGGCAGCCCTGCTCCGAAAATGCAAACGTCTGCAGATAGCTCGCAGGCAGAAAGAGCTAGCCTGGAAAGCTGTTGCTCAGCCTCATCTGCCCATGGCACTGCTCGCACAGAGGCACAGAGACTGGGGCTGCTTGCTTGTCTTGTCCCCTCAAACTTCAAACGTAGCTTAGGTGGTCTGTGCCGGGCGCCTCCCGCAGCCCTGCTCCGAAAATCCGAACGTCTGCAGATAGATCGCAGGCAGAAAGAGCTAGCCTGGAAAGCTGTTGCTCAGCCTCATCTGCCCATGGCACTGCTCGCACAGAGGCACAGAGACTGGGGCTGCTTGCTTGTCTTGTCCCCTCAAACTTCAAACGTAGCTTAGGTTGTCCGTGCCGGGCGCCTCCGGCAGCCCTGCTCCGAAAATGCGAACGTCTGCAGATAGCTCGCAGGCAGAAAGAGCTAGCCTGGAAAGCTGTTGCTCAGCCTCATCTGCCCATGGCACTGCTCGCACAGAGGCACAGAGACTGGGGCTGCTTGCTTGTCTTGTCCCCTCAAACTTCAAACGTAGCTTAGGTAGTCCGTGCCGGGCGCATCCGGCAGCCCTGCTCCAAAAATGCGAACGTCTGCAGATAGCTCGCAGCCAGAAAGAGCTAGCCTGGAAAGCTGTTGCTCAGCCTCATCTGCCCATGGCACTGCTCGCACAGAGGCACAGAGACTGGGGCTGCTTGCTTGTCTTGTCCTCTCAAACTTCAAACGTAGCTTAGGTGGTCCGTGCCGGGCGCCTCCGGCAGCCCTGCTCCAAAAATGCGAACGTCTGCATATAGCTCGCAGGCAGAAAGAGCTAGCCTGGAAAGCTGTTGCTCAGCCTCATCTGCCCATGGCACTGCTCGCACAGAGGCACAGAGACTGGGGCTGCTTGCTTGTTTTGCACCCTCAAACTTCAAACGTAGCTTAGGTGGTCCGTGCCGGGCGCCTCCGGCAGCCCTGCTCCGAAAATGCCAACGTCTGCAGATAGCTCGCAGGCAGAAAGAGCTAGCCTGGAAAGCTGTTGCTCAGCCTCATCTGCCCATGGCACTGCTCGCACAGAGGCACAGAGACTGGGGCTGCTTGCTTGTCTTGTCCCCTCAAACTTCAAATGTAGCTTAGGTGGTCCGTGCCGGGCGCCTCCGGCAGCCCTGCTCCGAAAATGCAAACGTCTGCAGATAGCTCGCAGGCAGAAAGAGCTAGCCTGGAAAGCTGTTGCTCAGCCTCATCTGCCCATGGCACTGCTCGCACAGAGGCACAGAGACTGGGGCTGCTTACTTGTTTTGCCCCCTCAAACTTCAAACGTAGCTTAGGTGGTCCGTGTCAGGCGCCTCCGGCAGCCCTGCTCCAAAAATTCGAACGTCTGCAGATAGCTCGCAGGCAGAAAGAGCTAGCCTGGAAAGCTGTTGCTCAGCCTCATCTGCCCATGGCACTGCTCGCACAGAGGCACAGAGACGGGGGCTGCTTGCTTGTCTTGCCCCCTCAAACTTCAAACGTAACTTAGGTGGTCCGTGCCGGGCGCCTCCGGCAGCCCTGCTCCGAAAATGCAAACGTCTGCAGATAGCTCGCAGGCAGAAAGAGCTAGCCTGGAAAGCTGTTGCTCAGCCTCATCTGCCCATGGCACTGCTCGCACAGAGGCACAGAGACTGGGGCTGCTTGCTTGTCTTGTCCCCTCAAACTTCAAATATAGCTTAGGTGGTCCGTGCCGGGCGCCTCCGGCAGCCTTTCTCCGAAAATGCGAACGTCTGCAGATAGCTCGCAGGCAGAAAGAGCTAGCCTGGAAAGCTGTTGCTCAGCCTCATCTGCCCATGGCACTGCTCGCACAGAGGCACAGAGACTGGGGCTGCTTGCTTGTCTTGTCCCCTCAAACTTCAAACGTAGCTTAGGTGGTCTGTGCCGGGCGCCTCCGGCAGCCCTGCTCCGAAAATGCGAACGTCTGCAGATAGATCGCAGGCAGAAAGAGCCAGTCTGGAAAGCTGTTGCTCAGCCTCATCTGCCCATGGCACTGCTCGCACAGAGGCACAGAGACTGGGGCTGCTTGCTTGTTTTGCCCTCTCAAACTTCAAACGTAGCTTAGTTGGTCCGTGTCAGGCGCCTCCGGCAGCCCTGCTCCGAAAATGCGAACGTCTGCAGATAGCTCGCAGGCAGAAAGAGCTAGCCTGGAAAGCTGTTGCTCAGCCTCATCTGCCCATGGCACTGCTCGCACAGAGGCACAGAGACTGGGGCTGCTTGCTTGTCTTGCCCCCTCAAACTTCAAACGTAGCTTAGGTGGTCCGTGCCGGGCGCCTCCGGCAGCCCTGCTCCGAAAATGCAAACGTCTGCAGATAGCTCGCAGGCAGAAAGAGCTAGCCTGGAAAGCTGTTGCTCAGCCTCATCTGCCCATGGCACTGCTCGCACAGAGGCACAGAGACTGGGGCTGCTTGCTTGTCTTGTCCCCTCAAACTTCAAACGTAGCTTAGGTGGTCCGTGCCAGGCGCCTCTGGCAGCCCTGCTCCGAAAATCCAAACGTCTGCAGATAGCTCGCAGGCAGAAAGAGCTAGCCTGGAAAGCTGTTGCTCAGCCTCATCTGCCCATGGCACTGCTCGCACAGAGGCACAGAGACTGGGGCTGCTTGCTTGTCTTGTCCTCTCAAACTTCAAACGTAGCTTAGGTTGTCTGTGCCGGGCGCCTCCGGCAGCCCTGCTCCGAAAATGCGAACGTCTGCAGATAGCTCGCAGGCAGAAAGAGCTAGCCTGGAAAGCTGTTGCTCAGCCTCATCTGCCCATGGCACTGCTCGCACAGAGGCACAGAGACTGGGGCTGCTTGCTTGTTTTGCCCCCTCAAACTTCAAACGTAGCTTTGGTGGTCCGTGCCAGGCGCCTCCGGCAGCCCTGCTCCGAAAATGCAAACGTCTGCAGATAGCTCGCAGGCAGAAAGAGCTAGCCTGGAAAGCTGTTGCTCAGCCTCATCTGCCCATGGCACTGCTCGCACAGAGGCACAGAGACGGGGGCTGCTTGCTTGTTTTGCACCCTCAAACTTCAAACGTAGCTTAGGTGGTCTGTGCCGGGCGCCTCCGACAGCCCTGCTCCGAAAATGCGAACGTCTGCAGATAGCTCGCAGGCAGAAAGAGCTAGCCTGGAAAGCTGTTGCTCAGCCTCATCTGCCCATGGCACTGCTCGCACAGAGGCACAGAGACGGGGGCTGCTTGCTTGTTTTGCACCCTCAAACTTCAAACGTAGCTTAGGTGGTCCGTGCCAGGCACCTCCGGCAGCCCTGCTCCGAAAATGCGAACGTCTGCAGATAGCTCGCAGGCAGAAAGAGCTAGCCTGGAAAGCTGTTGCTCAGCCTCATCTGCCCATGGCACTGCTCGCACAGAGGCACAGAGACTGGGGCTGCTTGCTTGTCTTGCCCCCTCAAACTTCAAACGTAACTTAGGTGGTCCGTGCCGGGCGCCTCCGGAAGCCCTGCTCCGAAAATGCCAACGTCTGCAGATAGCTCGCAGGCAGAAAGAGCTAGCCTGGAAAGCTGTTGCTCAGCCTCATCTGCCCATGGCACTGCTCGCACAGAGGCACAGAGACTGGGGCTGCTTGCTTGTCTTGTCCCCTCAAACTTCAAACGTAGCTTAGGTGGTCTGTGCCGGGCTCCTCCGGCAGCCCTGCTCCGAAAATGCAAACGTCTGCAGATAGCTCGCAGGCAGAAAGAGCTAGCCTGGAAAGCTGTTGCTCAGCCTCATCTGCCCATGGCACTGCTCGCACAGAGGCACAGAGACTGGGGCTGCTTGCTTGTCTTGTCCCCTCAAACTTCAAACGTAGCTTAGGTGGTCTGTGCCGGGCGCCTCCCGCAGCCCTGCTCCGAAAATCCAAACGTCTGCAGATAGATCGCAGGCAGAAAGAGCTAGCCTGGAAAGCTGTTGCTCAGCCTCATCTGCCCATGGCACTGCTCGCACAGAGGCACAGAGACTGGGGCTGCTTGCTTGTCTTGTCCCCTCAAACTTCAAACGTAGCTTAGGTTGTCCGTGCCGGGCGCCTCCGGCAGCCCTGCTCCGAAAATGCGAACGTCTGCAGATAGCTCGCAGGCAGAAAGAGCTAGCCTGGAAAGCTGTTGCTCAGCCTCATCTGCCCATGGCACTGCTCGCACAGAGGCACAGAGACTGGGGCTGCTTGCTTGTCTTGTCCTCTCAAACTTCAAACGTAGCTTAGGTGGTCCGTGCCAGGCGCCTCCGGCAGCCCTGCTCCGAAAATGCGAACGTCTGCAGATAGCTCGCAGGCAGAAAGAGCTAGCCTGGAAAGCTGTTGCTCAGCCTCATCTGCCCATGGCACTGCTCACACAGAGGCACAGAGACTGGGGCTGCTTGCTTGTCTTGTCCCCTCAAACTTCAAATGTAGCTTAGGTGGTCCGTGCCGGGCGCCTCCGGCAGCCCTGCTCCGAAAATGCGAACGTCTGCAGATAGCTCGCAGGCAGAAAGAGCTAGCCTGGAAAGCTGTTGCTCAGCCTCATCTGCCCATGGCACTGCTCGCACAGAAGCACAGAGACTGGGGCTGCTTACTTGTTTTGCCCCCTCAAACTTCAAACGTAGCTTAGGTGGTCCTTGCCGGGCGCCTCCGGCAGCCCTGCTCCGAAAATGCGAACGTCTGCAGATAGCTCGCAGGCAGAAAGAGCTAGCCTGGAAAGCTGTT
Organism: Opisthocomus hoazin; assembly: GCF_030867145.1. Taxonomy (NCBI): domain Eukaryota; kingdom Metazoa; phylum Chordata; class Aves; order Opisthocomiformes; family Opisthocomidae; genus Opisthocomus; species Opisthocomus hoazin. Next base: position 209,880 of record NW_027448935.1, read on the forward strand.
GCTCAGCCTCATCTGCCCATGGCACTGCTCGCACAGAGGCACAGAGACTGGGGCTGCTTGCTTGTCTTGTCCCCTCAAACTTCAAACGTAGCTTAGGTAGTCCGTGCCGGGCGCATCCGGCAGCCCTGCTCCAAAAATGCGAACGTCTGCAGATAGCTCGCAGGCAGAAAGAGCTAGCCTGGAAAGCTGTTGCTCAGCCTCATCTGCCCATGGCACTGCTCGCACAGAGGCACAGAGACTGGGGCTGCTTGCTTGTCTTGTCCTCTCAAACTTCAAACGTAGCTTAGGTGGTCCGTGCCGGGCGCCTCCGGCAGCCCTGCTCCGAAAATGCGAACGTCTGCAGATAGCTCGCAGGCAGAAAGAGCTAGCCTGGAAAGCTGTTGCTCAGCCTCATCTGCCCATGGCACTGCTCGCACAGAGGCACAGACACTGGGGCTGCTTGCTTGTCTTGTCCCCTCAAACTTCAAATGTAGCTTAGGTGGTCCGTGCCGGGCGCCTCCGGCAGCCCTGCTCCGAAAATGCAAACGTCTGCAGATAGCTCGCAGGCAGAAAGAGCTAGCCTGGAAAGCTGTTGCTCAGCCTCATCTGCCCATGGCACTGCTCGCACAGAGGCACAGAGACTGGGGCTGCTTACTTGTTTTGCCCCCTCAAACTTCAAACGTAGCTTAGGTGGTCCGTGTCAGGCGCCTCCGGCAGCCCTGCTCCAAAAATTCGAACGTCTGCAGATAGCTCGCAGGCAGAAAGAGCTAGCCTGGAAAGCTGTTGCTCAGCCTCATCTGCCCATGGCACTGCTCGCACAGAGGCACAGAGATTGGGGCTGCTTGCTTGTCTTGCCCCCTCAAACTTCAAATGTAACTTAGGTGGTCCGTGCCGGGCGCCTCTGGCAGCCCTGCTCCGAAAATGCAAACGTCTGCAGATAGCTCGCAGGCAGAAAGAGCTAGCCTGGAAAGCTGTTGCTCAGCCTCATCTGCCCATGGCACTGCTCGCACAGAGGCACAGAGACTGGGGCTGCTTGCTTGTCTTGTCCCCTCAAACTTCAAATATAGCTTAGGTGGTCCGTGCCGGGCGCCTCCGGCAGCCCTGCTCCGAAAATGCGAACGTCTGCAGATAGCTCGCAGGCAGAAAGAGCTAGCCTGGAAAGCTGTTGCTCAGCCTCATCTGCCCATGGCACTGCTCGCACAGAGGCACAGAGACTGGGGCTGCTTGCTTGTCTTGTCCCCTCAAACTTCAAACGTAGCTTAGGTGGTCTGTGCCGGGCGCCTCCGGCAGCCCTGCTCCGAAAATGCGAACGTCTGCAGATAGCTCGCAGGCAGAAAGAGCTAGCCTGGAAAGCTGTTGCTCAGCCTCATCTCCCCATGGCACTGCTCGCACAGAGGCACAGAGACTGGGGCTGCTTGCTTGTTTTGCCCCCTCAAACTTCAAACGTAGCTTAGTTGGTCCGTGTCAGGCGCCTCCGGCAGCCCTGCTCCGAAAATGCGAACGTCTGCAGATAGCTCGCAGGCAGAAAGAGCTAGCCTGGAAAGCTGTTGCTCAGCCTCATCTGCCCATGGCACTGCTCGCACAGAGGCACAGAGACTGGGGCTGCTTGCTTGTCTTGCCCCCTCAAACTTCAAACGTAGCTTAGGTGGTCCGTGCCGGGCGCCTCCGGCAGCCCTGCTCCGAAAATGCAAACGTCTGCAGATAGCTCGCAGGCAGAAAGAGCTAGCCTGGAAAGCTGTTGCTCAGCCTCATCTGCCCATGGCACTGCTCGCACAGAGGCACAGAGACTGGGGCTGCTTGCTTGTTTTGCCCCCTCAAACTTCAAACGTAGCTTTGGTGGTCTGTGCCAGGCGCCTCCGGCAGCCCTGCTCCGAAAATGCAAACGTCTGCAGATAGCTCGCAGGCAGAAAGAGCTAGCCTGGAAAGCTGTTGCTCAGCCTCATCTGCCCATGGCACTGCTCGCACAGAGGCACAGAGACGGGGGCTGCTTGCTTGTTTTGCACCCTCAAACTTCAAACGTAGCTTAGGTGGTCCGTGCCGGGCGCCTCCGGCAGCCCTGCTCCAAAAATGCGAACGTCTGCAGATAGCTCGCAGGCAGAAAGAGCTAGCCTGGAAAGCTGTTGCTCAGCCTCATCTGCCCATGGCACTGCTCGCACAGAGGCACAGAGACTGGGGCTGCTTGCTTGTTTTGCCCCCTCAAACTTCAAACGTAGCTTAGGTGGTCCGTGCCAGGCGCCTCCGGCAGCCCTGCTCCGAAAATCCAAACGTCTGCAGATAGCTCGCAGGCAGAAAGAGCTAGCCTGGAAAGCTGTTGCTCAGCCTCATCTGCCCATGGCACTGCTCGCACAGAGGCACAGAGACTGGGGCTGCTTTCTTGTCTTGTCCCCTCAAACTTAAAACGTAGCTTAGGTTGTCCGTGCCGGGCGCCTCCGGCAGCCCTGCTCCGAAAATGGAAACGTCTGCAGATAGCTCGCAGGCAGAAAGAGCTAGCCTGGAAAGCTGTTGCTCAGCCTCATCTGCCCATGGCACTGCTCGCACAGAGGCACAGAGACTGGGGCTGCTTGCTTGTCTTGCCCCCTCAAACTTCAAACGTAACTTAGGTGGTCCGTGCCGGGCGCCTCCGGCAGCCCTGCTCCGAAAATGCGAACGTCTGCAGATAGCTCGCAGGCAGAAAGAGCTAGACTGGAAAGCTGTTGCTCAGCCTCATCTGCCCATGGCACTGCTCGCACAGAGGCACAGAGACTGGGGCTGCTTGCTTGTCTTGTCCCCTCAAACTTCAAACGTAGCTTAGGTGGTCCGTGCCAGGCGCCTCCGGCAGCCCTGCTCCGAAAATGCAAACGTCTGCAGATAGCTCGCAGGCAGAAAGAGCTAGCCTGGAAAGCTGTTGCTCAGCCTCATCTGCCCATGGCACTGCTCGCACAGAGGCACAGAGACTGGGGCTGCTTGCTTGTCTTGTCCCCTCAAACTTCAAACGTAGCTTAGGTGGTCTGTGCCGGGCTCCTCCGGCAGCCCTGCTCCGAAAATGCAAACGTCTGCAGATAGCTCGCAGGCAGAAAGAGCTAGCCTGGAAAGCTGTTGCTCAGCCTCATCTGCCCATGGCACTGCTCGCACAGAGGCACAGAGACTGGGGCTGCTTGTTTGTCTTGTCCCCTCAAACTTCAAACGTAGCTTAGGTGGTCTGTGCCGGGCGCCTCCGGCAGCCCTGCTCCGAAAATGCGAACGTCTGCAGATAGATCGCAGGCAGAAAGAGCTAGCCTGGAAAGCTGTTGCTCAGCCTCATCTGCCCATGGCACTGCTCGCACAGAGGCACAGAGAGTGGGGCTGCTTGCTTGTCTTGTCCCCTCAAACTTCAAACGTAGCTTAGGTTGTCCGTGCCGGGCGCCTCCGGCAGCCCTGCTCTGAAAATGCGAACGTCTGCAGATAGCTCGCAGGCAGAAAGAGCTAGCCTGGAAAGCTGTTGCTCAGCCTCATCTGCCCATGGCACTGCTCGCACAGAGGCACAGAGACTGGGGCTGCTTGCTTGTCTTGCCCCCTCAAACTTCAAACGTAGCTTAGGTGGTCCGTGCCGGGCGCCTCCGGCAGCCCTGCTCCGAAAATCCAAACGTCTGCAGATAGCTCGCAGGCAGAAAGAGCTAGCCTGGAAAGCTGTTGCTCAGCCTCATCTGCCCATGGCACTGCTCGCACAGAGGCACAGAGACGGGGGCTGCTTGCTTGTCTTGTCCCCTCAAACTTCAAACGTAACTTAGGTGGTCCGTGCCGGGCGCCTCCGACAGCCCTGCTCCGAAAATGCCAACGTCTGCAGATAGCTCGCAGGCAGAAAGAGCTAGCCTGGAAAGCTGTTGCTCAGCCTCATCTGCCCATGGCACTGCTCGCACAGAGGCACAGAGACTGGGGCTGCTTGCTTGTCTTGTCCCCTCAAACTTCAAACGTAGCTTAGGTGGTCCGTGCCGGGCGCCTCCGGCAGCCCTGCTCGGAAAATTCGAACGTCTGCAGATAGCTCGCAGGCAGAAAGAGCTAGCCTGGAAAGCTGTTGCTCAGCCTCATCTGCCCATGGCACTGCTCGCACAGAGGCACAGAGACTGGGGCTGCTTGCTTGTCTTGCCCCCTCAAACTTCAAACGTAACTTAGGTGGTCCGTGCCGGGCGCCTCCGGCAGCCCTGCTCCGAAAATGCGAACGTCTGCAGATAGCTCGCAGGCAGAAAGAGCTAGACTGGAAAGCTGTTGCTCAGCCTCATCTGCCCATGGCACTGCTCGCACAGAGGCACAGAGACTGGGGCTGCTTGCTTGTCTTGTCCCCTCAAACTTCAAACGTAGCTTAGGTGGTCCGTGCCAGGCGCCTCCGGCAGCCCTGCTCCGAAAATGCAAACGTCTGCAGATAGCTCGCAGGCAGAAAGAGCTAGCCTGGAAAGCTGTTGCTCAGCCTCATCTGCCCATGGCACTGCTCGCACAGAGGCACAGAGACTGGGGCTGCTTGCTTGTCTTGTCCCCTCAAACTTCAAACGTAGCTTAGGTGGTCTGTGCCGGGCTCCTCCGGCAGCCCTGCTCCGAAAATCCAAACGTCTGCAGATAGCTCGCAGGCAGAAAGAGCTAGCCTGGAAAGCTGTTGCTCAGCCTCATCTGCCCATGGCACTGCTCGCACAGAGGCACAGAGACTGGGGCTGCTTGTTTGTCTTGTCCCCTCAAACTTCAAACGTAGCTTAGGTGGTCTGTGCCGGGCGCCTCTGGCAGCCCTGCTCCGAAAATGCGAACGTCTGCAGATAGCTCGCAGGCAGAAAGAGCTAGCCTGGAAAGCTGTTGCTCAGCCTCATCTGCCCATGGCACTGCTCGCACAGAGGCACAGAGACTGGGGCTGCTTTCTTGTTTTGCCCCCTCAAACTTAAAACGTAGCTTAGGTGGTCCGTGGCAGGCGCCTCCGGCAGCCCTGCTCCGAAAATTCGAACGTCTGCAGATAGCTCGCAGGCAGAAAGAGCTAGCCTGGAAAGCTGTTGCTCAGCCTCATCTGCCCATGGCACTGCTCGCACAGAGGCACAGAGACTGGGGCTGCTTGCTTGTCTTGTCCCCTCAAACTTCAAATGTATCTTTGGTGGTCCGTGCCGTGCGCGTCCGGCAGCCCTGCTCCGAAAATCCAAACGTCTGCAGATAGCTCGCAGGCAGAAAGAGCTAGCCTGGAAAGCTGTTGCTCAGCCTCATCTGCCCATGGCACTGCTCGCACAGAGGCACAGAGACTGGGGCTGCTTGCTTGTTTTGCCCCCTCAAACTTCAAACGTAGCTTTGGTGGTCTGTGCCAGGCGCCTCCGGCAGCCCTGCTCCGAAAATGCAAACGTCTGCAGATAGCTCGCAGGCAGAAAGAGCTAGCCTGGAAAGCTGTTGCTCAGCCTCATCTGCCCATGGCACTGCTCGCACAGAGGCACAGAGACGGGGGCTGCTTGCTTGTTTTGCACCCTCAAACTTCAAACGTAGCTTAGGTGGTCCGTGCCGGGCGCCTCCGGCAGCCCTGCTCCAAAAATGCGAACGTCTGCAGATAGCTCGCAGGCAGAAAGAGCTAGCCTGGAAAGCTGTTGCTCAGCCTCATCTGCCCATGGCACTGCTCGCACAGAGGCACAGAGACTGGGGCTGCTTTCTTGTCTTGTCCCCTCAAACTTAAAACGTAGCTTAGGTTGTCCGTGCCGGGCGCCTCCGGCAGCCCTGCTCCGAAAATGCCAACGTCTGCAGACAGCTCGCAGGCAGAAAGAGCTAGCCTGGAAAGCTGTTGCTCAGCCTCATCTGCCCATGGCACTGCTCGCACAGAGGCACAGAGACTGGGGCTGCTTGCTTGTCTTGCCCCCTCAAACTTCAAACGTAACTTAGGTGGTCCGTGCCGGGCGCCTCCGGCAGCCCTGCTCCGAAAATGCGAACGTCTGCAGATAGCTCGCAGGCAGAAAGAGCTAGACTGGAAAGCTGTTGCTCAGCCTCATCTGCCCATGGCACTGCTCGCACAGAGGCACAGAGACTGGGGCTGCTTGCTTGTCTTGTCCCCTCAAACTTCAAACGTAGCTTAGGTGGTCCGTGCCAGGCGCCTCCGGCAGCCCTGCTCCGAAAATGCAAACGTCTGCAGATAGCTCGCAGGCAGAAAGAGCTAGCCTGGAAAGCTGTTGCTCAGCCTCATCTGCCCATGGCACTGCTCGCACAGAGGCACAGAGACTGGGGCTGCTTGCTTGTCTTGTCCCCTCAAACTTCAAACGTAGCTTAGGTGGTCTGTGCCAGGCTCCTCCGGCAGCCCTGCTCCGAAAATGCAAACGTCTGCAGATAGCTCGCAGGCAGAAAGAGCTAGCCTGGAAAGCTGTTGCTCAGCCTCATCTGCCCATGGCACTGCTCGCACAGAGGCACAGAGACTGGGGCTGCTTGTTTGTCTTGTCCCCTCAAACTTCAAACGTAGCTTAGGTGGTCTGTGCCGGGCGCCTCCGGCAGCCCTGCTCCGAAAATGCGAACGTCTGCAGATAGATCGCAGGCAGAAAGAGCTAGCCTGGAAAGCTGTTGCTCAGCCTCATCTGCCCATGGCACTGCTCGCACAGAGGCACAGAGAGTGGGGCTGCTTGCTTGTCTTGTCCCCTCAAACTTCAAACGTAGCTTAGGTTGTCCGTGCCGGGCGCCTCCGGCAGCCCTGCTCTGAAAATGCGAACGTCTGCAGATAGCTCGCAGGCAGAAAGAGCTAGCCTGGAAAGCTGTTGCTCAGCCTCATCTGCCCATGGCACTGCTCGCACAGAGGCACAGAGACTGGGGCTGCTTGCTTGTCTTGCCCCCTCAAACTTCAAACGTAGCTTAGGTGGTCCGTGCCGGGCGCCTCCGGCAGCCCTGCTCCGAAAATCCAAACGTCTGCAGATAGCTCGCAGGCAGAAAGAGCTAGCCTGGAAAGCTGTTGCTCAGCCTCATCTGCCCATGGCACTGCTCGCACAGAGGCACAGAGACGGGGGCTGCTTGCTTGTCTTGTCCCCTCAAACTTCAAACGTAACTTAGGTGGTCCGTGCCGGGCGCCTTCGACAGCCCTGCTCCGAAAATGCGAACGTCTGCAGATAGCTCGCAGGCAGAAAGAGCTAGCCTGGAAAGCTGTTGCTCAGCCTCATCTGCCCATGGCACTGCTCGCACAGAGGCACAGAGACTGGGGCTGCTTGCTTGTCTTGTCCCCTCAAACTTCAAACGTAGCTTAGGTGGTCCGTGCCAGGCGCCTCCGGCAGCCCTGCTCCGAAAATGCAAACGTCTGCAGATAGCTCGCAGGCAGAAAGAGCTAGCCTGGAAAGCTGTTGCTCAGCCTCATCTGCCCATGGCACTGCTCGCACAGAGGCACAGAGACTGGGGCTGCTTGCTTGTCTTGTCCCCTCAAACTTCAAACGTAGCTTAGGTGGTCTGTGCCGGGCTCCTCCGGCAGCCCTGCTCCGAAAATCCAAACGTCTGCAGATAGCTCGCAGGCAGAAAGAGCTAGCCTGGAAAGCTGTTGCTCAGCCTCATCTGCCCATGGCACTGCTCGCACAGAGGCACAGAGACTGGGGCTGCTTGTTTGTCTTGTCCCCTCAAACTTCAAACGTAGCTTAGGTGGTCTGTGCCGGGCGCCTCTGGCAGCCCTGCTCCGAAAATGCGAACGTCTGCAGATAGCTCGCAGGCAGAAAGAGCTAGCCTGGAAAGCTGTTGCTCAGCCTCATCTGCCCATGGCACTGCTCGCACAGAGGCACAGAGACTGGGGCTGCTTGCTTGTTTTGCCCCCTCAAACTTAAAACGTAGCTTAGGTGGTCCGTGGCAGGCGCCTCCGGCAGCCCTGCTCCGAAAATTCGAACGTCTGCAGATAGCTCGCAGGCAGAAAGAGCTAGCCTGGAAAGCTGTTGCTCAGCCTCATCTGCCCATGGCACTGCTCGCACAGAGGCACAGAGACTGGGGCTGCTTGCTTGTCCTGTCCCCTCAAACTTCAAATGTATCTTTGGTGGTCCGTGCCGGGCGCGTCCGGCAGCCCTGCTCCGAAAATCCAAACGTCTGCAGATAGCTCGCACGCAGAAAGAGCTAGCCTGGAAAGCTGTTGCTCAGCCTCATCTGCCCATGGCACTGCTCGCACAGAGGCACAGAGACTGGGGCTGCTTGCTTGTCTTGTCCCCTCAAACTTCAAACGTAACTTAGGTGGTCCGTGCCGGGCGCCTCCGGCAGCCCTGCTCCGAAAATGCCAACGTCTGCAGATAGCTCGCAGGCAGAAAGAGCTAGCCTGGAAAGCTGTTGCTCAGCCTCATCTGCCCATGGCACTGCTCGCACAGAGGCACAGAGACTGGGGCTGCTTGCTTGTCTTGTCCCCTCAAACTTCAAACGTAGCTTAGGTGGTCCGTGCCAGGCGCCTCCGGCAGCCCTGCTCCGAAAATGCGAACGTCTGCAGATAGCTCGCAGGCAGAAAGAGCTAGCCTGGAAAGCTGTTGCTCAGCCTCATCTGCCCATGGCACTGCTCGCACAGAGGCACAGAGACTGGGGCTGCTTTCTTGTTTAGCCCCCTCAAACTTCAAACGTAGCTTAGGTGGTCCGTGCCAGGCGCCTCCGGCAGCCCTGCTCCGAAAATTCGAACGTCTGCAGATAGCTCGCAGCCAGAAAGAGCTAGCCTGGAAAGCTGTTGCTCAGCCTCATCTGCCCATGGCACTGCTCGCACAGAGGCACAGAGACTGGGGCTGCTTGCTTGTCTTGTCCCCTCAAACTTCAAATGTATCTTTGGTGGTCCGTGCCGGGCGCCTCCGGCAGCGTTCCTCCGAAAATCCAAACGTCTGCAGATAGCTCGCAGGCAGAAAGAGCTAGCCTGGAAAGCTGTTGCTCAGCCTCATCTGCCCATGGCACTGCTCGCACAGAGGCACAGAGACTGGGGCTGCTTGCTTGTTTTGCCTCCTCAAACTTCAAACGTAGCTTAGGTGGTCCGTGCCGGGCGCCTCCGGCAGCCCTGCTCTGAGAATTCGAACGTCTGCAGATAGCTCGCAGGCAGAAAGAGCTAGCCTGGAAAGCTGTTGCTCAGCCTCATCTGCCCATGGCACTGCTCGCACAGAGGCACAGAGACTGGGGCTGCTTGCTTGTCTTGTCCCCTCAAACTTCAAACGTAGCTTAGGTGGTCCGTGCCGGGCGCCTCCGGCAGCCCTGCTCCGAAAATGCCAACGTCTGCAGATAGCTCGCAGGCAGAAAGAGCTAGCCTGGAAAGCTGTTGCTCAGCCTCATCTGCCCATGGCACTGCTCGCACAGAGGCACAGAGACTGGGGCTGCTTGCTTGTCTTGCCCCCTCAAACTTCAAACGTAACTTAGGTGGTCCGTGCCGGGCGCCTCCGGCAGCCCTGCTCCGAAAATGCCAACGTCTGCAGATAGCTCGCAGGCAGAAAGAGCTAGCCTGGAAAGCTGTTGCTCAGCCTCATCTGCCCATGGCACTGCTCGCACAGAGGCACAGAGACTGGGGCTGCTTGCTTGTCTTGTCCCCTCAAACTTCAAACGTAGCTTAGGTGGTCCGTGACAGGCGCCTCCGGCACCCCTGCTCCGAAAATCCAAACGTCTGCAGATAGCTCGCAGGCAGAAAGAGCTAGCCTGGAAAGCTGTTGCTCAGCTTCATCTGCCCATGGCACTGCTCGCACAGAGGCACAGAGACTGGGGCTGCTTGCTTGCCTTGTCCCCTCAGACTTCAAATGTATCTTTGGTGGTCCGTGCCGGGCGCATCCGGCAGCGCTGCTCCAAAAATGCAAACGTCTGCAGATAGCTCGCAGGCAGAAAGAGCTAGCCTGGAAAGCTGTTGCTCAGCCTCATCTGCCCATGGCACTGCTCGCACAGAGGCACAGAGACTGGGGCTGCTTGCTTGTTTTGCCCCCTCAAACTTCAAACGTAGCTTAGGTGGTCCGTGCCAGGCGCCTCCGGCAGCCCTGCTCCGAAAATCCAAACGTCTGCAGATAGCTCGCAGGCAGAAAGAGCTAGCCTGGAAAGCTGTTGCTCAGCCTCATCTGCCCATGGCACTGCTCGCACAGAGGCACAGAGACTGGGGCTGCTTGCTTGTCTTGTCCCCTCAAACTTCAAACGTAGCTTAGGTGGTCCGTGCCGGGCGCCTCCGGCAGCCCTGCTCCGAAAATGGAAACGTCTGCAGATAGCTCGCAGGCAGAAAGAGCTAGCCTGGAAAGCTGTTGCTCAGCCTCATCTGCCCATGGCACTGCTCGCACAGAGGCACAGAGACTGGGGCTGCTTGCTTGTCTTGCCCCCTCAAACTTCAAACGTAACTTAGGTGGTCCGTGCCGGGCGCCTCCGGCAGCCCTGCTCCGAAAATGCGAACGTCTGCAGATAGCTCGCAGGCAGAAAGAGCTAGCCTGGAAAGCTGTTGCTCAGCCTCATCTGCCCATGGCACTGCTCGCACAGAGGCACAGAGACTGGGGCTGCTTGTTTGTCTTGTCCCCTCAAACTTCAAACGTAGCTTAGGTGGTCCGTGCCAGGCGCCTCCGGCAGCCCTGCTCCGAAAATGCAAACGTCTGCAGATAGCTCGCAGGCAGAAAGAGCTAGCCTGGAAAGCTGTTGCTCAGCCTCATCTGCCCATGGCACTGCTCGCACAGAGGCACAGAGACTGGGGCTGCTTGCTTGTCTTGCCCCCTCAAACTTCAAACGTAACTTAGGTGGTCCGTGCCGGGCGCCTCCGGCAGCCCTGCTCCGAAAATGCGAACGTCTGCAGATAGCTCGCAGGCAGAAAGAGCTAGCCTGGAAAGCTGTTGCTCAGCCTCATCTGCCCATGGCACTGCTCGCACAGAGGCACAGAGACTGGGGCTGCTTGTTTGTCTTGTCCCCTCAAACTTCAAACGTAACTTAGGTGGTCCGTGCCGGGCGCCTCCGGCAGCCCTGCTCCGAAAATGCGAACGTCTGCAGATAGCTCGCAGGCAGAAAGAGCTAGCCTGGAAAGCTGTTGCTCAGCCTCATCTGCCCATGGCACTGCTCGCACAGAGGCACAGAGACTGGGGCTGCTTGCTTGTCTTGTCCCCTCAAACTTCAAACGTAGCTTAGGTGGTCCGTGCCGGGCGCCTCCGGCAGCCCTGCTCCGAAAATGCGAACGTCTGCAGATAGCTCGCAGGCAGAAAGAGCTAGCCTGGAAAGCTGTTGCTCAGCCTCATCTGCCCATGGCACTGCTCGCACAGAGGCACAGAGACTGGGGCTGCTTGCTTGTCTTGCCCCCTCAAACTTCAAACGTAGCTTAGGTGGTCCGTGCCGGGCGCCTCCGGCAGCCCTGCTCCGAAAATCCAAACGTCTGCAGATAGCTCGCAGGCAGAAAGAGCTAGCCTGGAAAGCTGTTGCTCAGCCTCATCTGGCCATGGCACTGCTCGCACAGAGGCACAGAGACTGGGGCTGCTTGCTTGTCTTGTCCCCTTAAACTTCAAATGTAGCTTAGGTGGTCCGTGCCGGGCGCCTCCGGCAGCCCTGCTCCGAAAATCCAAACGTCTGCAGATAGCTCGCAGGCAGAAAGAGCTAGCCTGGAAAGCTGTTGCTCAGCCTCATCTGCCCATGGCACTGCTCGCACAGAGGCACAGAGACTGGGGCTGCTTGTTTGTCTTGTCCCCTCAAACTTCAAACGTAGCTTAGGTGGTCTGTGCCGGGCGCCTCTGGCAGCCCTGCTCCGAAAATGCCAACGTCTGCAGATAGCTCGCAGGCAGAAAGAGCTAGCCTGGAAAGCTGTTGCTCAGCCTCATCTGCCCATGGCACTGCTCGCACAGAGGCACAGAGACTGGGGCTGCTTTCTTGTTTTGCCCCCTCAAACTTAAAACGTAGCTTAGGTGGTCCGTGGCAGGCGCCTCCGGCAGCCCTGCTCCGAAAATTCGAACGTCTGCAGATAGCTCGCAGGCAGAAAGAGCTAGCCTGGAAAGCTGTTGCTCAGCCTCATCTGCCCATGGCACTGCTCGCACAGAGGCACAGAGACTGGGGCTGCTTGCTTGTCTTGTCCCCTCAAACTTCAAATGTATCTTTGGTGGTCCGTGCCGGGCGCGTCCGGCAGCCCTGCTCCGAAAATGCCAACGTCTGCAGATAGCTCGCAGGCAGAAAGAGCTAGCCTGGAAAGCTGTTGCTCAGCCTCATCTGCCCATGGCACTGCTCGCACAGAGGCACAGAGACTGGGGCTGCTTGCTTGTCTTGTCCCCTCAAACTTCAAACGTAACTTAGGTGGTCCGTGCCGGGCGCCTCCGGCAGCCCTGCTCCGAAAATGCCAACGTCTGCAGATAGCTCGCAGGCAGAAAGAGCTAGCCTGGAAAGCTGTTGCTCAGCCTCATCTGCCCATGGCACTGCTCGCACAGAGGCACAGAGACTGGGGCTGCTTGCTTGTCTTGTCCCCTCAAACTTCAAACGTAGCTTAGGTGGTCCGTGCCAGGCGCCTCCGGCAGCCCTGCTCCGAAAATGCGAACGTCTGCAGATAGCTCGCAGGCAGAAAGAGCTAGCCTGGAAAGCTGTTGCTCAGCCTCATCTGCCCATGGCACTGCTCGCACAGAGGCACAGAGACTGGGGCTGCTTTCTTGTTTTGCCCCCTCAAACTTAAAACGTAGCTTAGGTGGTCCGTGCCAGGCGCCTCCCGCAGCCCTGCTCCGAAAATTCGAACGTCTGCAGATAGCTCGCAGCCAGAAAGAGCTAGCCTGGAAAGCTGTTGCTCAGCCTCATCTGCCCATGGCACTGCTCGCACAGAGGCACAGAGACTGGGGCTGCTTGCTTGTCTTGTCCCCTCAAACTTCAAATGTATCTTTGGTGGTCCGTGCCGGGCGCCTCCGGCAGCGTTCCTCCGAAAATCCAAACGTCTGCAGATAGCTCGCAGGCAGAAAGAGCTAGCCTGGAAAGCTGTTGCTCAGCCTCATCTGCCCATGGCACTGCTCGCACAGAGGCACAGAGACTGGGGCTGCTTGCTTGTCTTGTCCCCTCAAACTTCAAACGTAGCTTAGGTGGTCCGTGCCGGGCGCCTCCGGCAGCCCTGCTCCGAAAATGCGAACGTCTGCAGATAGCTCGCAGGCAGAAAGAGCTAGCCTGGAAAGCTGTTGCTCAGCCTCATCTGCCCATGGCACTGCTCGCACAGAGGCACAGAGACTGGGGCTGCTTGCTTGTCTTGCCCCCTCAAACTTCAAACGTAGCTTAGGTGGTCCGTGCCGGGCGCCTCCGGCAGCCCTGCTCCGAAAATCCAAACGTCTGCAGATAGCTCGCAGGCAGAAAGAGCTAGCCTGGAAAGCTGTTGCTCAGCCTCATCTGGCCATGGCACTGCTCGCACAGAGGCACAGAGACTGGGGCTGCTTGCTTGTCTTGTCCCCTTAAACTTCAAATGTAGCTTAGGTGGTCCGTGCCGGGCGCCTCCGGCAGCCCTGCTCCGAAAATCCAAACGTCTGCAGATAGCTCGCAGGCAGAAAGAGCTAGCCTGGAAAGCTGTTGCTCAGCCTCATCTGCCCATGGCACTGCTCGCACAGAGGCACAGAGACTGGGGCTGCTTGTTTGTCTTGTCCCCTCAAACTTCAAACGTAGCTTAGGTGGTCTGTGCCGGGCGCCTCTGGCAGCCCTGCTCCGAAAATGCCAACGTCTGCAGATAGCTCGCAGGCAGAAAGAGCTAGCCTGGAAAGCTGTTGCTCAGCCTCATCTGCCCATGGCACTGCTCGCACAGAGGCACAGAGACTGGGGCTGCTTTCTTGTTTTGCCCCCTCAAACTTAAAACGTAGCTTAGGTGGTCCGTGGCAGGCGCCTCCGGCAGCCCTGCTCCGAAAATTCGAACGTCTGCAGATAGCTCGCAGGCAGAAAGAGCTAGCCTGGAAAGCTGTTGCTCAGCCTCATCTGCCCATGGCACTGCTCGCACAGAGGCACAGAGACTGGGGCTGCTTGCTTGTCTTGTCCCCTCAAACTTCAAATGTATCTTTGGTGGTCCGTGCCGGGCGCGTCCGGCAGCCCTGCTCCGAAAATGCGAACGTCTGCAGATAGCTCGCAGGCAGAAAGAGCTAGCCTGGAAAGCTGTTGCTCAGCCTCATCTGCCCATGGCACTGCTCGCACAGAGGCACAGAGACTGGGGCTGCTTGCTTGTCTTGTCCCCTCAAACTTCAAACGTAGCTTAGGTGGTCCGTGCCAGGCGCCTCCCGCAGCCCTGCTCCGAAAATTCGAACGTCTGCAGATAGCTCGCAGCCAGAAAGAGCTAGCCTGGAAAGCTGTTGCTCAGCCTCATCTGCCCATGGCACTGCTCGCACAGAGGCACAGAGACTGGGGCTGCTTGCTTGTCTTGTCCCCTCAAACTTCAAATGTATCTTTGGTGGTCCGTGCCGGGCGCCTCCGGCAGCGTTCCTCCGAAAATCCAAACGTCTGCAGATAGCTCGCAGGCAGAAAGAGCTAGCCTGGAAAGCTGTTGCTCAGCCTCATCTGCCCATGGCACTGCTCGCACAGAGGCACAGAGACTGGGGCTGCTTGCTTGTTTTGCCTCCTCAAACTTCAAACGTAGCTTAGGTGGTCCGTGCCGGGCGCCTCCGGCAGCCCTGCTCTGAGAATTCGAACGTCTGCAGATAGCTCGCAGGCAGAAAGAGCTAGCCTGGAAAGCTGTTGCTCAGCCTCATCTGCCCATGGCACTGCTCGCACAGAGGCACAGAGACTGGGGCTGCTTGCTTGTCTTGTCCCCTCAAACTTCAAACGTAGCTTAGGTGGTCCGTGCCGGGCGCCTCCGGCAGCCCTGCTCCGAAAATGCCAACGTCTGCAGATAGCTCGCAGGCAGAAAGAGCTAGCCTGGAAAGCTGTTGCTCAGCCTCATCTGTCCATGGCACTGCTCGCACAGAGGCACAGAGACTGGGGCTGCTTGCTTGTCTTGCCCCCTCAAACTTCAAACGTAACTTAGGTGGTCCGTGCCGGGCGCCTCCGGCAGCCCTGCTCCGAAAATGCCAACGTCTGCAGATAGCTCGCAGGCAGAAAGAGCTAGCCTGGAAAGCTGTTGCTCAGCCTCATCTGCCCATGGCACTGCTCGCACAGAGGCACAGAGACTGGGGCTGCTTGCTTGTCTTGTCCCCTCAAACTTCAAACGTAGCTTAGGTGGTCCGTGACAGGCGCCTCCGGCACCCCTGCTCCGAAAATCCAAACGTCTGCAGATAGCTCGCAGGCAGAAAGAGCTAGCCTGGAAAGCTGTTGCTCAGCTTCATCTGCCCATGGCACTGCTCGCACAGAGGCACAGAGACTGGGGCTGCTTGCTTGCCTTGTCCCCTCAGACTTCAAATGTATCTTTGGTGGTCCGTGCCGGGCGCATCCGGCAGCGCTGCTCCAAAAATCCAGACGTCTGCAGATAGCTCGCAGGCAGAAAGAGCTAGCCTGGAAAGCTGTTGCTCAGCCTCATCTGCCCATGGCACTGCTCGCACAGAGGCACAGAGACTGGGGCTGCTTGCTTGTTTTGCCCCCTCAAACTTCAAACGTAGCTTAGGTGGTCCGTGCCAGGCGCCTCCGGCAGCCCTGCTCCGAAAATCCAAACGTCTGCAGATAGCTCGCAGGCAGAAAGAGCTAGCCTGGAAAGCTGTTGCTCAGCTTCATCTGCCCATGGCACTGCTCGCACAGAGGCACAGAGACTGGGGCTGCTTGCTTGTCTTGCCCCCTCAAACTTCAAACGTAACTTAGGTGGTCCGTGCCGGGCGCCTCCGGCAGCCCTGCTCCGAAAATGCGAACGTCTGCAGATAGCTCGCAGGCAGAAAGAGCTAGCCTGGAAAGCTGTTGCTCAGCCTCATCTGCCCATGGCACTGCTCGCACAGAGGCACAGAGACTGGGGCTGCTTGTTTGTCTTGTCCCCTCAAACTTCAAACGTAACTTAGGTGGTCCGTGCCGGGCGCCTCCGGCAGCCCTGCTCCGAAAATGCGAACGTCTGCAGATAGCTCGCAGGCAGAAAGAGCTAGCCTGGAAAGCTGTTGCTCAGCCTCATCTGCCCATGGCACTGCTCGCACAGAGGCACAGAGACTGGGGCTGCTTGCTTGTCTTGTCCCCTCAAACTTCAAACGTAGCTTAGGTGGTCCGTGCCGGGCGCCTCCGGCAGCCCTGCTCCGAAAATGCGAACGTCTGCAGATAGCTCGCAGGCAGAAAGAGCTAGCCTGGAAAGCTGTTGCTCAGCCTCATCTGCCCATGGCACTGCTCGCACAGAGGCACAGAGACTGGGGCTGCTTGCTTGTCTTGTCCCCTCAGACTTCAAATGTATCTTTGGTGGTCCGTGCCGGGCGCATCTGGCAGCGCTGCTCTGAAAATCCAGACGTCTGCAGATAGATCGCAGGAAGAAAGAGCTAGCCTGGAAAGCTGTTGCTCAGCCTCATCTGCCCATGGCACTGCTCGCACAGAGGCACAGAGACTGGGGCTGCTTGCTTGTTTTGCCCCCTCAAACTTCAAAAGTAGCTTAGGTGGTCCGTACCGGGCGCCTCCGGCAGCCCTGCTCCGAAAATGCGAACGTCTGCAGATGGCTCGCAGGCAGAAAGAGCTAGCCTGGAAAGCTGTTGCTCAGCCTCATCTGCCCATGGCACTGCTCGCACAGAGGCACAGAGACTGGGGCTGCTTGCTTGTCTTGCCCCCTCAAACTTCAAACGTAGCTTAGGTGGTCCGTGCCGGGCACCTCAGGCAGCCCTGCTCCGAAAATCCAAACGTCTGCAGATAGCTCGCAGGCAGAAAGAGCTAGCCTGGAAAGCTGTTGCTCAGCCTCATCTGCCCATGGCACTGCTCGCACAGAGGCACAGAGACTGGGGCTGCTTGCTTGTCTTGCCCCCTCAAACTTCAAACGTAACTTAGGTGGTCCGTGCCGGGCGCCTCCGGCAGCCCTGCTCCGAAAATGCCAACGTCTGCAGATAGCTCGCAGGCAGAAAGAGCTAGCCTGGAAAGCTGTTGCTCAGCCTCATCTGCCCATGGCACTGCTCGCACAGAGGCACAGAGACTGGGGCTGCTTGCTTGTCTTGTCCCCTCAAACTTCAAACGTAGCTTAGGTGGTCCGTGCCAGGCGCCTCCGGCAGCCCTGCTCCGAAAATCCAAACGTCTGCAGATAGCTCGCAGGCAGAAAGAGCTAGCCTGGAAAGCTGTTGCTCAGCCTCATCTGGCCATGGCACTGCTCGCACAGAGGCACAGAGACTGGGGCTGCTTGCTTGTCTTGTCCCCTTAAACTTCAAATGTATCTTTGGTGGTCCGTGCCGGGCGCCTCCGGCAGCCCTGCTCCGAAAATGCAAACGTCTGCAGATAGCTCGCAGGCAGAAAGAGCTAGCCTGGAAAGCTGTTGCTCAGCCTCATCTGCCCATGGCACTGCTCGCACAGAGGCACAGAGACTGGGGCTGCTTGCTTGTCTTGTCCCCTCAAACTTCAAACGTAGCTTAGGTGGTCCGTGCCGGGCGCCTCCGGCAGCCCTGCTCCGAAAATGCCAACGTCTGCAGATAGCGCGCAGGCAGAAAGAGCTAGCCTGGAAAGCTGTTGCTCAGCCTCATCTGCCCATGGCACTGCTCGCACAGAGGCACAGAGACTGGGGCTGCTTTCTTGTTTTGCCCCCTCAAACTTCAAACGTAGCTTAGGTGGTCCGTGCCGGGCGCCTCCGGCAGCCCTGCTCCGAAAATTCGAACGTCTGCAGATAGCTCGCAGGCAGAAAGAGCTAGCCTGGAAAGCTGTTGCTCAGCCTCATCTGCCCATGGCACTGCTCGCACAGAGGCACAGAGACTGGGGCTGCTTGCTTGTCTTGTCCCCTCAAACTTCAAACGTAACTTAGGTGGTCCGTGCCGGGCGCCTCCGGCAGCCCTGCTCCGAAAATGCCAACGTCTGCAGATAGCTCGCAGGCAGAAAGAGCTAGCCTGGAAAGCTGTTGCTCAGCCTCATCTGCCCATGGCACTGCTCGCACAGAGGCACAGAGACTGGGGCTGCTTGCTTGTCTTGTCCCCTCAAACTTCAAACGTAGCTTAGGTGGTCCGTGCCAGGCGCCTCCGGCAGCCCTGCTCCGAAAATGCGAACGTCTGCAGATAGCTCGCAGGCAGAAAGAGCTAGCCTGGAAAGCTGTTGCTCAGCCTCATCTGCCCATGGCACTGCTCGCACAGAGGCACAGAGACTGGGGCTGCTTGCTTGTCTTGTCCCCTCAAACTTCAAATGTATCTTTTGTGGTCCGTGCCGGGCGCTTCCGGCAGCCCTGCTCCGAAAATGGAAACGTCTGCAGATAGCTCACAGGCAGAAAGAGCTAGCCTGGAAAGCTGTTGCTCAGCCTCATCTGCCCATGGCACTGCTCGCACAGAGGCACAGAGACTGGGGCTGCTTGCTTGTTTTGCCCCCTCAAACTTCAAAGGTAGCTTAGGTGGTCCGTGCCGGGCGCCTCCGGCAGCCCTGCTCTGAGAATTCGAACGTCTGCAGATAGCTTGCAGGCAGAAAGAGCTAGACTGGAAAGCTGTTGCTCAGCCTCATCTGCCCATGGCACTGCTCGCACAGAGGCACAGAGACTGGGGCTGCTTGCTTGTCTTGCCCCCTCAAACTTCAAACGTAACTTAGGTGGTCCGTGCCGGGCGCCTCCGGCAGCCCTGCTCCGAAAATGCAAACGTCTGCAGATAGCTCGCAGGCAGAAAGAGCTAGCCTGGAAAGCTGTTGCTCAGCCTCATCTGCCCATGGCACTGCTCGCACAGAGGCACAGAGACTGGGGCTGCTTGCTTGTCTTGTCCCCTCAAACTTCAAACGTAGCTTAGGTGGTCCGTGCCAGGCGCCTCCGTCACCCCTGTTCCGAAAATCCAAACGTCTGCAGATAGCTCGCAGGCAGAAAGAGCTAGCCTGGAAAGCTGTTGCTCAGCTTCATCTGCCCATGGCACTGCTCGCACAGAGGCACAGAGACTGGGGCTGCTTGCTTGTCTTGTCCCCTCAGACTTCAAATGTATCTTTGGTGGTCCGTGCCGGGCGCATCTGGCAGCGCTGCTCTGAAAATCCAGACGTCTGCAGATAGATCGCAGGAAGAAAGAGCTAGCCTGGAAAGCTGTTGCTCAGCCTCATCTGCCCATGGCACTGCTCGCACAGAGGCACAGAGACTGGGGCTGCTTGCTTGTTTTGCCCCCTCAAACTTCAAAAGTAGCTTAGGTGGTCCGTACCGGGCGCCTCCGGCAGCCCTGCTCCGAAAATGCGAACGTCTGCAGATGGCTCGCAGGCAGAAAGAGCTAGCCTGGAAAGCTGTTGCTCAGCCTCATCTGCCCATGGCACTGCTCGCACAGAGGCACAGAGACTGGGGCTGCTTGCTTGTCTTGCCCCCTCAAACTTCAAACGTAGCTTAGGTGGTCCGTGCCGGGCACCTCAGGCAGCCCTGCTCCGAAAATCCAAACGTCTGCAGATAGCTCGCAGGCAGAAAGAGCTAGCCTGGAAAGCTGTTGCTCAGCCTCATCTGCCCATGGCACTGCTCGCACAGAGGCACAGAGACTGGGGCTGCTTGCTTGTCTTGCCCCCTCAAACTTCAAACGTAACTTAGGTGGTCCGTGCCGGGCGCCTCCGGCAGCCCTGCTCCGAAAATGCCAACGTCTGCAGATAGCTCGCAGGCAGAAAGAGCTAGCCTGGAAAGCTGTTGCTCAGCCTCATCTGCCCATGGCACTGCTCGCACAGAGGCACAGAGACTGGGGCTGCTTGCTTGTCTTGTCCCCTCAAACTTCAAACGTAGCTTAGGTGGTCCGTGCCAGGCGCCTCCGGCACCCCTGCTCCGAAAATCCAAACGTCTGCAGATAGATCGCAGGCAGAAAGAGCTAGCCTGGAAAGCTGTTGCTCAGCTTCATCTGCCCATGGCACTGCTCGCACAGAGGCACAGAGACTGGGGCTGCTTGCTTGTCTTGTCACCTCAGACTTCAAATGTATCTTTGGTGGTCCGTGCCGGGCGCATCCGGCAGCGCTGCTCCGAAAATCCAGACGTCTGCAGATAGCTCGCAGGCAGAAAGAGCTAGCCTGGAAAGCTGTTGCTCAGCCTCATCTGCCCATGGCACTGCTCGCACAGAGGCACAGAGACGGGGGCTGCTTGCTTGTCTTGCCCCCTCAAACTTCAAACGTAGCTTAGGTGGTCCGTGCCGGGCGCCTCCGGCAGCCCTGCTCCGAAAATCCAAACGTCTGCAGATAGCTCGCAGGCAGAAAGAGCTAGCCTGGAAAGCTGTTGCTCAGCCTCATCTGGCCATGGCACTGCTCGCACAGAGGCACAGAGACTGGGGCTGCTTGCTTGTCTTGTCCCCTTAAACTTCAAATGTATCTTTGGTGGTCCGTGCCGGGCGCCTCCGGCAGCCCTGCTCCGAAAATGCAAACGTCTGCAGATAGCTCGCAGGCAGAAAGAGCTAGCCTGGAAAGCTGTTGCTCAGCCTCATCTGCCCATGGCACTGCTCGCACAGAGGCACAGAGACTGGGGCTGCTTGCTTGTCTTGTCCCCTCAAACTTCAAACGTAGCTTAGGTGGTCCGTGCCGGGCGCCTCCGGCAGCCCTGCTCCGAAAATGCCAACGTCTGCAGATAGCGCGCAGGCAGAAAGAGCTAGCCTGGAAAGCTGTTGCTCAGCCTCATCTGCCCATGGCACTGCTCGCACAGAGGCACAGAGACTGGGGCTGCTTTCTTGTTTTGCCCCCTCAAACTTCAAACGTAGCTTAGGTGGTCCGTGCCGGGCGCCTCCGGCAGCCCTGCTCCGAAAATTCGAACGTCTGCAGATAGCTCGCAGGCAGAAAGAGCTAGCCTGGAAAGCTGTTGCTCAGCCTCATCTGCCCATGGCACTGCTCGCACAGAGGCACAGAGACTGGGGCTGCTTGCTTGTCTTGTCCCCTCAAACTTCAAACGTAGCTTAGGTGGTCCGTGCCGGGCGCCTCCGGCAGCCCTGCTCCGAAAATCCAAACGTCTGCAGATAGCTCGCAGGCAGAAAGAGCTAGCCTGGAAAGCTGTTGCTCAGCCTCATCTGGCCATGGCACTGCTCGCACAGAGGCACAGACACTGGGGCTGCTTGCTTGTCTTGTCCCCTTAAACTTCAAATGTATCTTTGGTGGTCCGTGCCGGGCGCCTCCGGCAGCCCTGCTCCGAAAATGCAAACGTCTGCAGATAGCTCGCAGGCAGAAAGAGCTAGCCTGGAAAGCTGTTGCTCAGCCTCATCTGCCCATGGCACTGCTCGCACAGAGGCACAGAGACTGGGGCTGCTTGCTTGTCTTGTCCCCTCAAACTTCAAACGTAGCTTAGGTGGTCCGTGCCGGGCGCCTCCGGCAGCCCTGCTCCGAAAATGCCAACGTCTGCAGATAGCGCGCAGGCAGAAAGAGCTAGCCTGGAAAGCTGTTGCTCAGCCTCATCTGCCCATGGCACTGCTCGCACAGAGGCACAGAGACTGGGGCTGCTTTCTTGTTTTGCCCCCTCAAACTTCAAACGTAGCTTAGGTGGTCCGTGCCGGGCGCCTCCGGCAGCCCTGCTCCGAAAATGCAAACGTCTGCAGATAGCTCGCAGGCAGAAAGAGCTAGCCTGGAAAGCTGTTGCTCAGCCTCATCTGCCCATGGCACTGCTCGCACAGAGGCACAGAGACTGGGGCTGCTTGCTTGTCTTGTCCCCTCAAACTTCAAACGTAACTTAGGTGGTCCGTGCCGGGCGCCTCCGGCAGCCCTGCTCCGAAAATGCCAACGTCTGCAGATAGCTCGCAGGCAGAAAGAGCTAGCCTGGAAAGCTGTTGCTCAGCCTCATCTGCCCATGGCACTGCTCGCACAGAGGCACAGAGACTGGGGCTGCTTGCTTGTCTTGTCCCCTCAAACTTCAAACGTAGCTTAGGTGGTCCGTGCCAGGCGCCTCCGGCAGCCCTGCTCCGAAAATGCGAACGTCTGCAGATAGCTCGCAGGCAGAAAGAGCTAGCCTGGAAAGCTGTTGCTCAGCCTCATCTGCCCATGGCACTGCTCGCACAGAGGCACAGAGACTGGGGCTGCTTGCTTGTCTTGTCCCCTCAAACTTCAAATGTATCTTTTGTGGTCCGTGCCGGGCGCCTCCGGCAGCCCTGCTCCGAAAATGGAAACGTCTGCAGATAGCTCACAGGCAGAAAGAGCTAGCCTGGAAAGCTGTTGCTCAGCCTCATCTGCCCATGGCACTGCTCGCACAGAGGCACAGAGACTGGGGCTGCTTGCTTGTTTTGCCCCCTCAAACTTCAAACGTAGCTTAGGTGGTCCGTGCCGGGCGCCTCCGGCAGCCCTGCTCTGAGAATTCGAACGTCTGCAGATAGCTTGCAGGCAGAAAGAGCTAGACTGGAAAGCTGTTGCTCAGCCTCATCTGCCCATGGCACTGCTCGCACAGAGGCACAGAGACTGGGGCTGCTTGCTTGTCTTGCCCCCTCAAACTTCAAACGTAACTTAGGTGGTCCGTGCCGGGCGCCTCCGGCAGCCCTGC
This sequence comes from Opisthocomus hoazin, assembly GCF_030867145.1. Lineage (NCBI taxonomy): Eukaryota > Metazoa > Chordata > Aves > Opisthocomiformes > Opisthocomidae > Opisthocomus > Opisthocomus hoazin. Next base: position 232,165 of record NW_027448935.1, read on the forward strand.
TCCGAAAATGCAAACGTCTGCAGATAGCTCGCAGGCAGAAAGAGCTAGCCTGGAAAGCTGTTGCTCAGCCTCATCTGCCCATGGCACTGCTCGCACAGAGGCACAGAGACTGGGGCTGCTTGCTTGTCTTGTCCCCTCAAACTTCAAACGTAGCTTAGGTGGTCCGTGCCAGGCGCCTCCGGCACCCCTGTTCCGAAAATCCAAACGTCTGCAGATAGCTCGCAGGCAGAAAGAGCTAGCCTGGAAAGCTGTTGCTCAGCTTCATCTGCCCATGGCACTGCTCGCACAGAGGCACAGAGACTGGGGCTGCTTGCTTGTCTTGTCCCCTCAGACTTCAAATGTATCTTTGGTGGTCCGTGCCGGGCGCATCTGGCAGCGCTGCTCTGAAAATCCAGACGTCTGCAGATAGATCGCAGGAAGAAAGAGCTAGCCTGGAAAGCTGTTGCTCAGCCTCATCTGCCCATGGCACTGCTCGCACAGAGGCACAGAGACTGGGGCTGCTTGCTTGTTTTGCCCCCTCAAACTTCAAAAGTAGCTTAGGTGGTCCGTACCGGGCGCCTCCGGCAGCCCTGCTCCGAAAATGCGAACGTCTGCAGATGGCTCGCAGGCAGAAAGAGCTAGCCTGGAAAGCTGTTGCTCAGCCTCATCTGCCCATGGCACTGCTCGCACAGAGGCACAGAGACTGGGGCTGCTTGCTTGTCTTGCCCCCTCAAACTTCAAACGTAGCTTAGGTGGTCCGTGCCGGGCACCTCAGGCAGCCCTGCTCCGAAAATCCAAACGTCTGCAGATAGCTCGCAGGCAGAAAGAGCTAGCCTGGAAAGCTGTTGCTCAGCCTCATCTGCCCATGGCACTGCTCGCACAGAGGCACAGAGACTGGGGCTGCTTGCTTGTCTTGCCCCCTCAAACTTCAAACGTAACTTAGGTGGTCCGTGCCGGGCGCCTCCGGCAGCCCTGCTCCGAAAATGCCAACGTCTGCAGATAGCTCGCAGGCAGAAAGAGCTAGCCTGGAAAGCTGTTGCTCAGCCTCATCTGCCCATGGCACTGCTCGCACAGAGGCACAGAGACTGGGGCTGCTTGCTTGTCTTGTCCCCTCAAACTTCAAACGTAGCTTAGGTGGTCCGTGCCAGGCGCCTCCGGCACCCCTGCTCCGAAAATCCAAACGTCTGCAGATAGATCGCAGGCAGAAAGAGCTAGCCTGGAAAGCTGTTGCTCAGCTTCATCTGCCCATGGCACTGCTCGCACAGAGGCACAGAGACTGGGGCTGCTTGCTTGTCTTGTCACCTCAGACTTCAAATGTATCTTTGGTGGTCCGTGCCGGGCGCATCCGGCAGCGCTGCTCCGAAAATCCAGACGTCTGCAGATAGCTCGCAGGCAGAAAGAGCTAGCCTGGAAAGCTGTTGCTCAGCCTCATCTGCCCATGGCACTGCTCGCACAGAGGCACAGAGACGGGGGCTGCTTGCTTGTTTTCCCCCTCAAACTTAAAACGAAGCTTAGGTGGTCCGTGCCGGGCGCCTCCGGCAGCCCTGCTCCGAAAATGCAAACGTCTGCAGATAGCTCGCAGGCAGAAAGAGCTAGCCTGGAAAGCTGTTGCTCAGCCTCATCTGCCCATGGCACTGCTCACACAGAGGCACAGAGACTGGGGCTGCTTGCTTGTCTTGTCCCCTCAAACTTCAAATGTAGCTTAGGTGGTCCGTGCCGGGCGCCTCCGGCAGCCCTGCTCCGAAAATGGAAACTTCTGCAGATAGCTCGCAGGCAGAAAGAGCTAGCCTGGAAAGCTGTTGCTCAGCCTCATCTGCCCATGGCACTGCTCGCACAGAGGCACAGAGACTGGGGCTGCTTGCTTGTCTTGCCCCCTCAAACTTCAAACGTAGCTTAGGTGGTCCGTGCCGGGCACCTCTGGCAGCCCTGCTCCGAAAATCCAAAAGTTTGCAGATAGCTCGCAGGCAGAAAGAGCTAGCCTGGAAAGCTGTTGCTCAGCCTCATCTGCCCATGGCACTGCTCGCACAGAGGCACAGAGACGGGGGCTGCTTGCTTGTTTTCCCCTTCAAACTTAAAACGTAGCTTAGGTGGTCCGTGCCGGGCGCCTCCGGCAGCCCTGCTCCGAAAATGCAAACGTCTGCAGATAGCTCGCAGGCAGAAAGAGCTAGCCTGGAAAGCTGTTGCTCAGCCTCATCTGCCCATGGCACTGCTCGCACAGAGGCACAGAGACTGGGGCTGCTTGCTTGTTTTGCCCCCTCAAACTTCAAACGTAGCTTTGGTGGTCCGTGCCAGGCGCCTCCGGCAGCCCTGCTCCGAAAATGCAAACGTCTGCAGATAGCTCGCAGGCAGAAAGAGCTAGCCTGGAAAGCTGTTGCTCAGCCTCATCTGCCCATGGCACTGCTCACACAGAGGCACAGAGACTGGGGCTGCTTGCTTGTCTTGTCCCCTCAAACTTCAAATGTAGCTTAGGTGGTCCGTGCCGGGCGCCTCCGGCAGCCCTGCTCCGAAAATGCGAACGTCTGCAGATAGCTCGCAGGCAGAAAGAGCTAGCCTGGAAAGCTGTTGCTCAACCTCATCTGCCCATGGCACTGCTCGCACAGAAGCACAGAGACTGGGGCTGCTTACTTGTTTTGCCCCCTCAAACTTCAAACGTAGCTTAGGTGGTCCTTGCCGGGCGCCTCCGGCAGCCCTGCTCCGAAAATGCAAACGTCTGCAGATAGCTCGCAGGCAGAAAGAGCTAGCCTGGAAAGCTGTTGCTCAGCCTCATCTGCCCATGGCACTGCTCGCACAGAGGCACAGAGACTGGGGCTGCTTGCTTCTCTTGTCCCCTCAAACTTCAAACGTAGCTTAGGTAGTCCGTGCCGGGCGCATCCGGCAGCCCTGCTCCAAAAATGCGAACGTCTGCAGATAGCTCGCAGGCAGAAAGAGCTAGCCTGGAAAGCTGTTGCTCAGCCTCATCTGCCCATGGCACTGCTCGCACAGAGGCACAGAGACTGGGGCTGCTTGCTTGTCTTGTCCTCTCAAACTTCAAACGTAGCTTAGGTGGTCCGTGCCAGGCGCCTCCGGCAGCCCTGCTCCAAAAATGCGAACGTCTGCATATAGCTCGCAGGCAGAAAGAGCTAGCCTGGAAAGCTGTTGCTCAGCCTCATCTGCCCATGGCACTGCTCGCACACAGGCACAGAGACTGGGGCTGCTTGCTTGTTTTGCCCCCTCAAACTTCAAACGTAGATTAGGTGGTCCGTGCCGGGCGCCTCCGGCAGCCCTGCTCCGAAAATGCGAACGTCTGCAGATAGCTCGCAGGCAGAAAGAGCTAGCCTGGAAAGCTGTTGCTCAGCCTCATCTGCCCATGGCACTGCTCGCACAGAGGCACAGAGACTGGGGCTGCTTGCTTGTCTTGCCCCCTCAAACTTCAAACGTAACTTAGGTGGTCCGTGCCGGGCGCCTCCGGCAGCCCTGCTCCGAAAATGCAAACGTCTGCAGATAGCTCGCAGGCAGAAAGAGCTAGCCTGGAAAGCTGTTGCTCAGCCTCATCTGCCCATGGCACTGCTCGCACAGAGGCACAGAGACTGGGGCTGCTTGCTTGTCTTGTCCCCTCAAACTTCAAATATAGCTTAGGTGGTCCGTGCCGGGCGCCTCCGGCAGCCCTGCTCCGAAAATGCGAACGTCTGCAGATAGCTCGCAGGCAGAAAGAGCTAGCCTGGAAAGCTGTTGCTCAGCCTCATCTGCCCATGGCACTGCTCGCACAGAGGCACAGAGACTGGGGCTGCTTGCTTGTCTTGTCCCCTCAAACTTCAAACGTAGCTTCGGTGGTCTGTGCCGGGCGCCTCCGGCAGCCCTGCTCCGAAAATGCGAACGTCTGCAGATAGCTCGCAGGCAGAAAGAGCCAGCCTGGAAAGCTGTTGCTCAGCCTCATCTTCCCATGGCACTGCTCGCACAGAGGCACAGAGACTGGGGCTGCTTGCTTGTTTTGCCCCCTCAAACTTCAAACGTAGCTTAGTTGGTCCGTGTCAGGCGCCTCCGGCAGCCCTGCTCCGAAAATGCGAACGTCTGCAGATAGCTCGCAGGCAGAAAGAGCTAGCCTGGAAAGCTGTTGCTCAGCCTCATCTGCCCATGGCACTGCTCGCACAGAGGCACAGAGACTGGGGCTGCTTGCTTGTCTTGCCCCCTCAAACTTCAAACGTAGCTTAGGTGGTCCGTGCCGGGCGCCTCCGGCAGCCCTGCTCCGAAAATGCAAACGTCTGCAGATAGCTCGCAGGCAGAAAGAGCTAGCCTGGAAAGCTGTTGCTCAGCCTCATCTGCCCATGGCACTGCTCGCACAGAGGCACAGGGACTGGGACTGCTTGCTTGTCTTGTCCCCTCAAACTTCAAACGTAGCTCTAGGTGGTCCGTGCCAGGCGCCTCTGGCAGCCCTGCTCCGAAAATGCAAACGTCTGCAGATAGCTCGCAGGCAGAAAGAGCTAGCCTGGAAAGCTGTTGCTCAGCCTCATCTGCCCATGGCACTGCTCGCACAGAGGCACAGAGACTGGGGCTGCTTGCTTGTCTTGTCCTCTCAAACTTCAAACGTAGCTTAGGTTGTCTGTGCCGGGCGCCTCCGGCAGCCCTGCTCCGAAAATGCGAACGTCTGCAGATAGCTCGCAGGCAGAAAGAGCTAGCCTGGAAAGCTGTTGCTCAGCCTCATCTGCCCATGGCACTGCTCGCACAGAGGCACAGAGACTGGGGCTGCTTGCTTGTTTTGCCCCCTCAAACTTCAAACGTAGCTTTGGTGGTCCGTGCCAGGCGCCTCCGGCAGCCCTGCTCCGAAAATGCAAACGTCTGCAGATAGCTCGCAGGCAGAAAGAGCTAGCCTGGAAAGCTGTTGCTCAGCCTCATCTGCCCATGGCACTGCTCGCACAGAGGCACAGAGACTGGGGCTGCTTGCTTGTCTTGTCCCCTCAAACTTCAAACGTAGCTTAGGTGGTCCGTGCCAGGCGCCTCCGGCAGCCCTGCTCCGAAAATGCGAACGTCTGCAGATAGCTCGCAGGCAGAAAGATCTAGCCTGGAAAGCTGTTGCTCAGCCTCATCTGCCCATGGCACTGCTCACACAGAGGCACAGAGACTGGGGCTGCTTGCTTGTCTTGTCCCCTCAAACTTCAAACGTAGCTTAGGTGGTCCGTGCCGGGCGCCTCCGGCAGCCCTGCTCCGAAAATGCGAACGTCTGCAGATAGCTCGCAGGCAGAAAGAGCTAGCCTGGAAAGCTGTTGCTCAGCCTCATCTGCCCATGGCACTGCTCGCACAGAAGCACAGAGACTGGGGCTGCTTACTTGTTTTGCCCCCTCAAACTTCAAACGTAGCTTAGGTGGTCCTTGCCGGGCGCCTCCGACAGCCCTGCTCCGAAAATGCGAACGTCTGCAGATAGCTCGCAGGCAGAAAGAGCTAGCCTGGAAAGCTGTTGCTCAGCCTCATCTGCCCATGGCACTGCTCGCACAGAGGCACAGAGACTGGGGCTGCTTGCTTGTCTTGTCCCCTCAAACTTCAAACGTAGCTTAGGTGGTCTGTGCCGGGCGCCTCCGGCAGCCCTGCTCCGAAAATTCGAACGTCTGCAGATAGCTCGCAGGCAGAAAGAGCCAGCCTGGAAAGCTGTTGCTCAGCCTCATCTGCCCATGGCACTGCTCGCACAGAGGCACAGAGACTGGGGCTGCTTGCTTGTTTTGCCCCCTCAAACTTCAAACGTAGCTTAGTTGGTCCGTGTCAGGCGCCTCCGGCAGCCCTGCTCCGAAAATGCGAACGTCTGCAGATAGCTAGCAGGCAGAAAGAGCTAGCCTGGAAAGCTGTTGCTCAGCCTCATCTGCCCATGGCACTGCTCGCACACAGGCACAGAGACTGGGGCTGCTTGCTTGTCTTGCCCCCTCAAACTTCAAACGTAGCTTAGGTGGTCCGTGCCGGGCGCCTCCGGCAGCCCTGCTCCGAAAATGCAAACGTCTGCAGATAGCTCGCAGGCAGAAAGAGCTAGCCTGGAAAGCTGTTGCTCAGCCTCATCTGCCCATGGCACTGCTCGCACAGAGGCACAGAGACTGGGGCTGCTTGCTTGTTTTGCCCCCTCAAACTTCAAACGTAGCTTTGGTGGTCCGTGCCAGGCGCCTCCGGCAGCCCTGCTCCGAAAATGCAAACGTCTGCAGATAGCTCGCAGGCAGAAAGAGCTAGCCTGGAAAGCTGTTGCTCAGCCTCATCTGCCCATGGCACTGCTCACACAGAGGCACAGAGACTGGGGCTGCTTGCTTGTCTTGTCCCCTCAAACTTCAAATGTAGCTTAGGTGGTCCGTGCCGGGCGCCTCCGGCAGCCCTGCTCCGAAAATGCGAACGTCTGCAGATAGCTCGCAGGCAGAAAGAGCTAGCCTGGAAAGCTGTTGCTCAACCTCATCTGCCCATGGCACTGCTCGCACAGAAGCACAGAGACTGGGGCTGCTTACTTGTTTTGCCCCCTCAAACTTCAAACGTAGCTTAGGTGGTCCTTGCCGGGCGCCTCCGGCAGCCCTGCTCCGAAAATGCAAACGTCTGCAGATAGCTCGCAGGCAGAAAGAGCTAGCCTGGAAAGCTGTTGCTCAGCCTCATCTGCCCATGGCACTGCTCGCACAGAGGCACAGAGACTGGGGCTGCTTGCTTCTCTTGTCCCCTCAAACTTCAAACGTAGCTTAGGTAGTCCGTGCCGGGCGCATCCGGCAGCCCTGCTCCAAAAATGCGAACGTCTGCAGATAGCTCGCAGGCAGAAAGAGCTAGCCTGGAAAGCTGTTGCTCAGCCTCATCTGCCCATGGCACTGCTCGCACAGAGGCACAGAGACTGGGGCTGCTTGCTTGTCTTGTCCTCTCAAACTTCAAACGTATCTTAGGTGGTCCGTGCCAGGCGCCTCCGGCAGCCCTGCTCCAAAAATGCGAACGTCTGCATATAGCTCGCAGGCAGAAAGAGCTAGCCTGGAAAGCTGTTGCTCAGCCTCATCTGCCCATGGCACTGCTCGCACACAGGCACAGAGACTGGGGCTGCTTGCTTGTTTTGCCCCCTCAAACTTCAAACATAGATTAGGTGGTCCGTGCCGGGCGCCTCCGGCAGCCCTGCTCCGAAAATGCGAACGTCTGCAGATAGCTCGCAGGCAGAAAGAGCTAGCCTGGAAAGCTGTTGCTCAGCCTCATCTGCCCATGGCACTGCTCGCACAGAGGCACAGAGACTGGGGCTGCTTGCTTGTCTTGCCCCCTCAAACTTCAAACGTAACTTAGGTGGTCCGTGCCGGGCGCCTCCGGCAGCCCTGCTCCGAAAATGCAAACGTCTGCAGATAGCTCGCAGGCAGAAAGAGCTAGCCTGGAAAGCTGTTGCTCAGCCTCATCTGCCCATGGCACTGCTCGCACAGAGGCACAGAGACTGGGGCTGCTTGCTTGTCTTGTCCCCTCAAACTTCAAACGTAACTTAGGTGGTCCGTGCCGGGCGCCTCCGGCAGCCCTGCTCCGAAAATGCGAACGTCTGCAGATAGCTCGCAGGCAGAAAGAGCTAGCCTGGAAAGCTGTTGCTCAGCCTCATCTGCCCATGGCACTGCTCGCACAGAGGCACAGAGACTGGGGCTGCTTGCTTGTCTTGTCCCCTCAAACTTCAAACGTAGCTTCGGTGGTCTGTGCCGGGCGCCTCCGGCAGCCCTGCTCCGAAAATGCGAACGTCTGCAGATAGCTCGCAGGCAGAAAGAGCCAGCCTGGAAAGCTGTTGCTCAGCCTCATCTTCCCATGGCACTGCTCGCACAGAGGCACAGAGACTGGGGCTGCTTGCTTGTTTTGCCCCCTCAAACTTCAAACGTAGCTTAGTTGGTCCGTGTCAGGCGCCTCCGGCAGCCCTGCTCCGAAAATGCGAACGTCTGCAGATAGCTCGCAGGCAGAAAGAGCTAGCCTGGAAAGCTGTTGCTCAGCCTCATCTGCCCATGGCACTGCTCGCACAGAGGCACAGAGACTGGGGCTGCTTGCTTGTCTTGCCCCCTCAAACTTCAAACGTAGCTTAGGTGGTCCGTGCCGGGCGCCTCCGGCAGCCCTGCTCCGAAAATGCAAACGTCTGCAGATAGCTCGCAGGCAGAAAGAGCTAGCCTGGAAAGCTGTTGCTCAGCCTCATCTGCCCATGGCACTGCTCGCACAGAGGCACAGGGACTGGGACTGCTTGCTTGTCTTGTCCCCTCAAACTTCAAACGTAGCTCTAGGTGGTCCGTGCCAGGCGCCTCTGGCAGCCCTGCTCCGAAAATGCAAACGTCTGCAGATAGCTCGCAGGCAGAAAGAGCTAGCCTGGAAAGCTGTTGCTCAGCCTCATCTGCCCATGGCACTGCTCGCACAGAGGCACAGAGACTGGGGCTGCTTGCTTGTCTTGTCCTCTCAAACTTCAAACGTAGCTTAGGTTGTCTGTGCCGGGCGCCTCCGGCAGCCCTGCTCCGAAAATGCGAACGTCTGCAGATAGCTCGCAGGCAGAAAGAGCTAGCCTGGAAAGCTGTTGCTCAGCCTCATCTGCCCATGGCACTGCTCGCACAGAGGCACAGAGACTGGGGCTGCTTGCTTGTCTTGTCCCCTCAAACTTCAAACGTAGCTTCGGTGGTCTGTGCCGGGCGCCTCCGGCAGCCCTGCTCCGAAAATGCGAACGTCTGCAGATAGCTCGCAGGCAGAAAGAGCCAGCCTGGAAAGCTGTTGCTCAGCCTCATCTTCCCATGGCACTGCTCGCACAGAGGCACAGAGACTGGGGCTGCTTGCTTGTTTTGCCCCCTCAAACTTCAAACGTAGCTTAGTTGGTCCGTGTCAGGCGCCTCCGGCAGCCCTGCTCCGAAAATGCGAACGTCTGCAGATAGCTCGCAGGCAGAAAGAGCTAGCCTGGAAAGCTGTTGCTCAGCCTCATCTGCCCATGGCACTGCTCGCACAGAGGCACAGAGACTGGGGCTGCTTGCTTGTCTTGCCCCCTCAAACTTCAAACGTAGCTTAGGTGGTCCGTGCCGGGCGCCTCCGGCAGCCCTGCTCCGAAAATGCAAACGTCTGCAGATAGCTCGCAGGCAGAAAGAGCTAGCCTGGAAAGCTGTTGCTCAGCCTCATCTGCCCATGGCACTGCTCGCACAGAGGCACAGGGACTGGGACTGCTTGCTTGTCTTGTCCCCTCAAACTTCAAACGTAGCTCTAGGTGGTCCGTGCCAGGCGCCTCTGGCAGCCCTGCTCCGAAAATGCAAACGTCTGCAGATAGCTCGCAGGCAGAAAGAGCTAGCCTGGAAAGCTGTTGCTCAGCCTCATCTGCCCATGGCACTGCTCGCACAGAGGCACAGAGACTGGGGCTGCTTGCTTGTCTTGTCCTCTCAAACTTCAAACGTAGCTTAGGTTGTCTGTGCCGGGCGCCTCCGGCAGCCCTGCTCCGAAAATGCGAACGTCTGCAGATAGCTCGCAGGCAGAAAGAGCTAGCCTGGAAAGCTGTTGCTCAGCCTCATCTGCCCATGGCACTGCTCGCACAGAGGCACAGAGACTGGGGCTGCTTGCTTGTTTTGCCCCCTCAAACTTCAAACGTAGCTTTGGTGGTCCGTGCCAGGCGCCTCCGGCAGCCCTGCTCCGAAAATGCAAACGTCTGCAGATAGCTCGCAGGCAGAAAGAGCTAGCCTGGAAAGCTGTTGCTCAGCCTCATCTGCCCATGGCACTGCTCGCACAGAGGCACAGAGACTGGGGCTGCTTGCTTGTCTTGTCCCCTCAAACTTCAAACGTAGCTTAGGTGGTCCGTGCCAGGCGCCTCCGGCAGCCCTGCTCCGAAAATGCGAACGTCTGCAGATAGCTCGCAGGCAGAAAGATCTAGCCTGGAAAGCTGTTGCTCAGCCTCATCTGCCCATGGCACTGCTCACACAGAGGCACAGAGACTGGGGCTGCTTGCTTGTCTTGTCCCCTCAAACTTCAAACGTAGCTTAGGTGGTCCGTGCCGGGCGCCTCCGGCAGCCCTGCTCCGAAAATGCGAACGTCTGCAGATAGCTCGCAGGCAGAAAGAGCTAGCCTGGAAAGCTGTTGCTCAGCCTCATCTGCCCATGGCACTGCTCGCACAGAAGCACAGAGACTGGGGCTGCTTACTTGTTTTGCCCCCTCAAACTTCAAACGTAGCTTAGGTGGTCCTTGCCGGGCGCCTCCGACAGCCCTGCTCCGAAAATGCGAACGTCTGCAGATAGCTCGCAGGCAGAAAGAGCTAGCCTGGAAAGCTGTTGCTCAGCCTCATCTGCCCATGGCACTGCTCGCACAGAGGCACAGAGACTGGGGCTGCTTGCTTGTCTTGTCCCCTCAAACTTCAAACGTAGCTTAGGTGGTCTGTGCCGGGCGCCTCCGGCAGCCCTGCTCCGAAAATTCGAACGTCTGCAGATAGCTCGCAGGCAGAAAGAGCCAGCCTGGAAAGCTGTTGCTCAGCCTCATCTGCCCATGGCACTGCTCGCACAGAGGCACAGAGACTGGGGCTGCTTGCTTGTTTTGCCCCCTCAAACTTCAAACGTAGCTTAGTTGGTCCGTGTCAGGCGCCTCCGGCAGCCCTGCTCCGAAAATGCGAACGTCTGCAGATAGCTAGCAGGCAGAAAGAGCTAGCCTGGAAAGCTGTTGCTCAGCCTCATCTGCCCATGGCACTGCTCGCACACAGGCACAGAGACTGGGGCTGCTTGCTTGTCTTGCCCCCTCAAACTTCAAACGTAGCTTAGGTGGTCCGTGCCGGGCGCCTCCGGCAGCCCTGCTCCGAAAATGCAAACGTCTGCAGATAGCTCGCAGGCAGAAAGAGCTAGCCTGGAAAGCTGTTGCTCAGCCTCATCTGCCCATGGCACTGCTCGCACAGAGGCACAGAGACTGGGGCTGCTTGCTTGTCTTGTCCCCTCAAACTTCAAACGTAGCTCTAGGTGGTCCGTGCCAGGCGCCTCTGGCAGCCCTGCTCCGAAAATCCAAACGTCTGCAGATAGCTCGCAGGCAGAAAGAGCTAGCCTGGAAAGCTGTTGCTCAGCCTCATCTGCCCATGGCACTGCTCGCACAGAGGCACAGAGACTGGGGCTGCTTGCTTGTCTTGTCCTCTCAAACTTCAAACGTAGCTTAGGTTGTCTGTGCCGGGCGCCTCCGGCAGCCCTGCTCCGAAAATGCGAACGTCTGCAGATAGCTCGCAGGCAGAAAGAGCTAGCCTGGAAAGCTGTTGCTCAGCCTCATCTGCCCATGGCACTGCTCGCACAGAGGCACAGAGACTGGGGCTGCTTGCTTGTTTTGCCCCCTCAAACTTCAAACGTAGCTTTGGTGGTCCGTGCCAGGCGCCTCCGGCAGCCCTGCTCCGAAAATGCAAACGTCTGCAGATAGCTCGCAGGCAGAAAGAGCTAGCCTGGAAAGCTGTTGCTCAGCCTCATCTGCCCATGGCACTGCTCGCACACAGGCACAGAGACTGGGGCTGCTTGCTTGTCTTGTCCCCTCAAACTTCAAACGTAGCTTAGGTAGTCCGTGCCGGGCGCATCCGGCAGCCCTGCTCCAAAAATGCGAACGTCTGCAGATAGCTCGCAGGCAGAAAGAGCTAGCCTGGAAAGCTGTTGCTCAGCCTCATCTGCCCATGGCACTGCTCGCACAGAGGCACAGAGACTGGGGCTGCTTGCTTGTCTTGTCCTCTCAAACTTCAAACGTAGCTTAGGTGGTCCGTGCCGGGCGCCTCCGGCAGCCCTGCTCCAAAAATGCGAACGTCTGCATATAGCTCGCAGGCAGAAAGAGCTAGCCTGGAAAGCTGTTGCTCAGCCTCATCTGCCCATGGCACTGCTCGCACAGAGGCACAGAGACTGGGGCTGCTTGCTTGTTTTGCCCCCTCAAACTTCAAACGTAGCTTAGGTGGTCCGTGCCGGGCGCCTCCGGCAGCCCTGCTCCGAAAATGCGAACGTCTGCAGATAGCTCGCAGGCAGAAAGAGCTAGCCTGGAAAGCTGTTGCTCAGCCTCATCTGCCCATGGCACTGCTCGCACAGAGGCACAGAGACTGGGGCTGCTTGCTTGTCTTGCCCCCTCAAACTTCAAACGTAACTTAGGTGGTCCGTGCCGGGCGCCTCCGGCAGCCCTGCTCCGAAAATGCAAACGTCTGCAGATAGCTCGCAGGCAGAAAGAGCTAGCCTGGAAAGCTGTTGCTCAGCCTCATCTGCCCATGGCACTGCTCGCACAGAGGCACAGAGACTGGGGCTGCTTGCTTGTCTTGTCCCCTCAAACTTCAAATATAGCTTAGGTGGTCCGTGCCGGGCGCCTCCGGCAGCCCTGCTCCGAAAATGCGAACGTCTGCAGAGAGCTCGCAGGCAGAAAGAGCTAGCCTGGAAAGCTGTTGCTCAGCCTCATCTGCCCATGGCACTGCTCGCACAGAGGCACAGAGACTGGGGCTGCTTGCTTGTCTTGTCCCCTCAAACTTCAAACGTAGCTTAGGTGGTCAGTGCCGGGCGCCTCCGGCAGCCCTGCTCCGAAAATGCGAACGTCTGCAGATAGCTCGCAGGCAGAAAGAGCCAGCCTGGAAAGCTGTTGCTCAGCCTCATCTGGCCATGGCACTGCTCGCACAGAGGCACAGAGACTGGGGCTGCTTGCTTGTCTTGCCCCCTCAAACTTCAAACGTAGCTTAGTTGGTCCGTGTCAGGCGCCTCCGGCAGCCCTGCTCCGAAAATGCGAACGTCTGCAGATAGCTCGCAGGCAGAAAGAGCTAGCCTGGAAAGCTGTTGCTCAGCCTCATCTGCCCATGGCACTGCTCGCACAGAGGCACAGAGACTGGGGCTGCTTGCTTGTCTTGCCCCCTCAAACTTCAAACGTAGCTTAGGTGGTCCGTGCCGGGCGCCTCCGGCAGCCCTGCTCCGAAAATGCAAACGTCTGCAGATAGCTCGCAGGCAGAAAGAGCTAGCCTGGAAAGCTGTTGCTCAGCCTCATCTGCCCATGGCACTGCTCGCACAGAGGCACAGAGACTGGGACTGCTTGCTTGTCTTGTCCCCTCAAACTTCAAACGTAGCTCTAGGTGGTCCGTGCCAGGCGCCTCTGGCAGCCCTGCTCCGAAAATCCAAACGTCTGCAGATAGCTCGCAGGCAGAAAGAGCTAGCCTGGAAAGCTGTTGCTCAGCCTCATCTGCCCATGGCACTGCTCGCACAGAGGCACAGAGACTGGGGCTGCTTGCTTGTCTTGTCCTCTCAAACTTCAAACGTAGCTTAGGTTGTCTGTGCCGGGCGCCTCCGGCAGCCCTGCTCCGAAAATGCGAACGTCTGCAGATAGCTCGCAGGCAGAAAGAGCTAGCCTGGAAAGCTGTTGCTCAGCCTCATCTGCCCATGGCACTGCTCGCACAGAGGCACAGAGACTGGGGCTGCTTGCTTGTTTTGCCCCCTCAAACTTCAAACGTAGCTTTGGTGGTCCGTGCCAGGCGCCTCCGGCAGCCCTGCTCCGAAAATGCAAACGTCTGCAGATAGCTCGCAGGCAGAAAGAGCTAGCCTGGAAAGCTGTTGCTCAGCCTCATCTGCCCATGGCACTGCTCACACAGAGGCACAGAGACTGGGGCTGCTTGCTTGTCTTGTCCCCTCAAACTTCAAACGTAGCTTAGGTGGTCCGTGCCGGGCGCCTCCGGCAGCCCTGCTCCGAAAATGCGAACGTCTGCAGATAGCTCGCAGGCAGAAAGAGCTAGCCTGGAAAGCTGTTGCTCAGCCTCATCTGCCCATGGCACTGCTCGCACAGAAGCACAGAGACTGGGGCTGCTTACTTGTTTTGCCCCCTCAAACTTCAAACGTAGCTTAGGTGGTCCTTGCCGGGCGCCTCCGGCAGCCCTGCTCCGAAAATGCGAACGTCTGCAGATAGCTCGCAGGCAGAAAGAGCTAGCCTGGAAAGCTGTTGCTCAGCCTCATCTGCCCATGGCACTGCTCGCACAGAGGCACAGAGACTGGGGCTGCTTGCTTGTCTTGTCCCCTCAAACTTCAAACGTAGCTTAGGTGGTCCGTGCCGGGCGCATCCGGCAGCCCTGCTCCAAAAATGCGAACGTCTGCAGATAGCTCGCAGGCAGAAAGAGCTAGCCTGGAAAGCTGTTGCTCAGCCTCATCTGCCCATGGCACTGCTCGCACAGAGGCACAGAGACTGGGGCTGCTTGCTTGTCTTGTCCTCTCAAACTTCAAACGTAACTTAGGTGGTCCGTGCCGGGCGCCTCCGGCAGCCCTGCTCCGAAAATGCGAACGTCTGCATATAGCTCGCAGGCAGAAAGAGCTAGCCTGGAAAGCTGTTGCTCAGCCTCATCTGCCCATGGCACTGCTCGCACAGAGGCACAGAGACTGGGGCTGCTTGCTTGTTTTGCCCCCTCAAACTTCAAACGTAGCTTAGGTGGTCCGTGCCGGGCGCCTCCGGCAGCCCTGCTCCGAAAATGCGAACGTCTGCAGATAGCTCGCAGGCAGAAAGAGCTAGCCTGGAAAGCTGTTGCTCAGCCTCATCTGCCCATGGCACTGCTCGCACAGAGGCACAGAGACTGGGGCTGCTTGCTTGTCTTGTCCCCTCAAACTTCAAATGTAGCTTAGGTGGTCCGTGCCGGGCGCCTCCGGCAGCCCTGCTCCGAAAATGCAAACGTCTGCAGATAGCTCGCAGGCAGAAAGAGCTAGCCTGGAAAGCTGTTGCTCAGCCTCATCTGCCCATGGCACTGCTCGCACAGAGGCACAGAGACTGGGGCTGCTTACTTGTTTTGCCCCCTCAAACTTCAAACGTAGCTTAGGTGGTCCGTGCCAGGCGCCTCCGGCAGCCCTGCTCCAAAAATTCGAACGTCTGCAGATAGCTCGCAGGCAGAAAGAGCTAGCCTGGAAAGCTGTTGCTCAGCCTCATCTGCCCATGGCACTGCTCGCACAGAGGCACAGAGACTGGGGCTGCTTGCTTGTTTTGCCCCCTCAAACTTCAAACGTAACTTAGGTGGTCCGTGCCGGGCGCCTCCGGCAGCCCTGCTCCGAAAATGCAAACGTCTGCAGATAGCTCGCAGGCAGAAAGAGCTAGCCTGGAAAGCTGTTGCTCAGCCTCATCTGCCCATGGCACTGCTCGCACAGAGGCACAGAGACTGGGGCTGCTTGCTTGTCTTGTCCCCTCAAACTTCAAATATAGCTTAGGTGGTCCGTGCCGGGCGCCTCCGGCAGCCCTGCTCCAAAAATGCGAACGTCTGCAGATAGCTCGCAGGCAGAAAGAGCTAGCCTGGAAAGCTGTTGCTCAGCCTCATCTGCCCATGGCACTGCTCGCACAGAGGCACAGAGACTGGGGCTGCTTGCTTGTCTTGTCCCCTCAAACTTCAAACGTAGCTTAGGTGGTCTGTGCCGGGCGCCTCCGGCAGCCCTGCTCCGAAAATGCGAACGTCTGCAGATAGCTCGCAGGCAGAAAGAGCCAGTCTGGAAAGCTGTTGCTCAGCCTCATCTGCCCATGGCACTGCTCGCACAGAGGCACAGAGACTGGGGCTGCTTGCTTGTTTTGCCCCCTCAAACTTCAAACGTAGCTTAGTTGGTCCGTGTCAGGCGCCTCCGGCAGCCCTGCTCCGAAAATGCGAACGTCTGCAGATAGCTCGCAGGCAGAAAGAGCTAGCCTGGAAAGCTGTTGCTCAGCCTCATCTGCCCATGGCACTGCTCGCACAGAGGCACAGAGACTGGGGCTGCTTGCTTGTCTTGCCCCCTCAAACTTCAAACGTAGCTTAGGTGGTCCGTGCCGGGCGCATCCGGCAGCCCTGCTCCGAAAATGCAAACGTCTGCAGATAGCTCGCAGGCAGAAAGAGCTAGCCTGGAAAGCTGTTGCTCAGCCTCATCTGCCCATGGCACTGCTCGCACAGAGGCACAGAGACTGGGGCTGCTTGCTTGTCTTGTCCCCTCAAACTTCAAACGTAGCTCTAGGTGGTCCGTGCCAGGCGCCTCTGGCAGCCCTGCTCCGAAAATCCAAACGTCTGCAGATAGCTCGCAGGCAGAAAGAGCTAGCCTGGAAAGCTGTTGCTCAGCCTCATCTGCCCATGGCACTGCTCGCACAGAGGCACAGAGACTGGGGCTGCTTGCTTGTCTTGTCCTCTCAAACTTCAAACGTAGCTTAGGTTGTCTGTGCCGGGCGCCTCCGGCAGCCCTGCTCCGAAAATGCGAACGTCTGCAGATAGCTCGCAGGCAGAAAGAGCTAGCCTGGAAAGCTGTTGCTCAGCCTCATCTGCCCATGGCACTGCTCGCACAGAGGCACAGAGACTGGGGCTGCTTGCTTGTTTTGCCCCCTCAAACTTCAAACGTAGCTTTGGTGGTCCGTGCCAGGCGCCTCCGGCAGCCCTGCTCCGAAAATGCAAACGTCTGCAGATAGCTCGCAGGCAGAAAGAGCTAGCCTGGAAAGCTGTTGCTCAGCCTCATCTGCCCATGGCACTGCTCACACAGAGGCACAGAGACTGGGGCTGCTTGCTTGTCTTGTCCCCTCAAACTTCAAACGTAGCTTAGGTGGTCCGTGCCGGGCGCCTCCGGCAGCCCTGCTCCGAAAATGCGAACGTCTGCAGATAGCTCGCAGGCAGAAAGAGCTAGCCTGGAAAGCTGTTGCTCAGCCTCATCTGCCCATGGCACTGCTCGCACAGAAGCACAGAGACTGGGGCTGCTTACTTGTTTTGCCCCCTCAAACTTCAAACGTAGCTTAGGTGGTCCTTGCCGGGCGCCTCCGGCAGCCCTGCTCCGAAAATGCGAACGTCTGCAGATAGCTCGCAGGCAGAAAGAGCTAGCCTGGAAAGCTGTTGCTCAGCCTCATCTGCCCATGGCACTGCTCGCACAGAGGCACAGAGACTGGGGCTGCTTGCTTGTCTTGTCCCCTCAAACTTCAAACGTAGCTTAGGTAGTCCGTGCCGGGCGCATCCGGCAGCCCTGCTCCAAAAATGCGAACGTCTGCAGATAGCTCGCAGGCAGAAAGAGCTAGCCTGGAAAGCTGTTGCTCAGCCTCATCTGCCCATGGCACTGCTCGCACAGAGGCACAGAGACTGGGGCTGCTTGCTTGTCTTGTCCTCTCAAACTTCAAACGTAACTTAGGTGGTCCGTGCCGGGCGCCTCCGGCAGCCCTGCTCCGAAAATGCGAACGTCTGCAGATAGCTCGCAGGCAGAAAGAGCTAGCCTGGAAAGCTGTTGCTCAGCCTCATCTGCCCATGGCACTGCTCGCACAGAGGCACAGAGACTGGGGCTGCTTGCTTGTTTTGCCCCCTCAAACTTCAAACGTAGCTTAGGTGGTCCGTGCCGGGCGCCTCCGGCAGCCCTGCTCCGAAAATGCGAACGTCTGCAGATAGCTCGCAGGCAGAAAGAGCTAGCCTGGAAAGCTGTTGCTCAGCCTCATCTGCCCATGGCACTGCTCGCACAGAGGCACAGAGACTGGGGCTGCTTGCTTGTCTTGTCCCCTCAAACTTCAAATGTAGCTTAGGTGGTCCGTGCCGGGCGCCTCCGGCAGCCCTGCTCCGAAAATGCAAACGTCTGCAGATAGCTCGCAGGCAGAAAGAGCTAGCCTGGAAAGCTGTTGCTCAGCCTCATCTGCCCATGGCACTGCTCGCACAGAGGCACAGAGACTGGGGCTGCTTACTTGTTTTGCCCCCTCAAACTTCAAACGTAGCTTAGGTGGTCCGTGCCAGGCGCCTCCGGCAGCCCTGCTCCAAAAATTCGAACGTCTGCAGATAGCTCGCAGGCAGAAAGAGCTAGCCTGGAAAGCTGTTGCTCAGCCTCATCTGCCCATGGCACTGCTCGCACAGAGGCACAGAGACTGGGGCTGCTTGCTTGTTTTGCCCCCTCAAACTTCAAACGTAACTTAGGTGGTCCGTGCCGGGCGCCTCCGGCAGCCCTGCTCCGAAAATGCAAACGTCTGCAGATAGCTCGCAGGCAGAAAGAGCTAGCCTGGAAAGCTGTTGCTCAGCCTCATCTGCCCATGGCACTGCTCGCACAGAGGCACAGAGACTGGGGCTGCTTGCTTGTCTTGTCCCCTCAAACTTCAAATATAGCTTAGGTGGTCCGTGCCGGGCGCCTCCGGCAGCCCTGCTCCAAAAATGCGAACGTCTGCAGATAGCTCGCAGGCAGAAAGAGCTAGCCTGGAAAGCTGTTGCTCAGCCTCATCTGCCCATGGCACTGCTCGCACAGAGGCACAGAGACTGGGGCTGCTTGCTTGTCTTGTCCCCTCAAACTTCAAACGTAGCTTAGGTGGTCTGTGCCGGGCGCCTCCGGCAGCCCTGCTCCGAAAATGCGAACGTCTGCAGATAGCTCGCAGGCAGAAAGAGCCAGTCTGGAAAGCTGTTGCTCAGCCTCATCTGCCCATGGCACTGCTCGCACAGAGGCACAGAGACTGGGGCTGCTTGCTTGTTTTGCCCCCTCAAACTTCAAACGTAGCTTAGTTGGTCCGTGTCAGGCGCCTCCGGCAGCCCTGCTCCGAAAATGCAAACGTCTGCAGATAGCTCGCAGGCAGAAAGAGCTAGCCTGGAAAGCTGTTGCTCAGCCTCATCTGCCCATGGCACTGCTCGCACAGAGGCACAGAGACTGGGGCTGCTTGCTTGTCTTGCCCCCTCAAACTTCAAACGTATCTTAGGTGGTCCATGCCGGGCGCCTCCGGCAGCCCTGCTCCGAAAATGCAAACGTCTGCAGATAGCTCGCAGGCAGAAAGAGCTAGCCTGGAAAGCTGTTGCTCAGCCTCATCTGCCCATGGCACTGCTCGCACAGAGGCACAGAGACTGGGGCTGCTTGCTTGTCTTGTCCCCTGAAACTTCAAACGTAGCTTAGGTGGTCCGTGCCAGGCGCCTCTGGCAGCCCTGCTCCGAAAATGCAAACGTCTGCAGATAGCTCGCAGGCAGAAAGAGCTAGCCTGGAAAGCTGTTGCTCAGCCTCATCTGCCCATGGCACTGCTCGCACAGAGGCACAGAGACTGGGGCTGCTTGCTTGTCTTGTCCTCTCAAACTTCAAACGTAGCTTAGGTTGTCTGTGCCGGGCGCCTCCGGCAGCCCTGCTCCGAAAATGCGAACGTCTGCAGATAGCTCGCAGGCAGAAAGAGCTAGCCTGGAAAGCTGTTGCTCAGCCTCATCTGCCCATGGCACTGCTCGCACAGAGGCACAGAGACTGGGGCTGCTTGCTTGTTTTGCCCCCTCAAACTTCAAACGTAGCTTTGGTGGTCCGTGCCAGGCGCCTCCGGCAGCCCTGCTCCGAAAATGCAAACGTCTGCAGATAGCTCGCAGGCAGAAAGAGCTAGCCTGGAAAGCTGTTGCTCAGCCTCATCTGCCCATGGCACTGCTCGCACAGAGGCACAGAGACGGGGGCTGCTTGCTTGTTTTGCACCCTCAAACTTCAAACGTATCTTAGGTGGTCCGTGCCGGGCGCCTCCGACAGCCCTGCTCCAAAAATGCGAACGTCTGCAGATAGCTCGCAGGCAGAAAGAGCTAGCCTGGAAAGCTGTTGCTCAGCCTCATCTGCCCATGGCACTGCTCGCACAGAGGCACAGAGACTGGGGCTGCTTGCTTGTTTTCCCCCTCAAACTTCAAACGTAGCTTAGGTGGTCCGTGCCAGGCGCCTCCGGCAGCCCTGCTCCGAAAATGCGAACGTCTGCAGATAGCTCGCAGGCAGAAAGAGCTAGCCTGGAAAGCTGTTGCTCAGCCTCATCTGCCCATGGCACTGCTCACACAGAGGCACAGAGACTGGGGCTGCTTGCTTGTCTTGTCCCCTCAAACTTCAAACGTAGCTTAGGTGGTCCGTGCCGGGCGCCTCCGGCAGCCCTGCTCCGAAAATGCGAACGTCTGCAGATAGCTCGCAGGCAGAAAGAGCTAGCCTGGAAAGCTGTTGCTCAGCCTCATCTGCCCATGGCACTGCTCGCACAGAAGCACAGAGACTGGGGCTGCTTACTTGTTTTGCCCCCTCAAACTTCAAACGTAGCTTAGGTGGTCCTTGCCGGGCGCCTCCGGCAGCCCTGCTCCGAAAATGCGAACGTCTGCAGATAGCTCGCAGGCAGAAAGAGCTAGCCTGGAAAGCTGTTGCTCAGCCTCATCTGCCCATGGCACTGCTCGCACAGAGGCACAGAGACTGGGGCTGCTTGCTTGTCTTGTCCCCTCAAACTTCAAACGTAGCTTAGGTAGTCCGTGCCGGGCGCATCCGGCAGCCCTGCTCCAAAAATGCGAACGTCTGCAGATAGCTCGCAGGCAGAAAGAGCTAGCCTGGAAAGCTGTTGCTCAGCCTCATCTGCCCATGGCACTGCTCGCACAGAGGCACAGAGACTGGGGCTGCTTGCTTGTCTTGTCCTCTCAAACTTCAAACGTAACTTAGGTGGTCCGTGCCGGGCGCCTCCGGCAGCCCTGCTCCGAAAATGCGAACGTCTGCATATAGCTCGCAGGCAGAAAGAGCTAGCCTGGAAAGCTGTTGCTCAGCCTCATCTGCCCATGGCACTGCTCGCACAGAGGCACAGAGACTGGGGCTGCTTGCTTGTTTTGCCCCCTCAAACTTCAAACGTAGCTTAGGTGGTCCGTGCCGGGCGCCTCCGGCAGCCCTGCTCCGAAAATGCGAACGTCTGCAGATAGCTCGCAGGCAGAAAGAGCTAGCCTGGAAAGCTGTTGCTCAGCCTCATCTGCCCATGGCACTGCTCGCACAGAGGCACAGAGACTGGGGCTGCTTGCTTGTCTTGTCCCCTCAAACTTCAAATGTAGCTTAGGTGGTCCGTGCCGGGCGCCTCCGGCAGCCCTGCTCCGAAAATGCAAACGTCTGCAGATAGCTCGCAGGCAGAAAGAGCTAGCCTGGAAAGCTGTTGCTCAGCCTCATCTGCCCATGGCACTGCTCGCACAGAGGCACAGAGACTGGGGCTGCTTACTTGTTTTGCCCCCTCAAACTTCAAACGTAGCTTAGGTGGTCCGTGCCAGGCGCCTCCGGCAGCCCTGCTCCAAAAATTCGAACGTCTGCAGATAGCTCGCAGGCAGAAAGAGCTAGCCTGGAAAGCTGTTGCTCAGCCTCATCTGCCCATGGCACTGCTCGCACAGAGGCACAGAGACTGGGGCTGCTTGCTTGTTTTGCCCCCTCAAACTTCAAACGTAACTTAGGTGGTCCGTGCCGGGCGCCTCCGGCAGCCCTGCTCCGAAAATGCAAACGTCTGCAGATAGCTCGCAGGCAGAAAGAGCTAGCCTGGAAAGCTGTTGCTCAGCCTCATCTGCCCATGGCACTGCTCGCACAGAGGCACAGAGACTGGGGCTGCTTGCTTGTCTTGTCCCCTCAAACTTCAAATATAGCTTAGGTGGTCCGTGCCGGGCGCCTCCGGCAGCCCTGCTCCGAAAATGCGAACGTCTGCAGATAGCTCGCAGGCAGAAAGAGCTAGCCTGGAAAGCTGTTGCTCAGCCTCATCTGCCCATGGCACTGCTCGCACAGAGGCACAGAGACTGGGGCTGCTTGCTTGTCTTGTCCCCTCAAACTTCAAACGTAGCTTAGGTGGTCTGTGCCGGGCGCCTCCGGCAGCCCTGCTCCGAAAATGCGAACGTCTGCAGATAGCTCGCAGGCAGAAAGAGCCAGTCTGGAAAGCTGTTGCTCAGCCTCATCTGCCCATGGCACTGCTCGCACAGAGGCACAGAGACTGGGGCTGCTTGCTTGTTTTGCCCCCTCAAACTTCAAACGTAGCTTAGTTGGTCCGTGTCAGGCGCCTCCGGCAGCCCTGCTCCGAAAATGCAAACGTCTGCAGATAGCTCGCAGGCAGAAAGAGCTAGCCTGGAAAGCTGTTGCTCAGCCTCATCTGCCCATGGCACTGCTCGCACAGAGGCACAGAGACTGGGGCTGCTTGCTTGTCTTGCCCCCTCAAACTTCAAACGTATCTTAGGTGGTCCGTGCCGGGCGCCTCCGGCAGCCCTGCTCCGAAAATGCAAACGTCTGCAGATAGCTCGCAGGCAGAAAGAGCTAGCCTGGAAAGCTGTTGCTCAGCCTCATCTGCCCATGGCACTGCTCGCACAGAGGCACAGAGACTGGGGCTGCTTGCTTGTCTTGTCCCCTGAAACTTCAAACGTAGCTTAGGTGGTCCGTGCCAGGCGCCTCTGGCAGCCCTGCTCCGAAAATGCAAACGTCTGCAGATAGCTCGCAGGCAGAAAGAGCTAGCCTGGAAAGCTGTTGCTCAGCCTCATCTGCCCATGGCACTGCTCGCACAGAGGCACAGAGACTGGGGCTGCTTGCTTGTCTTGTCCTCTCAAACTTCAAACGTAGCTTAGGTTGTCTGTGCCGGGCGCCTCCGGCAGCCCTGCTCCGAAAATGCGAACGTCTGCAGATAGCTCGCAGGCAGAAAGAGCTAGCCTGGAAAGCTGTTGCTCAGCCTCATCTGCCCATGGCACTGCTCGCACAGAGGCACAGAGACTGGGGCTGCTTGCTTGTTTTGCCCCCTCAAACTTCAAACGTAGCTTTGGTGGTCCGTGCCAGGCGCCTCCGGCAGCCCTGCTCCAAAAATGCAAACGTCTGCAGATAGCTCGCAGGCAGAAAGAGCTAGCCTGGAAAGCTGTTGCTCAGCCTCATCTGCCCATGGCACTGCTCGCACAGAGGCACAGAGACTGGGGCTGCTTGTTTGTCTTGTCCCCTCAAACTTCAAACGTAACTTAGGTGGTCCGTGCCGGGCGCCTCCGGCAGCCCTGCTCCGAAAATGCCAACGTCTGCAGATAGCTCGCAGGTAGAAAGAGCTAGCCTGGAAAGCTGTTGCTCAGCCTCATCTGCCCATGGCACTGCTCGCACAGAGGCACAGAGACTGGGGCTGCTTGCTTGTCTTGTCCCCTCAAACTTCAAACGTAGCTTAGGTGGTCCGTGCCAGGCGCCTCCGGCAGCCCTGCTCCGAAAATGCGAACGTCTGCAGATAGCTCGCAGGCAGAAAGAGCTAGCCTGGAAAGCTGTTGCTCAGCCTCATCTGCCCATGGCACTGCTCGCACAGAGGCACAGAGACTGGGGCTGCTTGCTTGTCTTGTCCCCTCAAACTTCAAATGTAGCTTAGGTGGTCCGTGCCGGGCGCCTCCGGCAGCCCTGCTCCGAAAATGCAAACGTCTGCAGATAGCTCGCAGGCAGAAAGAGCTAGCCTGGAAAGCTGTTGCTCAGCCTCATCTGCCCATGGCACTGCTCGCACAGAAGCACAGAGACTGGGGCTGCTTACTTGTTTTGCCCCCTCAAACTTCAAACGTAGCTTAGGTGGTCCTTGCCGGGCGCCTCCGGCAGCCCTGCTCCGAAAATGCGAACGTCTGCAGATAGCTCGCAGGCAGAAAGAGCTAGCCTGGAAAGCTGTTGCTCAGCCTCATCTGCCCATGGCACTGCTCGCACAGAGGCACAGAGACTGGGGCTGCTTGCTTGTCTTGTCCCCTCAAACTTCAAACGTAGCTTAGGTAGTCCGTGCCGGGCGCATCCGGCAGCCCTGCTCCAAAAATGCGAACGTCTGCAGATAGCTCGCAGGCAGAAACAGCTAGCCTGGAAAGCTGTTGCTCAGCCTCATCTGCCCATGGCACTGCTCGCACAGAGGCACAGAGACTGGGGCTGCTTGCTTGTCTTGTCCTCTCAAACTTCAAACGTAGCTTAGGTGGTCCGTGCCGGGCGCCTCCGGCAGCCCTGCTCCAAAAATGCGAACGTCTGCATATAGCTCGCAGGCAGAAAGAGCTAGCCTGGAAAGCTGTTGCTCAGCCTCATCTGCCCATGGCACTGCTCGCACAGAGGCACAGAGACTGGGGCTGCTTGCTTGTTTTGCCCCCTCAAACTTCAAACGTAGCTTAGGTGGTCCGTGCCGGGCGCCTCCGGCAGCCCTGCTCCGAAAATGCGAACGTCTGCAGATAGCTCGCAGGCAGAAAGAGCGAGCCTGGAAAGCTGTTGCTCAGCCTCATCTGCCCATGGCACTGCTCGCACAGAGGCACAGAGACTGGGGCTGTTTGCTTGTCTTGTCCCCTCAAACTTGAAATGTAGCTTAGGTGGTATGTGCCGGGCGCATCCTGCAGCCCTGCTCCAAAAATGCAAATGTCTGCAGATAGCTCGCAGGCAGAAAGAGCTAGCCTGGAAAGCTGTTGCTCAGCCTCATCTGCCCATGGCACTGCTCGCACAGAGGCACAGAGACTGGGGCTGCTTGTTTGTCTTGTCCCCTCAAACTTCAAACGTAGCTTAGGTGGTCCGTGCCGGGCGCCTCTGGCAGCCCTGCTCCGAAAATGCGAACGTCTGCAGATAGCTCGCAGGCAGAAAGAGCTAGCCTGGAAAGCTGTTGCTCAGCCTCATCTGCCCATGGCACTGCTCGCACAGAGGCACAGAGACTGGGGCTGCTTGCTTGTCTTGTCCCCTCAAACTTCAAACGTAGCTTAGGTGGTCTGTGCCGGGCTCCTCCGGCAGCCCTGCTCCGAAAATGCAAACGTCTGCAGATAGCTCGCAGGCAGAAAGAGCTAGCCTGGAAAGCTGTTGCTCAGCCTCATCTGCCCATGGCACTGCTCGCACAGAGGCACAGAGACTGGGGCTGCTTGCTTGTCTTGTCCCCTCAAACTTCAAACGTAGCTTAGGTGGTCTGTGCCGGGCGCCTCCGGCAGCCCTGCTCCGAAAATGCAAACGTCTGCAGATAGCTCGCAGGCAGAAAGAGCTAGCCTGGAAAGCTGTTGCTCAGCCTCATCTGCCCATGGCACTGCTCGCACAGAGGCACAGAGACTGGGGCTGCTTGCTTGTCTTGTCCCCTCAAACTTCAAACGTAGCTTAGGTTGTCCGTGCCGGGCGCCTCCGGCAGCCCTGCTCCGAAAATGCGAACGTCTGCAGATAGCTCGCAGGCAGAAAGAGCTAGCCTGGAAAGCTGTTGCTCAGCCTCATCTGCCCATGGCACTGCTCGCACAGAGGCACAGAGACTGGGGCTGCTTGCTTGTCTTGTCCCCTCAAACTTCAAATGTAGCTTAGGTGGTCCGTGCCGGGCGCCTCCGGCAGCCCTGCTCCGAAAATGCAAACGTCTGCAGATAGCTCGCAGGCAGAAAGAGCTAGCCTGGAAAGCTGTTGCTCAGCCTCATCTGCCCATGGCACTGCTCGCACAGAAGCACAGAGACTGGGGCTGCTTACTTGTTTTGCCCCCTCAAACTTCAAACGTAGCTTAGGTGGTCCTTGACGGGCGCCTCCGGCAGCCCTGCTCCGAAAATGCGAACGTCTGCAGATAGCTCGCAGGCAGAAAGAGCTAGCCTGGAAAGCTGTTGCTCAGCCTCATCTGCCCATGGCACTGCTCGCACAGAGGCACAGAGACTGGGGCTGCTTGCTTGTCTTGTCCCCTCAAACTTCAAACGTAGCTTAGGTAGTCCGTGCCGGGCGCATCCGGCAGCCCTGCTCCAAAAATGCGAACGTCTGCAGATAGCTCGCAGGCAGAAACAGCTAGCCTGGAAAGCTGTTGCTCAGCCTCATCTGCCCATGGCACTGCTCGCACAGAGGCCCAGAGACTGGGGCTGCTTGCTTGTCTTGTCCTCTCAAACTTCAAACGTAGCTTAGGTGGTCCGTGTCGGGCGCCTCCGGCAGCCCTGCTCCAAAAATGCGAACGTCTGCATATAGCTCGCAGGCAGAAAGAGCTAGCCTGGAAAGCTGTTGCTCAGCCTCATCTGCCCATGGCACTGCTCGCACAGAGGCACAGAGACTGGGGCTGCTTGCTTGTTTTGCCCCCTCAAACTTCAAACGTAGCTTAGGTGGTCCGTGCCGGGCGCCTCCGGCAGCCCTGCTCCGAAAATGCGAACGTCTGCAGATAGCTCGCAGGCAGAAAGAGCTAGCCTGGAAAGCTGTTGCTCAGCCTCATCTGCCCATGGCACTGCTCGCACAGAGGCACAGAGACTGGGGCTGCTTGCTTGTCTTGTCCCCTCAAACTTGAAATGTAGCTTAGGTGGTATGTGCCGGGCGCATCCTGCAGCCCTTCTCCGAAAATCCAAACGTCTGCAGATAGCTCGCAGGCAGAAAGAGCTAGCCTGGAAAGCTGTTGCTCAGCCTCATCTGCCCATGGCACTGCTCGCACAGAGGCACAGAGACTGGGGCTGCTTGTTTGTCTTGTCCCCTCAAACTTCAAACGTAGCTTAGGTGGTCCGTGCCGGGCGCCTCTGGCAGCCCTGCTCCGAAAATGCGAACGTCTGCAGATAGCTCGCAGGCAGAAAGAGCTAGCCTGGAAAGCTGTTGCTCAGCCTCATCTGCCCATGGCACTGCTCGCACAGAGGCACAGAGACTGGGGCTGCTTGATTGTCTTGTCCCCTCAAACTTCAAACGTAGCTTAGGTGGTCTGTGCCGGGCTCCTCCGGCAGCCCTGCTCCGAAAATGCAAACGTCTGCAGATAGCTCGCAGGCAGAAAGAGCTAGCCTGGAAAGCTGTTGCTCAGCCTCATCTGCCCATGGCACTGCTCGCACAGAGGCACAGAGACTGGGGCTGCTTGCTTGTCTTGCCCCCTCAAACTTCAAACGTAGCTTAGGTGGTCTGTGCCGGGCGCCTCCGGCAGCCCTGCTCCGAAAATGCAAACGTCTGCAGATAGCTCGCAGGCAGAAAGAGCTAGCCTGGAAAGCTGTTGCTCAGCCTCATCTGCCCATGGCACTGCTCGCACAGAGGCACAGAGACTGGGGCTGCTTGCTTGTCTTGTCCCCTCAAACTTCAAACGTAGCTTAGGTTGTCCGTGCCGGGCGCCTCCGGCAGCCCTGCTCCGAAAATGCGAACGTCTGCAGATAGCTCGCAGGCAGAAAGAGCTAGCCTGGAAAGTTGTTGCTCAGCCTCATCTGCCCATGGCACTGCTCGCACAGAGGCACAGAGACTGGGGCTGCTTGCTTGTCTTGCCCCCTCAAACTTCAAACGTAGCTTAGGTGGTCCGTGCCGGGCGCCTCCGGCAGCCCTGCTCCGAAAATGCGAACGTCTGCAGATAGCTCGCAGCCAGAAAGAGCTAGCCTGGAAAGCTGTTGCTCAGCCTCATCTGCCCATGGCACTGCTCGCACAGAGGCACACAGACTGGGGCTGCTTGCTTGTCTTGTCCCCTGAAACTTCAAACCTAACTTAGGTGGTCCGTGCCGGGCGCCTCCGGCAGCCCTGCTCCGAAAATGCCAACGTCTGCAGATAGCTCGCAGGCAGAAAGAGCTAGCCTGGAAAGCTGTTGCTCAGCCTCATCTGCCCATGGCACTGCTCGCACAGAGGCACAGAGACTGGGGCTGCTTGCTTGTCTTGTCCCCTCAAACTTCAAACGTAGCTTAGGTGGTCCGTGCCAGGCGCCTCCGGCAGCCCTGCTCCGAAAATGCGAACGTCTGCAGATAGCTCGCAGGCAGAAAGAGCTAGCCTGGAAAGCTGTTGCTCAGCCTCATCTGCCCATGGCACTGCTCACACAGAGGCACAGAGACTGGGGCTGCTTGCTTGTCTTGTCCCCTCAAACTTCAAATGTAGCTTAGGTGGTCCGTGCCGGGCGCCTCCGGCAGCCCTGCTCCGAAAATGCGAACGTCTGCAGATAGCTCGCAGGCAGAAAGAGCTAGCCTGGAAAGCTGTTGCTCAGCCTCATCTGCCCATGGCACTGCTCGCACAGAGGCACAGAGACTGGGGCTGCTTACTTGTTTTGCCCCCTCAAACTTCAAACGTAGCTTAGGTGGTCCTTGCCGGGCGCCTCCGGCAGCCCTGCTCCGAAAATGCGAACGTCTGCAGATAGCTCGCAGGCAGAAAGAGCTAGCCTGGAAAGCTGTTGCTCAGCCTCATCTGCCCATGGCACTGCTCGCACAGAGGCACAGAGACTGGGGCTGCTTGCTTGTCTTGTCCCCTCAAACTTCAAACGTAGCTTAGGTAGTCCGTGCCGGGCGCATCCGGCAGCCCTGCTCCAAAAATGCGAACGTCTGCAGATAGCTCGCAGGCAGAAACAGCTAGCCTGGAAAGCTGTTGCTCAGCCTCATCTGCCCATGGCACTGCTCGCACAGAGGCACAGAGACTGGGGCTGCTTGCTTGTCTTGTCCTCTCAAACTTCAAACGTAGCTTAGGTGGTCCGTGCCGGGCGCCTCCGGCAGCCCTGCTCCAAAAATGCGAACGTCTGCAGATAGCTCGCAGGCAGAAAGAGCTAGCCTGGAAAGCTGTTGCTCAGCCTCATCTGCCCATGGCACTGCTCGCACAGAGGCACAGAGACTGGGGCTGCTTGCTTGTCTTGTCCCCTCAAACTTCAAATGTAGCTTAGGTGGTCCGTGCCGGGCGCCTCCGGCAGCCCTGCTCCGAAAATGCAAACGTCTGCAGATAGCTCGCAGGCAGAAAGAGCTAGCCTGGAAAGCTGTTGCTCAGCCTCATCTGCCCATGGCACTGCTCGCACAGAGGCACAGAGACTGGGGCTGCTTACTTGTTTTGCCCCCTCAAACTTCAAACGTAGCTTAGGTGGTCCGTGCCGGGCGCCTCCGGCAGCCCTGCTCCAAAAATTCGAACGTCTGCAGATAGCTCGCAGGCAGAAAGAGCTAGCCTGGAAAGCTGTTGCTCAGCCTCATCTGCCCATGGCACTGCTCGCACAGAGGCACAGAGACTGGGGCTGCTTGCTTGTCTTGCCCCCTCAAACTTCAAACGTAACTTAGGTGGTCCGTGCCGGGCGCCTCCGGCAGCCCTGCTCCGAAAATGCGAACGTCTGCAGATAGCTCGCAGGCAGAAAGAGCTAGCCTGGAAAGCTGTTGCTCAGCCTCATCTGCCCATGGCACTGCTCGCACAGAGGCACAGAGACTGGGGCTGCTTGCTTGTCTTGTCCCCTCAAACTTCAAATATAGCTTAGGTGGTCCGTGCCGGGCGCCTCCGGCAGCCCTGCTCCGAAAATGCAAACGTCTGCAGATAGCTCGCAGGCAGAAAGAGCTAGCCTGGAAAGCTGTTGCTCAGCCTCATCTGCCCATGGCACTGCTCGCACAGAGGCACAGAGACTGGGGCTGCTTGCTTGTCTTGTCCCCTCAAACTTCAAACGTAGCTTAGGTGGTCTGTGCCAGGCGCCTCCGGCAGCCCTACTCTGAAAATGCGAACGTCTGCAGATAGCTCGCAGGCAGAAAGAGCTAGCCTGGAAAGCTGTTGCTCAGCCTCATCTGCCCATGGCACTGCTCGCACAGAGGCACAGAGACTGGGGCTGCTTGCTTGTTTTGCCCCCTCAAACTTCAAACGTAGCTTAGTTGGTCCGTGTCAGGCGCCTCCGGCAGCCCTGCTCCGAAAATGCGAACGTCTGCAGATAGCTCGCAGGCAGAAAGAGCTAGCCTGGAAAGCTGTTGCTCAGCCTCATCTGCCCATGGCACTGCTCGCACAGAGGCACAGAGACTGGGGCTGCTTGTTTGTCTTGCCCCCTCAAACTTCAAACGTAGCTTAGGTGGTCCGTGCCGGGCGCCTCCGGCAGCCCTGCTCCGAAAATGCAAACGTCTGCAGATAGCTCGCAGGCAGAAAGAGCTAGCCTGGAAAGCTGTTGCTCAGCCTCATCTGCCCATGGCACTGCTCGCACAGAGGCACAGAGACTGGGGCTGCTTGTTTGTCTTGTCCCCTCAAACTTCAAACGTAGCTTAGGTGGTCCGTGCCGGGCGCCTCTGGCAGCCCTGCTCCGAAAATGCGAACGTCTGCAGATAGCTCGCAGGCAGAAAGAGCTAGCCTGGAAAGCTGTTGCTCAGCCTCATCTGCCCATGGCACTGCTCGCACAGAGGCACAGAGACTGGGGCTGCTTGCTTGTCTTGTCCCCTCAAACTTCAAACGTAGCTTAGGTGGTCTGTGCCGGGCTCCTCCGGCAGCCCTGCTCCGAAAATGCAAACGTCTGCAGATAGCTCGCAGGCAGAAAGAGCTAGCCTGGAAAGCTGTTGCTCAGCCTCATCTGCCCATGGCACTGCTCGCACAGAGGCACAGAGACTGGGGCTGCTTGCTTGTCTTGTCCCCTCAAACTTCAAACGTAGCTTAGGTGGTCTGTGCCGGGCGCCTCCCGCAGCCCTGCTCCGAAAATGCAAACGTCTGCAGATAGCTCGCAGGCAGAAAGAGCTAGCCTGGAAAGCTGTTGCTCAGCCTCATCTGCCCATGGCACTGCTCGCACAGAGGCACAGAGACTGGGGCTGCTTGCTTGTCTTGTCCC
This sequence comes from Opisthocomus hoazin, assembly GCF_030867145.1. Lineage (NCBI taxonomy): Eukaryota > Metazoa > Chordata > Aves > Opisthocomiformes > Opisthocomidae > Opisthocomus > Opisthocomus hoazin. The sequence continues at coordinate 262,099 of NW_027448935.1, forward strand.
CTCAAACTTCAAACGTAGCTTAGGTTGTCCGTGCCGGGCGCCTCCGGCAGCCCTGCTCCGAAAATGCGAACGTCTGCAGATAGCTCGCAGGCAGAAAGAGCTAGCCTGGAAAGCTGTTGCTCAGCCTCATCTGCCCATGGCACTGCTCGCACAGAGGCACAGAGACTGGGGCTGCTTGCTTGTCTTGTCCCCTCAAACTTCAAATGTAGCTTAGGTGGTCCGTGCCGGGCGCCTCCGGCAGCCCTGCTCCGAAAATGCAAACGTCTGCAGATAGCTCGCAGGCAGAAAGAGCTAGCCTGGAAAGCTGTTGCTCAGCCTCATCTGCCCATGGCACTGCTCGCACAGAAGCACAGAGACTGGGGCTTCTTACTTGTTTTGCCCCCTCAAACTTCAAACGTAGCTTAGGTGGTCCTTGCCGGGCGCCTCCGGCAGCCCTGCTCCGAAAATGCGAACGTCTGCAGATAGCTCGCAGGCAGAAAGAGCTAGCCTGGAAAGCTGTTGCTCAGCCTCATCTGCCCATGGCACTGCTCGCACAGAGGCACAGAGACTGGGGCTGCTTGCTTGTCTTGTCCCCTCAAACTTCAAACGTAGCTTAGGTGGTCCGTGCCGGGCGCATCCGGCAGCCCTGCTCCAAAAATGCGAACGTCTGCAGATAGCTCGCAGGCAGAAACAGCTAGCCTGGAAAGCTGTTGCTCAGCCTCATCTGCCCATGGCACTGCTCGCACAGAGGCACAGAGACTGGGGCTGCTTGCTTGTCTTGTCCTCTCAAACTTCAAACGTAGCTTAGGTGGTCCGTGCCGGGCGCCTCCGGCAGCCCTGCTCCAAAAATGCGAACGTCTGCATATAGCTCGCAGGCAGAAAGAGCTAGCCTGGAAAGCTGTTGCTCAGCCTCATCTGCCCATGGCACTGCTCGCACAGAGGCACAGAGACTGGGGCTGCTTGCTTGTTTTGCCCCCTCAAACTTCAAACGTAGATTAGGTGGTCCGTGCCGGGCGCCTCCGGCAGCCCTGCTCCGAAAATGCGAACGTCTGCAGATAGCTCGCAGGCAGAAAGAGCTAGCCTGGAAAGCTGTTGCTCAGCCTCATCTGCCCATGGCACTGCTCGCACAGAGGCACAGAGACTGGGGCTGCTTGCTTGTCTTGTCCCCTCAAACTTGAAATGTAGCTTAGGTGGTATGTGCCGGGCGCATCCTGCAGCCCTTCTCCGAAAATCCAAACGTCTGCAGATAGCTCGCAGGCAGAAAGAGCTAGCCTGGAAAGCTGTTGCTCAGCCTCATCTGCCCATGGCACTGCTCGCACAGAGGCACAGAGACTGGGGCTGCTTGTTTGTCTTGTCCCCTCAAACTTCAAACGTAGCTTAGGTGGTCCGTGCCGGGCGCCTCTGGCAGCCCTGCTCCGAAAATGCGAACGTCTGCAGATAGCTCGCAGGCAGAAAGAGCTAGCCTGGACAGCTGTTGCTCAGCCTCATGTGCCCATGGCACTGCTCGCACAGAGGCACAGAGACTGGGGCTGCTTGCTTGTCTTGTCCCCTCAAACTTCAAACGTAGCTTAGGTGGTCTGTGCCGGGCTCCTCCGGCAGCCCTGCTCCGAAAATGCAAACGTCTGCAGATAGCTCGCAGGCAGAAAGAGCTAGCCTGGAAAGCTGTTGCTCAGCCTCATCTGCCCATGGCACTGCTCGCACAGAGGCACAGAGACTGGGGCTGCTTGCTTGTCTTGCCCCCTCAAACTTCAAACGTAGCTTAGGTGGTCTGTGCCGGGCGCCTCCGGCAGCCCTGCTCCGAAAATGCAAACGTCTGCAGATAGCTCGCAGGCAGAAAGAGCTAGCCTGGAAAGCTGTTGCTCAGCCTCATCTGCCCATGGCACTGCTCGCACAGAGGCACAGAGACTGGGGCTGCTTGCTTGTCTTGTCCCCTCAAACTTCAAACGTAGCTTAGGTAGTCCGTGCCGGGCGCCTCCGGCAGCCCTGCTCCAAAAATGCGAACGTCTGCAGATAGCTCGCAGGCAGAAAGAGCTAGCCTGGAAAGCTGTTGCTCAGCCTCATCTGCCCATGGCACTGCTCGCACAGAGGCACAGAGACTGGGGCTGCTTGCTTGTCTTGTCCTCTCAAACTTCAAACGTAACTTAGGTGGTCCGTGCCGGGCGCCTCCGGCAGCCCTGCTCCAAAAATGCGAACGTCTGCATATAGCTCGCAGGCAGAAAGAGCTAGCCTGGAAAGCTGTTGCTCAGCCTCATCTGCCCATGGCACTGCTCGCACAGAGGCACAGAGACTGGGGCTGCTTGCTTGTCTTGTCCCCTCAAACTTCAAATGTAGCTTAGGTGGTCCGTGCCGGGCGCCTCCGGCAGCCCTGCTCCGAAAATGCAAACGTCTGCAGATAGCTCGCAGGCAGAAAGAGCTAGCCTGGAAAGCTGTTGCTCAGCCTCATCTGCCCATGGCACTGCTCGCACAGAGGCACAGAGACTGGGGCTGCTTACTTGTTTTGCCCCCTCAAACTTCAAACGTAGCTTAGGTGGTCCGTGCCGGGCGCCTCCGGCAGCCCTGCTCCAAAAATTCGAACGTCTGCAGATAGCTCGCAGGCAGAAAGAGCTAGCCTGGAAAGCTGTTGCTCAGCCTCATCTGCCCATGGCACTGCTCGCACAGAGGCACAGAGACTGGGGCTGCTTGCTTGTCTTGCCCCCTCAAACTTCAAACGTAACTTAGGTGGTCCGTGCCGGGCGCCTCCGGCAGCCCTGCTCCGAAAATGCGAACGTCTGCAGATAGCTCGCAGGCAGAAAGAGCTAGCCTGGAAAGCTGTTGCTCAGCCTCATCTGCCCATGGCACTGCTCGCACAGAGGCACAGAGACTGGGGCTGCTTGCTTGTCTTGTCCCCTCAAACTTCAAATATAGCTTAGGTGGTCCGTGCCGGGCGCCTCCGGCAGCCCTGCTCCGAAAATGCAAACGTCTGCAGATAGCTCGCAGGCAGAAAGAGCTAGCCTGGAAAGCTGTTGCTCAGCCTCATCTGCCCATGGCACTGCTCGCACAGAGGCACAGAGACTGGGGCTGCTTGCTTGTCTTGTCCCCTCAAACTTCAAACGTAGCTTAGGTGGTCTGTGCCAGGCGCCTCCGGCAGCCCTACTCCGAAAATGCGAACGTCTGCAGATAGCTCGCAGGCAGAAAGAGCTAGCCTGGAAAGCTGTTGCTCAGCCTCATCTGCCCATGGCACTGCTCGCACAGAGGCACAGAGACTGGGGCTGCTTGCTTGTTTTGCCCCCTCAAACTTCAAACGTAGCTTAGTTGGTCCGTGTCAGGCGCCTCCGGCAGCCCTGCTCCGAAAATGCGAACGTCTGCAGATAGCTCGCAGGCAGAAAGAGCTAGCCTGGAAAGCTGTTGCTCAGCCTCATCTGCCCATGGCACTGCTCGCACAGAGGCACAGAGACTGGGGCTGCTTGCTTGTCTTGCCCCCTCAAACTTCAAACGTAGCTTAGGTGGTCCGTGCCGGGCGCCTCCGGCAGCCCTGCTCCGAAAATGCAAACGTCTGCAGATAGCTCGCAGGCAGAAAGAGCTAGCCTGGAAAGCTGTTGCTCAGCCTCATCTGCCCATGGCACTGCTCGCACAGAGGCACAGAGACTGGGGCTGCTTGCTTGTTTTGCCCCCTCAAACTTCAAACGTAGCTTAGGTGGTCCGTGCCGGGCGCCTCCGGCAGCCCTGCTCCGAAAATGCAAACGTCTGCAGATAGCTCGCAGGCAGAAAGAGCTAGCCTGGAAAGCTGTTGCTCAGCCTCATCTGCCCATGGCACTGCTCGCACAGAGGCACAGAGACGGGGGCTGCTTGCTTGTTTTGCGCCCTAAAACTTCAAACGTAGCTTAGGTGGTCTGTGCCGGGCGCCTCCGGCAGCCCTGCTCCAAAAATGCGAACGTCTGCAGATAGCTCGCAGGCAGAAAGAGCTAGCCTGGAAAGCTGTTGCTCAGCCTCATCTGCCCATGGCACTGCTCGCACAGAGGCACAGAGACTGGGGCTGCTTGCTTGTTTTGCCCCCTCAAACTTCAAACGTAGCTTAGGTGGTCCGTGCCAGGCGCCTCCGGCAGCCCTGCTCCGAAAATCCAAACGTCTGCAGATAGCTCGCAGGCAGAAAGAGCTAGCCTGGAAAGCTGTTGCTCAGCCTCATCTGCCCATGGCACTGCTCGCACAGAGGCACAGAGACTGGGGCTGCTTGCTTGTCTTGTCCCCTCAAACTTAAAACGTAGCTTAGGTTGTCCGTGCCGGGCGCCTCCGGCAGCCCTGCTCCGAAAATGGAAACGTCTGCAGATAGCTCGCAGGCAGAAAGAGCTAGCCTGGAAAGCTGTTGCTCAGCCTCATCTGCCCATGGCACTGCTCGCACAGAGGCACAGAGACTGGGGCTGCTTGCTTGTCTTGCCCCCTCAAACTTCAAACGTAACTTAGGTGGTCCGTGCCGGGCTCCTCCGGCAGCCCTGCTCCGAAAATGCGAACGTCTGCAGATAGCTCGCAGGCAGAAAGAGCTAGACTGGAAAGCTGTTGCTCAGCCTCATCTGCCCATGGCACTGCTCGCACAGAGGCACAGAGACTGGGGCTGCTTGCTTGTCTTGTCCCCTCAAACTTCAAACGTAGCTTAGGTGGTCCGTGCCAGGCGCCTCCGGCAGCCCTGCTCCGAAAATCCAAACGTCTGCAGATAGCTCGCAGGCAGAAAGAGCTAGCCTGGAAAGCTGTTGCTCAGCCTCATCTGCCCATGGCACTGCTCGCACAGAGGCACAGAGACTGGGGCTGCTTACTTGTCTTGTCCCCTCAAACTTCAAACGTAGCTTAGGTGGTCTGTGCCGGGCTCCTCCGGCAGCCCTGCTCCGAAAATGCAAACGTCTGCAGATAGCTCGCAGGCAGAAAGAGCTAGCCTGGAAAGCTGTTGCTCAGCCTCATCTGCCCATGGCACTGCTCGCACAGAGGCACAGAGACTGGGGCTGCTTGCTTGTCTTGTCCCCTCAAACTTCAAACGTAGCTTAGGTGGTCTGTGCCGGGCGCCTCTGGCAGCCCTGCTCCGAAAATGCGAACGTCTGCAGATAGATCGCAGGCAGAAAGAGCTAGCCTGGAAAGCTGTTGCTCAGCCTCATCTGCCCATGGCACTGCTCGCACAGAGGCACAGAGACTGGGGCTGCTTGCTTGTCTTGTCCCCTCAAACTTCAAACGTAGCTTAGGTGGTCCGTGCCGGGCGCCTCCGGCAGCCCTGCTCCGAAAATGCGAACGTCTGCAGATAGATCGCAGGCAGAAAGAGCTAGCCTGGAAAGCTGTTGCTCAGCCTCATCTGCCCATGGCACTGCTCGCACAGAGGCACAGAGACTGGGGCTGCTTGCTTGTCTTGTCCCCTCAAACTTCAAACGTAACTTAGGTTGTCCGTGCCGGGCGCCTCCGGCAGCCCTGCTCCGAAAATGCCAACGTCTGCAGATAGCTCGCAGGCAGAAAGAGCTAGCCTGGAAAGCTGTTGCTCAGCCTCATCTGCCCATGGCACTGCTCGCACAGAGGCACAGAGACTGGGGCTGCTTGCTTGTCTTGTCCCCTCAAACTTCAAACGTAGCTTAGGTGGTCCGTGTCGGGCGCCTCCGGCAGCCCTGCTCCGAAAATGCGAACGTCTGCAGATAGCTCGCAGCCAGAAAGAGCTAGCCTGGAAAGCTGTTGCTCAGCCTCATCTGCCCATGGCACTGCTCGCACAGAGGCACAGAGACTGGGGCTGCTTGCTTGTCTTGTCCCCTCAAACTTCAAATGTATCTTTGGTGGTCCGTGCCGGGAACCTCCGGCAGCGTTCCTCCGAAAATCCAAACGTCTGCAGATAGCTCGCAGGCAGAAAGAGCTAGCCTGGAAAGCTGTTGCTCAGCCTCATCTGCCCATGGCACTGCTCGCACAGAGGCACAGAGACTGGGGCTGCTTGCTTGTTTTGCCTCCTCAAACTTCAAACGTAGCTTAGGTGGTCCGTGCCGGGCGCCTCCGGCAGCCCTGCTCTGAGAATTCGAACGTCTGCAGATAGCTCGCAGGCAGAAAGAGCTAGCCTGGAAAGCTGTTGCTCAGCCTCATCTGCCCATGGCACTGCTCGCACAGAGGCACAGAGACTGGGGCTGCTTGCTTGTCTTGTCCCCTCAAACTTCAAACGTAACTTAGGTGGTCCGTGCCGGGCGCCTCCGGCAGCCCTGCTCCGAAAATGCGAACGTCTGCAGATAGCTCGCAGGCAGAAAGAGCTAGCCTGGAAAGCTGTTGCTCAGCCTCATCTGCCCATGGCACTGCTCGCACAGAGGCACAGAGACTGGGGCTGCTTGCTTGTCTTGCCCCCTCAAACTTCAAACGTAACTTAGGTGGTCCGTGCCGGGCGCCTCCGGCAGCCCTGCTCTGAAAATGCCAACGTCTGCAGATAGCTCTCAGGCAGAAAGAGCTAGCCTGGAAAGCTGTTGCTCAGCCTCATCTGCCCATGGCACTGCTCGCACAGAGGCACAGAGACTGGGGCTGCTTGCTTGTCTTGTCCCCTCAAACTTCAAACGTAGCTTAGGTGGTCCGTGCCAGGCGCCTCCGGCACCCCTGCTCCGAAAATCCAAACGTCTGCAGATAGCTCGCAGGCAGAAAGAGCTAGCCTGGAAAGCTGTTGCTCAGCTTCATCTGCCCATGGCACTGCTCGCACAGAGGCACAGAGACTGGGGCTGCTTGCTTGCCTTGTCCCCTCAGACTTCAAATGTATCTTTGGTGGTCCGTGCCGGGCGCATCCGGCAGCGCTGCTCCGAAAATCCAGACGTCTGCAGATAGCTCGCAGGCAGAAAGAGCTAGCCTGGAAAGCTGTTGCTCAGCCTCATCTGCCCATGGCACTGCTCGCACAGAGGCACAGAGACTGGGGCTGCTTGCTTGTTTTGCCCCCTCAAACTTCAAACGTAGCTTAGGTGGTCCGTGCCAGGCGCCTCCGGCAGCCCTGCTCCGAAAATCCAAACGTCTGCAGATAGCTCGCAGGCAGAAAGAGCTAGCCTGGAAAGCTGTTGCTCAGCCTCATCTGCCCATGGCACTGCTCGCACAGAGGCACAGAGACTGGGGCTGCTTGCTTGTCTTGTCCCCTCAAACTTAAAACGTAGCTTAGGTGGTCCGTGCCGGGCGCCTCCGGCAGCCCTGCTCCGAAAATGGAAACGTCTGCAGATAGCTCGCAGGCAGAAAGAGCTAGCCTGGAAAGCTGTTGCTCAGCCTCATCTGCCCATGGCACTGCTCGCACAGAGGCACAGAGACTGGGGCTGCTTGCTTGTCTTGCCCCCTCAAACTTCAAACGTAACTTAGGTGGTCCGTGCCGGGCGCCTCCGGCAGCCCTGCTCCGAAAATGCGAACGTCTGCAGATAGCTCGCAGGCAGAAAGAGCTAGCCTGGAAAGCTGTTGCTCAGCCTCATCTGGCCATGGCACTGCTCGCACAGAGGCACAGAGACTGGGGCTGCTTGTTTGTCTTGTCCCCTCAAACTTCAAACGTAGCTTAGGTGGTCCGTGCCGGGCGCCTCCGGCAGCCCTGCTCCGAAAATGCGAACGTCTGCAGATAGCTCGCAGGCAGAAAGAGCTAGCCTGGAAAGCTGTTGCTCAGCCTCATCTGCCCATGGCACTGCTCGCACAGAGGCACAGAGACGGGGGCTGCTTGCTTGTCTTGTCCCCTCAAACTTCAAATATAGCTTAGGTGGTCCGTGCCGGGCGCCTCCGGCAGCCCTGCTCCGAAAATGCGAACGTCTGCAGATAGCTCGCAGGCAGAAAGAGCTAGCCTGGAAAGCTGTTGCTCAGCCTCATCTGCCCATGGCACTGCTCGCACAGAGGCACAGAGACTGGGGCTGCTTGCTTGTCTTGCCCCCTCAAACTTCAAACGTAGCTTAGGTGGTCCGTGCCGGGCGCCTCCGGCAGCCCTGCTCCGAAAATCCAAACGTCTGCAGATAGCTTGCAGGCAGAAAGAGCTAGCCTGGAAAGCTGTTGCTCAGCCTCATCTGCCCATGGCACTGCTCGCACAGAGGCACAGAGACGGGGGCTGCTTGCTTGTCTTGTCCCCTCAAACTTCAAACGTAACTTAGGTGGTCCGTGCCGGGCGCCTCCGGCAGCCCTGCTCCGAAAATGCGAACGTCTGCAGATAGCTCGCAGGCAGAAAGAGCTAGCCTGGAAAGCTGTTGCTCAGCCTCATCTGCCCATGGCACTGCTCGCACAGAGGCACAGAGACTGGGGCTGCTTGCTTGTTTTGCCCCCTCAAACTTCAAACGTAGCTTAGGTGGTCCGTGCCAGGCGCCTCCGGCAGCCCTGCTCCGAAAATCCAAACGTCTGCAGATAGCTCGCAGGCAGAAAGAGCTAGCCTGGAAAGCTGTTGCTCAGCCTCATCTGCCCATGGCACTGCTCGCACAGAGGCACAGAGACTGGGGCTGCTTGCTTGTCTTGTCCCCTCAAACTTAAAACGTAGCTTAGGTTGTCCGTGCCGGGCGCCTCCGGCAGCCCTGCTCCGAAAATGGAAACTTCTGCAGATAGCTCGCAGGCAGAAAGAGCTAGCCTGGAAAGCTGTTGCTCAGCCTCATCTGCCCATGGCACTGCTCGCACAGAGGCACAGAGACTGGGGCTGCTTGCTTGTCTTGCCCCCTCAAACTTCAAACGTAACTTAGGTGGTCCGTGCCGGGCGCCTCCGGCAGCCCTGCTCCGAAAATGCGAACGTCTGCAGATAGCTCGCAGGCAGAAAGAGCTAGCCTGGAAAGCTGTTGCTCAGCCTCATCTGCCCATGGCACTGCTCGCACAGAGGCACAGAGACTGGGGCTGCTTGTTTGTCTTGTCCCCTCAAACTTCAAACGTAGCTTAGGTGGTCCGTGCCGGGCGCCTCCGGCAGCCCTGCTCCGAAAATGCGAACGTCTGCAGATAGCTCGCAGGCAGAAAGAGCTAGCCTGGAAAGCTGTTGCTCAGCCTCATCTGCCCATGGCACTGCTCGCACAGAGGCACAGAGACTGGGGCTGCTTGCTTGTCTTGTCCCCTCAAACTTCAAACGTAGCTTAGGTGGTCCGTGCCAGGCGCCTCCGGCAGCCCTGCTCCGAAAATGCGAACGTCTGCAGATAGCTCGCAGGCAGAAAGAGCTAGCCTGGAAAGCTGTTGCTCAGCCTCATCTGCCCATGGCACTGCTCGCACAGAGGCACAGAGACTGGGGCTGCTTGCTTGTCTTGCCCCCTCAAACTTCAAACGTAGCTTAGGTGGTCCGTGCCGGGCGCCTCCGGCAGCCCTGCTCCGAAAATCCAAACGTCTGCAGATAGCTCGCAGGCAGAAAGAGCTAGCCTGGAAAGCTGTTGCTCAGCCTCATCTGCCCATGGCACTGCTCGCACAGAGGCACAGAGACGGGGGCTGCTTGCTTGTCTTGTCCCCTCAAACTTCAAACGTAACTTAGGTGGTCCGTGCCGGGCGCCTCCGGCAGCCCTGCTCCGAAAATGCCAACGTCTGCAGATAGCTCGCAGGCAGAAAGAGCTAGCCTGGAAAGCTGTTGCTCAGCCTCATCTGCCCATGGCACTGCTCGCACAGAGGCACAGAGACTGGGGCTGCTTGCTTGTCTTGTCCCCTCAAACTTCAAACGTAGCTTAGGTGGTCCGTGCCAGGCGCCTCCGGCAGCCCTGCTCCGAAAATGCGAACGTCTGCAGATAGCTCGCAGGCAGAAAGAGCTAGCCTGGAAAGCTGTTGCTCAGCCTCATCTGCCCATGGCACTGCTCGCACAGAGGCACAGAGACTGGGGCTGCTTTCTTGTTTTGCACCCTCAAACTTAAAACGTAGCTTAGGTGGTCCGTGCCAGGCGCCTCCGGCAGCCCTGCTCCGAAAATTCGAACGTCTGCAGATAGCTCGCAGCCAGAAAGAGCTAGCCTGGAAAGCTGTTGCTCAGCCTCATCTGGCCATGGCACTGCTCGCACAGAGGCACAGAGACTGGGGCTGCTTGCTTGTCTTGTCCCCTTAAACTTCAAATGTATCTTTGGTGGTCCGTGCCGGGCGCCTCCGGCAGCCCTGCTCCGAAAATCCAAACGTCTGCAGATAGCTCGCAGGCAGAAAGAGCTAGCCTGGAAAGCTGTTGCTCAGCCTCATCTGCCCATGGCACTGCTCGCACAGAGGCACAGAGACTGGGGCTGCTTGCTTGTCTTGTCCCCTCAAACTTCAAACGTAGCTTAGGTGGTCCGTGCCGGGCGCCTCCGGCAGCCCTGCTCCGAAAATGCCAACGTCTGCAGATAGCGCGCAGGCAGAAAGAGCTAGCCTGGAAAGCTGTTGCTCAGCCTCATCTGCCCATGGCACTGCTCGCACAGAGGCACAGAGACTGGGGCTGCTTTCTTGTTTTGCCCCCTCAAACTTAAAACGTAGCTTAGGTGGTCCGTGCCGGGCGCCTCCGGCAGCCCTGCTCCGAAAATGCGAACGTCTGCAGATAGCTCGCAGGCAGAAAGAGCTAGCCTGGAAAGCTGTTGCTCAGCCTCATCTGCCCATGGCACTGCTCGCACAGAGGCACAGAGACTGGGGCTGCTTGCTTGTCTTGTCCCCTCAAACTTCAAACGTAGCTTAGGTGGTCCGTGCCAGGCGCCTCCGGCACCCCTGCTCCGAAAATCCAAACGTCTGCAGATAGATCGCAGGCAGAAAGAGCTAGCCTGGAAAGCTGTTGCTCAGCTTCATCTGCCCATGGCACTGCTCGCACAGAGGCACAGAGACTGGGGCTGCTTGCTTGTCTTGTCCCCTCAGACTTCAAATGTATCTTTGGTGGTCCGTGCCGGGCGCATCCGGCAGCGCTGCTCCGAAAATCCAGACGTCTGCAGATAGCTCGCAGCCAGAAAGAGCTAGCCTGGAAAGCTGTTGCTCAGCCTCATCTGCCCATGGCACTGCTCGCACAGAGGCCCAGAGACTGGGACTGCTTGCTTGTTTTGCCCCTCAAACTTCAAACGTAGCTTAGGTGGTCCGTGCCGGGCGCCTCCGGCAGCCCTGCTCCGAAAATGCGAACGTCTGCAGATGGCTCGCAGGCAGAAAGAGCTAGCCTGGAAAGCTGTTGCTCAGCCTCATCTGCCCATGGCACTGCTCGCACAGAGGCACAGAGACTGGGGCTGCTTGCTTGTCTTGTCCCCTCAAACTTCAAACGTAGCTTAGGTGGTCCGTGCCAGGCGCCTCCGGCAGCCCTGCTCCGAAAATCCAAACGTCTGCAGATAGCTCGCAGGCAGAAAGAGCTAGCCTGGAAAGCTGTTGCTCAGCCTCATCTGCCCATGGCACTGCTCGCACAGAGGCACAGAGACTGGGGCTGCTTGCTTGTCTTGTCCCCTCAAACTTCAAACGTAGCTTAGGTGGTCTGTGCCGGGCGCCTCCGGCAGCCCTGCTCCGAAAATGCCAACGTCTGCAGATAGCTCGCAGGCAGAAAGAGCTAGCCTGGAAAGCTGTTGCTCAGCCTCATCTGCCCATGGCACTGCTCGCACAGAGGCACAGAGACTGGGGCTGCTTGCTTGTCTTGTCCCCTCAAACTTCAAATGTAGCTTAGGTGGTCCGTGCCGGGCGCATCCGGCAGCCCTGCTCCGAAAATGCCAACGTCTGCAGATAGCTCGCAGGCAGAAAGAGCTAGCCTGGAAAGCTGTTGCTCAGCCTCATCTGCCCATGGCACTGCTCGCACAGAGGCACAGAGACTGGGGCTGCTTGCTTGTTTTGCCCCCTCAAACTTCAAACGTAGCTTTGGTGGTCCGTGCCAGGCGCCTCCGGCAGCCCTGCTCCGAAAATTCGAACGTCTGCAGATAGCTCGCAGCCAGAAAGAGCTAGCCTGGAAAGCTGTTGCTCAGCCTCATCTGCCCATGGCACTGCTCGCACAGAGGCACAGAGACTGGGGCTGCTTGCTTGTTTTGCCCCCTCAAACTTCAAACGTAGCTTAGGTGGTCCGTGCCAGGCGCCTCCGGCAGCCCTGCTCCAAAAATGCGAACGTCTGCAGATAGCTCGCAGGCAGAAAGAGCTAGCCTGGAAAGCTGTTGCTCAGCCTCATCTGCCCATGGCACTGCTCGCACAGAGGCACAGAGACTGGGGCTGCTTGCTTGTTTTGCCCCCTCAAACTTCAAACGTAGCTTAGGTGGTCCGTGCCGGGCGCCTCCGGCAGCCCTGCTCCGAAAATGCGAACGTCTGCAGATAGCTCGCAGGCAGAAAGAGCTAGCCTGGAAAGCTGTTGCTCAGCCTCATCTGCCCATGGCACTGCTCGCACAGAGGCACAGAGACTGGGGCTGCTTGCTTGTCTTGTCCCCTCAAACTTCAAATGTAGCTTAGGTGGTCCGTGCCGGGCGCCTCTGGCAGCCCTGCTCCGAAAGTGCAAACGTCTGCAGATAGCTCGCAGGCAGAAAGAGCTAGCCTGGAAAGCTGTTGCTCAGCCTCATCTGCCCATGGCACTGCTCGCACAGAGGCACAGAGACTGGGGCTGCTTACTTGTTTTGCCCCCTCAAACTTCAAACGTAGCTTAGGTGGTCCGTGTCAGGCGCCTCCGGCAGCCCTGCTCCAAAAATTCGAACGTCTGCAGATAGCTCGCAGGCAGAAAGAGCTAGCCTGGAAAGCTGTTGCTCAGCCTCATCTGCCCATGGCACTGCTCGCATAGAGGCACAGAGACTGGGGCTGCTTGCTTGTCTTGCCCCCTCAAACTTCAAACGTAGCTTAGGTCGTCTGTGCCGGGCGCATTCGGCAGCCCTGCTCCGAAAATGCGAACGTCTGCAGATAGCTCGCAGGCAGAAAGAGCTAGCCTGGAAAGCTGTTGCTCAGCCTCATCTGCCCATGGCACTGCTCGCACAGAGGCACAGAGACTGGGGCTGCTTGCTTGTTTTGTCCCCTCAAACTTCAAACGTAGCTTAGGTGGTCCGTGTCAGGCGCCTCCGGCAGCCCTGCTCCGAAAATGCGAACGTCTGCAGATAGCTCGCAGGCAGAAAGAGCTAGCCTGGAAAGCTGTTGCTCAGCCTCATCTGCCCATGGCACTGCTCGCACAGAGGCACAGAGACTGGGGCTGCTTGCTTGTTTTGCCCCCTCAAACTTCAAACGTAGCTTAGGTGGTCCGTGCCAGGCGCTTCCGGCAGCCCTGCTCCGAAAATGCGAATGTCTGCAGATAGCTCGCAGGCAGAAAGAGCTAGCCTGGAAAGCTGTTGCTCAGCCTCATCTGCCCATGGCACTGCTCGCACAGAGGCACAGAGACTGGGGCTGCTTGCTTGTCTTGCCCCCTCAAACTTAAAACGTAGCTTAGGTGGTCCGTGCCGGGCGCCTCCGGCAGCCTTGCTCCGAAAAACCAAACGTCTGCAGATAGCTCGCAGGCAGAAAGAGCTAGCCTGGAAAGCTGTTGCTCAGCCTCATCTGCCCATGGCACTGCTCGCACAGAGGCACAGAGACTGGGGCTGCTTGCTTGTCTTGTCCCCTCAAACTTCAAACGTAACTTAGGTGGTCCGTGCCGGGCGCCTCCGGCAGCCCTGCTCCGAAAATGCGAACGTCTGCAGATAGCTCGCAGGCAGAAAGAGCTAGCCTGGAAAGCTGTTGCTCAGCCTCATCTGCCCATGGCACTGCTCGCACAGAGGCACAGAGACTGGGGCTGCTTGCTTGTCTTGCCCCCTCAAACTTCAAACGTAACTTAGGTGGTCCGTGCCGGGCGCCTCCGGCAGCCCTGCTCTGAAAATGCCAACGTCTGCAGATAGCTCTCAGGCAGAAAGAGCTAGCCTGGAAAGCTGTTGCTCAGCCTCATCTGCCCATGGCACTGCTCGCACAGAGGCACAGAGACTGGGGCTGCTTGCTTGTCTTGTCCCCTCAAACTTCAAACGTAGCTTAGGTGGTCCGTGCCAGGCGCCTCCGTCACCCCTGCTCCGAAAATCCAAACGTCTGCAGATAGCTCGCAGGCAGAAAGAGCTAGCCTGGAAAGCTGTTGCTCAGCTTCATCTGCCCATGGCACTGCTCGCACAGAGGCACAGAGACTGGGGCTGCTTGCTTGCCTTGTCCCCTCAGACTTCAAATGTATCTTTGGTGGTCCGTGCCGGGCGCATCCGGCAGCGCTGCTCCGAAAATCCAGACGTCTGCAGATAGCTCGCAGGCAGAAAGAGCTAGCCTGGAAAGCTGTTGCTCAGCCTCATCTGCCCATGGCACTGCTCGCACAGAGGCACAGAGACTGGGGCTGCTTGCTTGTTTTGCCCCCTCAAACTTCAAACGTATCTTAGGTGGTCCGTGCCAGGCGCCTCCGGCAGCCCTGCTCCGAAAATCCAAACGTCTGCAGATAGCTCGCAGGCAGAAAGAGCTAGCCTGGAAAGCTGTTGCTCAGCCTCATCTGCCCATGGCACTGCTCGCACAGAGGCACAGAGACTGGGGCTGCTTGCTTGTCTTGTCCCCTCAAACTTAAAATGTAGCTTAGGTTGTCCGTGCCGGGCGCCTCCGGCAGCCCTGCTCCGAAAATGGAAACGTCTGCAGATAGCTCGCAGGCAGAAAGAGCTAGCCTGGAAAGCTGTTGCTCAGCCTCATCTGCCCATGGCACTGCTCGCACAGAGGCACAGAGACTGGGGCTGCTTGCTTGTCTTGCCCCCTCAAACTTCAAACGTAACTTAGGTGGTCCGTGCCAGGCGCCTCCGTCACCCCTGCTCCGAAAATCCAAACGTCTGCAGATAGCTCGCAGGCAGAAAGAGCTAGCCTGGAAAGCTGTTGCTCAGCTTCATCTGCCCATGGCACTGCTCGCACAGAGGCACAGAGACTGGGGCTGCTTGCTTGCCTTGTCCCCTCAGACTTCAAATGTATCTTTGGTGGTCCGTGCCGGGCGCATCCGGCAGCGCTGCTCCGAAAATCCAGACGTCTGCAGATAGCTCGCAGGCAGAAAGAGCTAGCCTGGAAAGCTGTTGCTCAGCCTCATCTGCCCATGGCACTGCTCGCACAGAGGCACAGAGACTGGGGCTGCTTGCTTGTTTTGCCCCCTCAAACTTCAAACGTAGCTTAGGTGGTCCGTGCCAGGCGCCTCCGGCAGCCCTGCTCCGAAAATCCAAACGTCTGCAGATAGCTCGCAGGCAGAAAGAGCTAGCCTGGAAAGCTGTTGCTCAGCCTCATCTGCCCATGGCACTGCTCGCACAGAGGCACAGAGACTGGGGCTGCTTGCTTGTCTTGTCCCCTCAAACTTAAAACGTAGCTTAGGTTGTCCGTGCCGGGCGCCTCCGGCAGCCCTGCTCCGAAAATGGAAACGTCTGCAGATAGCTCGCAGGCAGAAAGAGCTAGCCTGGAAAGCTGTTGCTCAGCCTCATCTGCCCATGGCACTGCTCGCACAGAGGCACAGAGACTGGGGCTGCTTGCTTGTCTTGCCCCCTCAAACTTCAAACGTAACTTAGGTGGTCCGTGCCGGGCGCCTCCGGCAGCCCTGCTCCGAAAATGCGAACGTCTGCAGATAGCTCGCAGGCAGAAAGAGCTAGCCTGGAAAGCTGTTGCTCAGCCTCATCTGGCCATGGCACTGCTCGCACAGAGGCACAGAGACTGGGGCTGCTTGTTTGTCTTGTCCCCTCAAACTTCAAACGTAGCTTAGGTGGTCCGTGCCGGGCGCCTCCGGCAGCCCTGCTCCGAAAATGCGAACGTCTGCAGATAGCTCGCAGGCAGAAAGAGCTAGCCTGGAAAGCTGTTGCTCAGCCTCATCTGCCCATGGCACTGCTCGCACAGAGGCACAGAGACGGGGGCTGCTTGCTCCTCTTGTCCCCTCAAACTTCAAATATAGCTTAGGTGGTCCGTGCCGGGCGCCTCCGGCAGCCCTGCTCCGAAAATGCGAACGTCTGCAGATAGCTCGCAGGCAGAAAGAGCTAGCCTGGAAAGCTGTTGCTCAGCCTCATCTGCCCATGGCACTGCTCGCACAGAGGCACAGAGACTGGGGCTGCTTGCTTGTCTTGCCCCCTCAAACTTCAAACGTAGCTTAGGTGGTCCGTGCCGGGCGCCTCCGGCAGCCCTGCTCCGAAAATCCAAACGTCTGCAGATAGCTTGCAGGCAGAAAGAGCTAGCCTGGAAAGCTGTTGCTCAGCCTCATCTGCCCATGGCACTGCTCGCACAGAGGCACAGAGACGGGGGCTGCTTGCTTGTCTTGTCCCCTCAAACTTCAAACGTAACTTAGGTGGTCCGTGCCGGGCGCCTCCGGCAGCCCTGCTCCGAAAATGCGAACGTCTGCAGATAGCTCGCAGGCAGAAAGAGCTAGCCTGGAAAGCTGTTGCTCAGCCTCATCTGCCCATGGCACTGCTCGCACAGAGGCACAGAGACTGGGGCTGCTTGCTTGTTTTGCCCCCTCAAACTTCAAACGTAGCTTAGGTGGTCCGTGCCAGGCGCCTCCGGCAGCCCTGCTCCGAAAATCCAAACGTCTGCAGATAGCTCGCAGGCAGAAAGAGCTAGCCTGGAAAGCTGTTGCTCAGCCTCATCTGCCCATGGCACTGCTCGCACAGAGGCACAGAGACTGGGGCTGCTTGCTTGTCTTGTCCCCTCAAACTTAAAACGTAGCTTAGGTTGTCCGTGCCGGGCGCCTCCGGCAGCCCTGCTCCGAAAATGCCAACGTCTGCAGATAGCTCGCAGGCAGAAAGAGCTAGCCTGGAAAGCTGTTGCTCAGCCTCATCTGCCCATGGCACTGCTCGCACAGAGGCACAGAGACTGGGGCTGCTTGCTTGTCTTGCCCCCTCAAACTTCAAACGTAACTTAGGTGGTCCGTGCCGGGCGCCTCCGGCAGCCCTGCTCCGAAAATGCGAACGTCTGCAGATAGCTCGCAGGCAGAAAGAGCTAGCCTGGAAAGCTGTTGCTCAGCCTCATCTGCCCATGGCACTGCTCGCACAGAGGCACAGAGACTGGGGCTGCTTGTTTGTCTTGTCCCCTCAAACTTCAAACGTAGCTTAGGTGGTCCGTGCCGGGCGCCTCCGGCAGCCCTGCTCCGAAAATGCGAACGTCTGCAGATAGCTCGCAGGCAGAAAGAGCTAGCCTGGAAAGCTGTTGCTCAGCCTCATCTGCCCATGGCACTGCTCGCACAGAGGCACAGAGACTGGGGCTGCTTGCTTGTCTTGTCCCCTCAAACTTCAAACGTAGCTTAGGTGGTCCGTGCCAGGCGCCTCCGGCAGCCCTGCTCCGAAAATGCGAACGTCTGCAGATAGCTCGCAGGCAGAAAGAGCTAGCGTGGAAAGCTGTTGCTCAGCCTCATCTGCCCATGGCACTGCTCGCACAGAGGCACAGAGACTGGGGCTGCTTGCTTGTCTTGCCCCCTCAAACTTCAAACGTAGCTTAGGTGGTCCGTGCCGGGCGCCTCCGGCAGCCCTGCTCCGAAAATCCAAACGTCTGCAGATAGCTCGCAGGCAGAAAGAGCTAGCCTGGAAAGCTGTTGCTCAGCCTCATCTGCCCATGGCACTGCTCGCACAGAGGCACAGAGACGGGGGCTGCTTGCTTGTCTTGTCCCCTCAAACTTCAAACGTAACTTAGGTGGTCCGTGCCGGGCGCCTCCGGCAGCCCTGCTCCGAAAATGCCAACGTCTGCAGATAGCTCGCAGGCAGAAAGAGCTAGCCTGGAAAGCTGTTGCTCAGCCTCATCTGCCCATGGCACTGCTCGCACAGAGGCACAGAGACTGGGGCTGCTTGCTTGTCTTGTCCCCTCAAACTTCAAACGTAGCTTAGGTGGTCCGTGCCAGGCGGCTCCGGCAGCCCTGCTCCGAAAATGCGAACGTCTGCAGATAGCTCGCAGGCAGAAAGAGCTAGCCTGGAAAGCTGTTGCTCAGCCTCATCTGCCCATGGCACTGCTCGCACAGAGGCACAGAGACTGGGGCTGCTTGCTTGTTTTGCACCCTCAAACTTCAAACGTAGCTTAGGTGGTCCGTGCCAGGCGCCTCCGGCAGCCCTGCTCCGAAAATTCGAACGTCTGCAGATAGCTCGCAGCCAGAAAGAGCTAGCCTGGAAAGCTGTTGCTCAGCCTCATCTGGCCATGGCACTGCTCGCACAGAGGCACAGAGACTGGGGCTGCTTGCTTGTCTTGTCCCCTTAAACTTCAAATGTATCTTTGGTGGTCCGTGCCGGGCGCCTCCGGCAGCCCTGCTCCGAAAATTCGAACGTCTGCAGATAGCTCGCAGGCAGAAAGAGCTAGCCTGGAAAGCTGTTGCTCAGCCTCATCTGCCCATGGCACTGCTCGCACAGAGGCACAGAGACTGGGGCTGCTTGCTTGTCTTGTCCCCTCAAACTTCAAACGTAGCTTAGGTGGTCCGTGCCGGGCGCCTCCGGCAGCCCTGCTCCGAAAATGCCAACGTCTGCAGATAGCGCGCAGGCAGAAAGAGCTAGCCTGGAAAGCTGTTGCTCAGCCTCATCTGCCCATGGCACTGCTCGCACAGAGGCACAGAGACTGGGGCTGCTTTCTTGTTTTGCCCCCTCAAACTTAAAACGTAGCTTAGGTGGTCCGTGCCGGGCGCCTCCGGCAGCCCTGCTCCGAAAATTCGAACGTCTGCAGATAGCTCGCAGGCAGAAAGAGCTAGCCTGGAAAGCTGTTGCTCAGCCTCATCTGCCCATGGCACTGCTCGCACAGAGGCACAGAGACTGGGGCTGGTTGCTTGTCTTGTCCCCTCAAACTTCAAATGTATCTTTGGTGGTCCGTGCCGGGCGCCTCCGGCAGCCCTGCTCCGAAAATCCAAACGTTTGCAGATAGCTCGCAGGCAGAAACAGCTAGCCTGGAAAGCTGTTGCTCAGCCTCATCTGCCCATGGCACTGCTCGCACAGAGGCACAGAGACTGGGGCTGCTTGCTTCTCTTGTCCCCTCAAACTTCAAACGTAACTTAGGTGGTCCGTGCCGGGCGCCTCCGGCAGCCCTGCTCCGAAAATGCCAACGTCTGCAGATAGCTCGCAGGCAGAAAGAGCTAGCCTGGAAAGCTGTTGCTCAGCCTCATCTGCCCATGGCACTGCTCGCACAGAGGCACAGAGACTGGGGCTGCTTGCTTGTCTTGTCCCCTCAAACTTCAAATGTAGCTTAGGTGGTCCGTGCCAGGCGCCTCCGGCAGCCCTGCTCCGAAAATGCGAACGTCTGCAGATAGCTCGCAGGCAGAAAGAGCTAGCCTGGAAAGCTGTTGCTCAGCCTCATCTGCCCATGGCACTGCTCGCACAGAGGCACAGAGACTGGGGCTGCTTTCTTGTTTTGCCCCCTCAAACTTAAAACGTAGCTTAGGTGGTCCGTGCCAGGTGCCTCCGGCAGCCCTGCTCCGAAAATTCGAACGTCTGCAGATAGCTCGCAGGCAGAAAGAGCTAGCCTGGAAAGCTGTTGCTCAGCCTCATCTGCCCATGGCACTGCTCGCACAGAGGCACAGAGACTGGGGCTGCTTGCTTGTCTTGTCCCCTCAAACTTCAAATGTATCTTTTTTGGTCCGTGCCGGGCGCCTCCGGCAGCGTTGCTCCGAAAATCCAAACGTCTCCAGATAGCTCGCAGGCAGAAAGAGCTAGCCTGGAAAGCTGTTGCTCAGCCTCATCTGCCCATGGCACTGCTCGCACAGAGGCACAGAGACTGGGGCTGCTTGCTTGTCTTGCCCCCTCAAACTTCAAACGTAACTTAGGTGGTCCGTGCCGGGCGCCTCCGGCAGCCCTGCTCCGAAAATGCAAACGTCTGCAGATAGCTCGCAGGCAGAAAGAGCTAGCCTGGAAAGCTGTTGCTCAGCCTCATCTGCCCATGGCACTGCTCGCACAGAGGCACAGAGACTGGGGCTGCTTGCTTGTCTTGTCCCCTCAAACTTCAAATGTATCTTTTTTGGTCCGTGCCAGGCGCCTCCGGCACCCCTGCTCCGAAAATCCAAACGTCTGCAGATAGCTCGCAGGCAGAAAGAGCTAGCCTGGAAAGCTGTTGCTCAGCTTCATCTGCCCATGGCACTGCTCGCACAGAGGCACAGAGACTGGGGCTGCTTGCTTGTCTTGTCCCCTCAGACTTCAAATGTATCTTTGGTGGTCCGTGCAGGGCGCATCCGGCAGCGCTGCTCCGAAAATCCAGACGTCTGCAGATAGATCGCAGGCAGAAAGAGCTAGCCTGGAAAGCTGTTGCTCAGCCTCATCTGCCCATGGCACTGCTCGCACAGAGGCACAGAGACTGGGGCTGCTTGCTTGTCTTGTCCCCTCAAACTTCAAACGTAGCTTAGGTGGTCCGTGCCAGGCGCCTCCGGCACCCCTGCTCCGAAAATCCAAACGTCTGCAGATAGATCGCAGGCAGAAAGAGCTAGCCTGGAAAGCTGTTGCTCAGCTTCATCTGCCCATGGCACTGCTCGCACAGAGGCACAGAGACTGGGGCTGCTTGCTTGTCTTGTCCCCTCAGACTTCAAATGTATCTTTGGTGGTCCGTGCCGGGCGCATCCGGCAGTGCTGCTCCGAAAATCCAGACGTCTGCAGATAGCTCGCAGCCAGAAAGAGCTAGCCTGGAAAGCTGTTGCTCAGCCTCATCTGCCCATGGCACTGCTCGCACAGAGGCACAGAGACTGGGGCTGCTTGCTTGTTTTGCCCCTCAAACTTCAAACGTAGCTTAGGTGGTCCGTGCCGGGCGCCTCCGGCAGCCCTGCTCCGAAAATGCGAACGTCTGCAGATGGCTCGCAGGCAGAAAGAGCTAGCCTGGAAAGCTGTTGCTCAGCCTCATCTGCCCATGGCACTGCTCGCACAGAGGCACAGAGACTGGGGCTGCTTGCTTGTCTTGTCCCCTCAAACTTCAAACGTAGCTTAGGTGGTCCGTGCCAGGCGCCTCCGGCAGCCCTGCTCCGAAAATCCAAACGTCTGCAGATAGCTCGCAGGCAGAAAGAGCTAGCCTGGAAAGCTGTTGCTCAGCCTCATCTGCCCATGGCACTGCTCGCACAGAGGCACAGAGACTGGGGCTGCTTGCTTGTCTTGTCCCCTCAAACTTCAAACGTAGCTTAGGTGGTCTGTGCCGGGCGCCTCCGGCAGCCCTGCTCCGAAAATGCCAACGTCTGCAGATAGCTCGCAGGCAGAAAGAGCTAGCCTGGAAAGCTGTTGCTCAGCCTCATCTGCCCATGGCACTGCTCGCACAGAGGCACAGAGACTGGGGCTGCTTGCTTGTCTTGTCCCCTCAAACTTCAAATGTAGCTTAGGTGGTCCGTGCCGGGCGCATCCGGCAGCCCTGCTCCGAAAATGCCAACGTCTGCAGATAGCTCGCAGGCAGAAAGAGCTAGCCTGGAAAGCTGTTGCTCAGCCTCATCTGCCCATGGCACTGCTCGCACAGAGGCACAGAGACTGGGGCTGCTTGCTTGTTTTGCCCCCTCAAACTTCAAACGTAGCTTTGGTGGTCCGTGCCAGGCGCCTCCGGCAGCCCTGCTCCGAAAATTCGAACGTCTGCAGATAGCTCGCAGCCAGAAAGAGCTAGCCTGGAAAGCTGTTGCTCAGCCTCATCTGCCCATGGCACTGCTCGCACAGAGGCACAGAGACGGGGGCTGCTTGCTTGTTTTGCCCCCTCAAACTTCAAACGTAGCTTAGGTGGTCCGTGCCGGGCGCCTCCGGCAGCCCTGCTCCAAAAATGCGAACGTCTGCAGATAGCTCGCAGGCAGAAAGAGCTAGCCTGGAAAGCTGTTGCTCAGCCTCATCTGCCCATGGCACTGCTCGCACAGAGGCACAGAGACTGGGGCTGCTTGCTTGTTTTGCCCCCTCAAACTTCAAACGTAGCTTAGGTGGTCCGTGCCGGGCGCCTCCGGCAGCCCTGCTCCGAAAATGCGAACGTCTGCAGATAGCTCGCAGGCAGAAAGAGCTAGCCTGGAAAGCTGTTGCTCAGCCTCATCTGCCCATGGCACTGCTCGCACAGAGGCACAGAGACTGGGGCTGCTTGCTTGTCTTGTCCCCTCAAACTTCAAATGTAGCTTAGGTGGTCCGTGCCGGGCGCCTCTGGCAGCCCTGCTCCGAAAGTGCAAACGTCTGCAGATAGCTCGCAGGCAGAAAGAGCTAGCCTGGAAAGCTGTTGCTCAGCCTCATCTGCCCATGGCACTGCTCGCACAGAGGCACAGAGACTGGGGCTGCTTACTTGTTTTGCCCCCTCAAACTTCAAACGTAGCTTAGGTGGTCCGTGTCAGGCGCCTCCGGCAGCCCTGCTCCAAAAATGCGAACGTCTGCAGATAGCTCGCAGGCAGAAAGAGCTAGCCTGGAAAGCTGTTGCTCAGCCTCATCTGCCCATGGCACTGCTCGCATAGAGGCACAGAGACTGGGGCTGCTTGCTTGTCTTGCCCCCTCAAACTTCAAACGTAGCTTAGGTGGTCTGTGCCGGGCGCATTCGGCAGCCCTGCTCCGAAAATGCGAACGTCTGCAGATAGCTCGCAGGCAGAAAGAGCTAGCCTGGACAGCTGTTGCTCAGCCTCATCTGCCCATGGCACTGCTCGCACAGAGGCACAGAGACTGGGGCTGCTTGCTTGTTTTGTCCCCTCAAACTTCAAACGTAGCTTAGGTGGTCCGTGTCAGGCGCCTCCGGCAGCCCTGCTCCGAAAATGCGAACGTCTGCAGATAGCTCGCAGGCAGAAAGAGCTAGCCTGGAAAGCTGTTGCTCAGCCTCATCTGCCCATGGCACTGCTCGCACAGAGGCACAGAGACTGGGGCTGCTTGCTTGTTTTGCCCCCTCAAACTTCAAACGTAGCTTAGGTGGTCCGTGCCAGGCGCTTCCGGCAGCCCTGCTCCGAAAATGCGAATGTCTGCAGATAGCTCGCAGCCAGAAAGAGCTAGCCTGGAAAGCTGTTGCTCAGCCTCATCTGCCCATGGCACTGCTCGCACAGAGGCACAGAGACTGGGGCTGCTTGCTTGTCTTGCCCCCTCAAACTTCAAACGTAGCTTAGGTGGTCCGTGCCGGGCGCCTCCGGCAGCCTTGCTCCGAAAAACCAAACGTCTGCAGATAGCTCGCAGGCAGAAAGAGCTAGCCTGGAAAGCTGTTGCTCAGCCTCATCTGCCCATGGCACTGCTCGCACAGAGGCACAGAGACTGGGGCTGCTTGCTTGTCTTGTCCCCTCAAACTTCAAACGTTGCTTTGGTGGTCCGTGCCGGGCGCCTCCGGCAGCCCTGCTCCGATAATGTAAACGTCTGCAGATAGCTCGCAGGCAGAAAGAGCTAGCCTGGAAAGCTGTTGCTCAGCCTCATCTGCCCATGGCACTGCTCGCACAGAGGCACAGAGACTGGGGCTGCTTGCTTGTCTTGTCCCCTCAAACTTCAAATGTATCTTTGGTGGTCCGTGCCGGGCGCATCCGGCAGCGCTGCTCCGAAAATGCGAACGTCTGCAGATAGCTCGCAGGCAGAAAGAGCTAGCCTGGAAAGCTGTTGCTCAGCCTCATCTGCCCATGGCACTGCTCGCACAGAGGCACAGAGACTGGGGCTGCTTGCTTGTCTTGTCCCCTCAAACTTCAAATGTAGCTTAGGTGGTCCGTGCCAGGCGCATCCGGCAGCCCTGCTCCGAAAATCCAAACGTCTGCAGATAGCTCGCAGGCAGAAAGAGCTAGCCTGGAAAGCTGTTGCTCAGCCTCATCTGCCCATGGCACTGCTCGCACAGAGGCACAGAGACTGGGGCTGCTTGCTTGTCTTGTCCCCTCAAACTTCAAACGTAGCTTTGGTGGTCCGTGCCGGGCGCATCCGGCAGCGCTGCTCCGAAAATCCAAACGTCTGCAGATAGCTCGCAGGCAGAAAGAGCTAGCCTGGAAAGCTGTTGCTCAGCCTCATCTGCCCATGGCACTGCTCGCACAGAGGCACAGAGACTGGGGCTGCTTGCTTGTCTTGTCCCCTCAAACTTCAAACGTAGGTTAGGTGGTCCGTGCCGGGCGCCTCCGGCAGCCCTGCTCCGAAAATGCGAACGTCTGCAGATAGCTCGCAGGCAGAAAGAGCTAGCCTGGAAAGCTGTTGCTCAGCCTCATCTGCCCATGGCACTGCTCGCACAGAGGCACAGAGACTGGGGCTGCTTGCTTGTTTTGCCCCCTCAAACTTCAAATGTAGCTTAGGTGGTCCGTGCCGGGCGCCTCCGGCAACCCTGCTCCGAAAATCCAAACGTCTGCAGATAGCTCGCAGGCAGAAAGAGCTAGCCTGGAAAGCTGTTGCTCAGCCTCATCTGCCCATGGCACTGCTCGCACAGAGGCACAGAGACTGGGGCTGCTTGCTTGTCTTGCCCCCTCAAACTTCAAACGTAGCTTAGGTGGTCTGTGCCGGGCGCCTCCGGCAGCCCTGCTCCGAAAATGCAAACGTCTGCAGATAGCTCGCAGGCAGAAAGAGCTAGCCTGGAAAGCTGTTGCTCAGCCTCATCTGCCCATGGCACTGCTCGCACAGAGGCACAGAGACTGGGGCTGCTTGCTTGTTTTGCCCCCTCAAACTTAAAACGTAGCTTAGGTGGTCCGTGCCGGGCGCCTCCGGCAGCCCTGCTCCGAAAATTCGAACGTCTGCAGATAGCTCGCAGGCAGAAAGAGCTAGCCTGGAAAGCTGTTGCTCAGCCTCATCTGCCCATGGCACTGCTCGCACAGAGGCACAGAGACTGGGGCTGCTTGCTTGTCTTGTCCCCTCAAACTTCAAACGTAGCTTAGGTGGTCCGTGCCGGGCGCCTCCGGCAGCCTTGCTCCGAAAAACCAAACGTCTGCAGATAGCTCGCAGGCAGAAAGAGCTAGCCTGGAAAGCTGTTGCTCAGTCTCATCTGCCCATGGCACTGCTCGCACAGAGGCACAGAGACTGGGGCTGCTTGCTTGTCTTGTCCCCTCAAACTTCAAACGTAGCATTGGTGGTCCGTGCCGGGCGCCTCCGGCAGCCCTGCTCCGAAAATGCAAACGTCTGCAGATAGCTCGCAGGCAGAAAGAGCTAGCCTGGAAAGCTGTTGCTCAGCCTCATCTGCCCATGGCACTGCTCGCACAGAGGCACAGAGACTGGGGCTGCTTGCTTGTTTTGCCCCCTCAAACTTCAAATGTAGCTTAGGTGGTCCGTGCCGGGCGCCTCCGGCAGCCCTGCTCCGAAAATGCACACGTCTGCAGATAGCTCGCAGGCAGAAAGAGCTAGCCTGGAAAGCTGTTGCTCAGCCTCATCTGCCCATGGCACTGCTCGCACAGAGGCACAGAGACTGGGGCTGCTTGCTTGTCTTGTCCCCTCAAACTTCAAACGTAGCTTAGGTGGTCCGTGCCAGGCGCATCCGGCAGCCCTGCTCCGAAAATGCAAACGTCTGCAGATAGCTCGCAGGCAGAAAGAGCTAGCCTGGAAAGCTGTTGCTCAGCCTCATCTGCCCATGGCACTGCTCGCACAGAGGCACAGAGACTGGGGCTGCTTGCTTGTTTTGCCCCCTCAAACTTAAAACGTAGCTTAGGTGGTCCGTGCCGGGCGCCTCCGGCAGCCCTGCTCCGAAAATGGAAACGTCTGCAGATAGCATGCAGGCAGAAAGAGCTAGCCTGGAAAGCTGTTGCTCAGCGTCATCTGCCCATGGCACTGCTCGCACAGAGGCACAGAGACTGGGGCTGCTTGCTTGTCTTGTCCCCTCAAACTTCAAACGTGGCTTAGGTGGTCCGTGCCGGGCGCCTCCGGCAGCCTTGCTCCGAAAAACAAAACGTCTGCAGATAGCTCGCAGGCAGAAAGAGCTAGCCTGGAAAGCTGTTGCTCAGCCTCATCTGCCCATGGCACTGCTCGCACAGAGGCACAGAGACTGGGGCTGCTTGCTTGTCTTGTACCCTCAAACTTCAAACGTAGCTTAGGTGGTCCGTGCCGGGCGCATCCGGCATCCCTGCTCCGAAAATGCGAACGTCTGCAGATAGCTCGCAGGCAGAAAGAGCTAGCCTGGAAAGCTGTTGCTCAGCCTCATCTGCCCATGGCACTGCTCGCACAGAGGCACAGAGACTGGGGCTGCTTGCTTGTCTTGTCCCCTCAAACTTCAAACGTAGCTTAGGTGGTCTGTGCCGGGAGCCTCCGGCAGCCCTGCTCCGAAAATGCGAACGTCTGCAGATAGCTCGCAGGCAGAAAGAGCTAGCCTGGAAAGCTGTTGCTCAGCCTCATCTGCCCATGGCACTGCTCGCACAGAGGCACAGAGACTGGGGCTGCTTGCTTGTCTTGCCCCCTCAAACTTCAAATGTATCTTTGGTGGTCCGTGCCGGGCGCATCCGGCAGCGCTGCTCCGAAAATCGAAACGTCTGCAGATAGCTCGCAGGCAGAAAGAGCTAGCCTGGAAAGCTGTTGCTCAGCCTCATCTGCCCATGGCACTGCTCGCACAGAGGCACAGAGACTGGGGCTGCTTGCTTGTTTTGTCCCCTCAAACTTCAAATGTAGCTTAGGTGGTCCGTGCCGGGCGCCTCCGGCAGCCCTGCTCCGAAAATGCAAATGTCTGCAGATAGCTCGCAGGCAGAAAGAGCTAGCCTGGAAAGCTGTTGCTCAGCCTCATCTGCCCATGGCACTGCTCGCACAGAGGCACAGAGACTGGGGCTGCTTGCTTGTTTTGCCCCCTCAAACTTAAAACGTAACTTAGGTGGTCCGTGCCGGGCGCCTCCGGCAGCCCTGCTCCGAAAATGGAAACGTCTGCAGATAGCTCGCAGGCAGAAAGAGCTAGCCTGGAAAGCTGTTGCTCAGCCTCATCTGCCCATGGCACTGCTCGCACAGAGGCACAGAGACTGGGGCTGCTTGCTTGTCTTGTCCCCTCAAACTTCAAACGTAGCTTAGGTGGTCCGTGCCGGGCGCCTCCGGCAGCCCTGCTCCGAAAATCCAAACGTCTGCAGACAGCTCGCAGGCAGAAAGAGCTAGCCTGGAAAGCTGTTGCTCAGCCTCATCTGCCCATGGCACTGCTCGCACAGAGGCACAGAGACTGGGGCTGCTTGCTTGTCTTGTACCCTCAAACTTCAAACGTAGCTTTGGTGGTCCGTGCCGGGCGCATCCGGCATCCCTGCTCCGAAAATGCAAACGTCTGCAGATAGCTCGCAGGCAGAAAGAGCTAGCCTGGAAAGCTGTTGCTCAGCCTCATCTGCCCATGGCACTGCTCGCACAGAGGCACAGAGACTGGGGCTGCTTGCTTGTCTTGTCCCCTCAAACTTCAAACGTAGCTTAGGTGGTCTGTGCCGGGCGCCTCCGGCAGCCCTGCTCCGAAAATGCAAACGTCTGCAGATAGCTCGCAGGCAGAAAGAGCTAGCCTGGAAAGCTGTTGCTCAGCCTCATCTGCCCATGGCACTGCTCGCACAGAGGCACAGAGACTGGGGCTGCTTGCTTGTCTTGTCCCCTCAAACTTCAAACGTAGCTTAGGTGGTCCGTGCCGGGCGCCTCCGGCAGCCCTGCTCCGAAAATCCAAACGTCTGCATATAGCTCGCAGGCAGAAAGAGCTAGCCTGGAAAGCTGTTGCTCAGCCTCATCTGCCCATGGCACTGCTCGCACAGAGTCACAGAGACTGGGGCTGCTTGCTTGTCTTGCCCCCTCAAACTTCAAACGTAGCTTAGGTGGTCCGTGCCGGGCGCCTCCGGCAGCCCTGCTCCGAAAATGCGAACGTCTGCAGATAGCTCGCAGGCAGAAAGAGCTAGCCTGGAAAGCTGTTGCTCAGCCTCATCTGCCCATGGCACTGCTCGCACAGAGGCACAGAGACTGGGGCTGCTTGCTTGTCTTGTCCCCTCAAACTTCAAACGTAGCTTAGGTGGTCCGTGCCGGGCGCCTCCGGCAGCCCTGCTCCGAAAATGCGAACGTCTGCAGATAGCTCGCAGGCAGAAAGAGCTAGCCTGGAAAGCTGTTGCTCAGCCTCATCTGCCCATGGCACTGCTCGCACAGAGGCACAGAGACTGGGGCTACTTGCTTGTCTTGTCCCCTCAAACTTCAAATGTATCTTAGGTGGTCCGTGCCGGGCGCCTCCGGCAGCCCTGCTTCAAAAATGCGAACGTCTGCAGATAGCTCGCAGGCAGAAAGAGCTAGCCTGGAAAGCTGTTGCTCCGCCTCATCTGCCCATGGCACTGCTCGCACAGAGGCACAGAGACTGAGGCTGCTTGCTTGTTTTGCCCCCTCAAACTTCAAACGTAGCTTAGGTGGTCCGTGCCGGGCGCCTCCGGCAGCCCTGCTCCGAAAATGCGAACGTCTGCAGATAGCTCGCAGGCAGAAAGAGCTAGCCTGGAAAGCTGTTGCTCAGCCTCATCTGCCCATGGCACTGCTCGCACAGAGGCACAGAGACTGGGGCTGCTTGCTTGTTTTGTCCCCTCAAACTTCAAATGTAGCTTAGGTGGTCCATGCCGGGCGCCTCCGGCAGCCCTGCTCCGAAAATGCGAACGTCTGCAGATAGCTCGCAGGCAGAAAGAGCTAGCCTGGAAAGCTGTTGCTCAGCCTCATCTGCCCATGGCACTGCTCGCACAGAGGCACAGAGACTGGGGCTGCTTGCTTGTCTTGTCCCCTCAAACTTCAAACGTATCTTAGGTGGTCCGTGCCGGGCGCCTCCAGCAGTCCTGCTCCAAAAATGCGAACGTCTGCAGATAGCTCGCAGGCAGAAAGAGCTAGCCTGGAAAGCTGTTGCTCAGCCTCATCTGCCCATGGCACTGCTCGCACAGAGGCACAGAGACTGGGGCTGCTTGCTTGTTTTGCCCCCTCAAACTTCAAACGTAGCTTAGGTGGTCCGTGCCGGGCGCATCCGGCAGCCCTGCTCCGAAAATTCGAACGTCTGCAGATAGCTCGCAGGCAGAAAGAGCTAGCCTGGAAAGCTGTTGCTCAGCCTCATCTGCTCATGGCACTGCTCGCACAGAGGCACAGAGACTGGGGCTGCTTGCTTGTCTTGTCCCCTCAAACTTCAAACGTAGCTTAGGTGGTCCGTGCCGGGCGCCTCCGGCAGCCTTGCTCCGAAAAACCAAACGTCTGCAGATAGCTCGCAGGCAGAAAGAGCTAGCCTGGAAAGCTGTTGCTCAGCCTCATCTGCCCATGGCACTGCTCGCACAGAGGCACAGAGACTGGGGCTGCTTGCTTGTCTTGTCCCCTCAAACTTCAAACGTAGCTTAGGTGGTCCGTGCCGGGCGCCTCCAGCAGTCCTGCTCCAAAAATGCGAACGTCTGCAGATAGCTCGCAGGCAGAAAGAGCTAGCCTGGAAAGCTGTTGCTCAGCCTCATCTGCCCATGGCACTGCTCGCACAGAGGCACAGAGACTGGGGCTGCTTGCTTGTTTTGCCCCCTCAAACTTCAAACGTAGCTTAGGTGGTCCGTGCCGGGCGCCTCCGGCAGCCCTGCTCCGAAAATTCGAACGTCTGCAGATAGCTCGCAGGCAGAAAGAGCTAGCCTGGAAAGCTGTTGCTCAGCCTCATCTGCCCATGGCACTGCTCGCACAGAGGCACAGAGACTGGGGCTGCTTGCTTGTCTTGTCCCCTCAAACTTCAAACGTAGCTTAGGTGGTCCGTGCCGGGCTCCTCCGGCAGCCGTGCTCCGAAAATCCAAACGTCTGCAGATAGCTCGCAGGCAGAAAGAGCTAGCCTGGAAAGCTGTTGCTCAGCCTCATCTGCCCATGGCACTGCTCGCACAGAGTCACAGAGACTGGGGCTGCTTGCTTGTCTTGCCCCCTCAAACTTCAAACGTAGCTTAGGTGGTCCGTGCCGGGCGCCTCCGGCAGCCCTGCTCCGAAAATGCGAACGTCTGCAGATAGCTCGCAGGCAGAAAGAGCTAGCCTGGAAAGCTGTTGCTCAGCCTCATCTGCCCATGGCACTGCTCGCACAGAGGCACAGAGACTGGGGCTGCTTGCTTGTCTTGTCCCCTCAAACTTCAAACGTAGCTTAGGTGGTCCGTGCCGGGCGCCTCCGGCAGCCCTGCTCCGAAAATGCGAACGTCTGCAGATAGCTCGCAGGCAGAAAGAGCTAGCCTGGAAAGCTGTTGCTCAGCCTCATCTGCCCATGGCACTGCTCGCACAGAGGCACAGAGACTGGGGCTGCTTGCTTGTCTTGTCCCCTCAAACTTCAAACGTAGCTTAGGTGGTCCGTGCCGGGCGCCTCCGGCAGCCCTGCTCCGAAAATGCGAACGTCTGCAGATAGCTCGCAGGCAGAAAGAGCTAGCCTGGAAAGCTGTTGCTCAGCCTCATCTGCCCATGGCACTGCTCGCACAGAGGCACAGAGACTGGGGCTGCTTGCTTGTTTTGTCCCCTCAAACTTCAAATGTAGCTTAGGTGGTCCATGCCGGGCGCCTCCGGCAGCCCTGCTCCGAAAATGCGAACGTCTGCAGATAGCTCGCAGGCAGAAAGAGCTAGCCTGGAAAGCTGTTGCTCAGCCTCATCTGCCCATGGCACTGCTCGCACAGAGTCACAGAGACTGGGGCTGCTTGCTTGTCTTGCCCCCTCAAACTTCAAACGTAGCTTAGGTGGTCCGTGCCGGGCGCCTCCGGCAGCCCTGCTCCGAAAATGCGAACGTCTGCAGATAGCTCGCAGGCAGAAAGAGCTAGCCTGGAAAGCTGTTGCTCAGCCTCATCTGCCCATGGCACTGCTCGCACAGAGGCACAGAGACTGGGGCTGCTTGCTTGTCTTGTCCCCTCAAACTTCAAACGTAGCTTAGGTGGTCCGTGCCGGGCGCCTCCGGCAGCCCTGCTCCGAAAATGCGAACGTCTGCAGATAGCTCGCAGGCAGAAAGAGCTAGCCTGGAAAGCTGTTGCTCAGCCTCATCTGCCCATGGCACTGCTCGCACAGAGGCACAGAGACTGGGGCTGCTTGCTTGTCTTGTCCCCTCAAACTTCAAACGTAGCTTAGGTGGTCCGTGCCGGGCGCCTCCGGCAGCCCTGCTCCGAAAATGCGAACGTCTGCAGATAGCTCGCAGGCAGAAAGAGCTAGCCTGGAAAGCTGTTGCTCAGCCTCATCTGCCCATGGCACTGCTCGCACAGAGGCACAGAGACTGGGGCTGCTTGCTTGTTTTGTCCCCTCAAACTTCAAATGTAGCTTAGGTGGTCCATGCCGGGCGCCTCCGGCAGCCCTGCTCCGAAAATGCGAACGTCTGCAGATAGCTCGCAGGCAGAAAGAGCTAGCCTGGAAAGCTGTTGCTCAGCCTCATCTGCCCATGGCACTGCTCGCACAGAGGCACAGAGACTGGGGCTGCTTGCTTGTCTTGTCCCCTCAAACTTCAAACGTAGCTTAGGTGGTCCGTGCCGGGCGCCTCCAGCAGTCCTGCTCCAAAAATGCGAACGTCTGCAGATAGCTCGCAGGCAGAAAGAGCTAGCCTGGAAAGCTGTTGCTCAGCCTCATCTGCCCATGGCACTGCTCGCACAGAGGCACAGAGACTGGGGCTGCTTGCTTGTTTTGCCCCCTCAAACTTCAAACGTAGCTTAGGTGGTCCGTGCCGGGCGCCTCCGGCAGCCCTGCTCCGAAAATGCGAACGTCTGCAGATAGCTCGCAGGCAGAAAGAGCTAGCCTGGAAAGCTGTTGCTCAGCCTCATCTGCCCATGGCACTGCTCGCACAGAGTCACAGAGACTGGGGCTGCTTGCTTGTCTTGCCCCCTCAAACTTCAAACGTAGCTTAGGTGGTCCGTGCCGGGCGCATCCGGCAGCCCTGCTCCGAAAATGCGAACGTCTGCAGATAGCTCGCAGGCAGAAAGAGCTAGCCTGGAAAGCTGTTGCTCAGCCTCATCTGCCCATGGCACTGCTCGCACAGAGGCACAGAGACTGGGGCTGCTTGCTTGTTTTGTCCCCTCACACTTCAAATGTAGCTTAGGTGGTCCGTGCCGGGCGCCTCCAGCAGCCCTGCTCCAAAAATGCGAACGTCTGCAGATGGCTCGCAGGCAGAAAGAGCTAGCCTGGAAAGCTGTTGCTCCGCCTCATCTGCCCATGGCACTGCTCGCACAGAGGCACAGAGACTGGGGCTGCTTGCTTGTTTTGCCCCCTCAAACTTCAAACGTAGCTTAGGTGGTCCGTGCCGGGCGCATCCGGCAGCCCTGCTCCGAAACTTCGAACGTCTGCAGATAGCTCGCAGGCAGAAAGAGCTAGCCTGGAAAGCTGTTGCTCAGCCTCATCTGCTCATGGCACTGCTCGCACAGAGGCACAGAGACTGGGGCTGCTTGCTTGTCTTGTCCCCTCAATCTTCAAATGTAGCTTAGGTAGTCCGTGCCGGGCGCCTCCGTCAGCCCTGCTCCGAAAATGCGAACGTCTGCAGATAGCTCGCAGCCAGAAAGAGCTAGCCTGGAAAGCTGTTGCTCAGCCTCATCTGCCCATGGCACTGCTCGCACAGAGGCACAGAGACTGGGGCTGCTTGCTTGTCTTGTCCCCTCAAACTTCAAACGTACCTTAGGTGGTCCGTGCCGGGCGCTTCCGGCAGCCCTGCTCCGAAAATGCGAACGTCTGCAGATAGCTCGCAGGCAGAAAGAGCTAGCCTGGAAAGCTGTTGCTCAGCCTCATCTGCCCATGGCACTGCTCGCACAGAGGCCCAGAGACTGGGGATGCTTGCTTGTCTTGTCCCCTCAATCTTCAAATGTAGCTTAGGTAGTCCGTGCCGGGCGCCTCCGGCAGCCCTGCTCCGAAAATGCAAACGTCTGCAGATAGCTCGCAGGCAGAAAGAGCTAGCCTGGAAAGCTGTTGCTCAGCCTCATCTGCCCATGGCACTGCTCGCACAGAGGCACAGAGACTGGGGCTGCTTGCTTGTCTTGCCCCCTCAAACTTCAAACGTAGCTTAGGTGGTCCGTGCCAGGCGCGTCCGGCAGCCCTGCTCCGAAAATGCAAACGTCTGCAGATAGCTCGCAGGCAGAAAGAGCTAGCCTGGAAAGCTGTTTCTCAGCCTCATCTGCCCATGGCACTGCTCGCACAGAGGCACAGAGACTGGGGCTGCTTGCTTGTCTTGTCCCCTCAAACTTCAAACGTAGCTTAGGTGGTCCGTGCCGGGCGCCTCCGGCAGCCCTGCTCCGAAAATGCAAACGTCTGCAGATAGCTCGCAGGCAGAAAGAGCTAGCCTGGAAAGCTGTTGCTCAGCCTCATCTGCCCATGGCACTGCTCGCACAGAGGCACAGAGACTGGGGCTGCTTGCTTGTCTTGTTCCCTCAAACTTCAAACGTAGCTTAGGTGGTCCGTTCCTGGCGCATCCGGCAGCCCTGCTCCGAAAATGCAAACGTCTGCAGATAGCTCGCAGGCAGAAAGAGCTAGCCTGGAAAGCTGTTGCTCAGCCTCATCTGCCCATGGCACTGCTCGCACAGAGGCACAGAGACTGGGGCTGCTTGCTTGTCTTGTCCCCTCAAACTTCAAACGTAGCTTAGGTGGTCCGTGCCGGGCGCCTCCGGCAGCCCTGCTTCGAAAATGCGAACGTCTGCAGATAGCTCGCAGCCAGAAAGAGCTAGCCTGGAAAGCTGTTGCTCAGCCTCATCTGCCCATGGCACTGCTCGCACAGAGGCCCAGAGACTGGGGCTGCTTGATTGCCTTGTCCCCTCAGTCTTCAAATGTAGCTTAGGTGGTCCGTGCCGGGCGCCTCCGGCAGCCCTGCTCCAAAAATGCAAACGTCTGCAGATAGCTCGCAGCCAAAAAAAGCTAGCCTGGAAAGCTGTTGCTCAGCCTCATCTGCCCATGGCACTGCTCGCACAGAGGCACAGAGACTGGGGCTGCTTCCTTGTTTTCTCCCCTCAAACTTCAAACGTAGCTGAGGTGGTCCGTGCCGGGCGCCTCCGGCAGCCCTGCTCCGAAAATGCGAACGTCTGCAGATAGCTCGCAGGCAGAAAGAGCTAACCTGGAAAGCTGTTGCTCCGCCTCATCTGCCCATGGCACTGCTCGCACAGAGGCACAGAGACTGGGGCTGCTTGCTTGTCTTGCCCCCTCAAACTTCAAACGTAGCTTAGGTGGTCTGTGCCGGGCGCCTCCGGCAGCCCTGCTCCGAAAATGCAAACGTCTGCAGATAGCTCGCAGGCAGAAAGAGCTAGCCTGGAAAGCTGTTGCTCAGCCTCATCTGCCCATGGCACTGCTCGCACAGAGGCACAGAGACTGGGGCTGCTTGCTTGTCTTGTCCCCTCAAACTTCAAACGTAGCTTAGGTGGTCCGTGCCGGGCGCCTCCGGCAGCCCTGCTCCGAAAATGCAAACGTCTGCAGATAGCTCGCAGGCAGAAAGAGCTAGCCTGGAAAGCTGTTGCTCAGCCTCATCTGCCCATGGCACTGCTCGCACAGAGGCACAGAGACTGGGGCTGCTTGCTTGTCTTCCCCCTCAAACTTCAAACGTAGCTTAGGTGGTCCGTGCCGGGCGCGTCCGGCAGCCTTGCTCCGAAAATGCAAACGTCTGCAGATAGCTCGCAGGCAGAAAGAGCTAGCCTGGAAAGCTGTTGCTCAGCCTCATCTGCCCATGGCACTGCTCGCACAGAGGCCCAGAGACTGGGGCTGCTTGCTTGTCTTGTCCCCTCAATCTTCAAATGTAGCTTAGGTAGTCCGTGCCGGGCGCCTCCGGCAGCCCTGCTCCGAAAATGCAAACGTCTGCAGATAGCTCGCAGGCAGAAAGAGCTAGCCTGGAAAGCTGTTGCTCAGCCTCATCTGCCCATGGCACTGCTCGCACAGAGGCACAGAGACTGGGGCTGCTTGCTTGTCTTGCCCCCTCAAACTTCAAACGTAGCTTAGGTGGTCCGTGCCAGGCGCGTCCGGCAGCCTTGCTCCGAAAATGCAAACGTCTGCAGATAGCTCGCAGGCAGAAAGAGCTAGCCTGGAAAGCTGTTTCTCAGCCTCATCTGCCCATGGCACTGCTCGCACAGAGGCACAGAGACTGGGGCTGCTTGCTTGTCTTGTCCCCTCAAACTTCAAACGTAACTTAGGTGGTCCGTGCCGGGCGCCTCCGTCACCCCTGCTCCGAAAATGCAAACGTCTGCAGATAGCTCGCAGGCAGAAAGAGCTAGCCTGGAAAGCTGTTGCTCAGCCTCATCTGCCCATGGCACTGCTCGCACAGAGGCACAGAGACTGGGGCTGCTTGCTTGTCTTGTTCCCTCAAACTTCAAACGTAGCTTAGGTGGTCCGTTCCTGGCGCATCCGGCAGCCCTGCTCCGAAAATGCAAACGTCTGCAGATAGCTCGCAGGCAGAAAGAGCTAGCCTGGAAAGCTGTTGCTCAGCCTCATCTGCCCATGGCACTGCTCGCACAGAGGCACAGAGACTGGGGCTGCTTGCTTGTCTTGTCCCCTCAAACTTCAAACGTAGCTTAGGTGGTCTGTGCCGGGCGCCTCCGGCAGCCCTGCTCCGAAAATGCAAACGTCTGCAGATAGCTCGCAGGCAGAAAGAGCTAGCCTGGAAAGCTGTTGCTCAGCCTCATCTGCCCATGGCACTGCTCGCACAGAGGCACAGAGACTGGGGCTGCTTGCTTGTCTTGCCCCCTCAAACTTCAAACGTAGCTTAGGTGGTCCGTGCCGGGCGCCTCCGGCAGCCCTGCTTCGAAAATGCGAACGTCTGCAGATAGCTCGCAGCCAGAAAGAGCTAGCCTGGAAAGCTGTTGCTCAGCCTCATCTGCCCATGGCACTGCTCGCACAGAGGCCCAGAGACTGGGGCTGCTTGATTGCCTTGTCCCCTCAGTCTTCAAATGTAGCTTAGGTGGTCCGTGCCGGGCGCCTCCGGCAGCCCTGCTCCAAAAATGCAAACGTCTGCAGATAGCTCGCAGCCAAAAAAAGCTAGCCTGGAAAGCTGTTGCTCCGCCTCATCTGCCCATGGCACTGCTCGCACAGAGGCACAGAGACTGGGGCTGCTTGCTTGTCTTGCCCCCTCAAACTTCAAACGTAGCTTAGGTGGTCCGTGCCAGGCGCGTCCGGCAGCCTTGCTCCGAAAATGCAAACGTCTGCAGATAGCTCGCAGGCAGAAAGAGCTAGCCTGGAAAGCTGTTTCTCAGCCTCATCTGCCCATGGCACTGCTCGCACAGAGGCACAGAGACTGGGGCTGCTTGCTTGTCTTGTCCCCTCAAACTTCAAACGTAACTTAGGTGGTCCGTGCCGGGCGCCTCCGTCACCCCTG
The DNA here is from genome assembly GCF_030867145.1 of Opisthocomus hoazin. Taxonomy (NCBI): domain Eukaryota; kingdom Metazoa; phylum Chordata; class Aves; order Opisthocomiformes; family Opisthocomidae; genus Opisthocomus; species Opisthocomus hoazin. The sequence goes on from NW_027448935.1 coordinate 297,868, forward strand.
CTCCGAAAATGCAAACGTCTGCAGATAGCTCGCAGGCAGAAAGAGCTAGCCTGGAAAGCTGTTGCTCAGCCTCATCTGCCCATGGCACTGCTCGCACAGAGGCACAGAGACTGGGGCTGCTTGCTTGTCTTGTTCCCTCAAACTTCAAACGTAGCTTAGGTGGTCCGTTCCTGGCGCATCCGGCAGCCCTGCTCCGAAAATGCAAACGTCTGCAGATAGCTCGCAGGCAGAAAGAGCTAGCCTGGAAAGCTGTTGCTCAGCCTCATCTGCCCATGGCACTGCTCGCACAGAGGCACAGAGACTGGGGCTGCTTGCTTGTCTTGTCCCCTCAAACTTCAAACGTAGCTTAGGTGGTCTGTGCCGGGCGCCTCCGGCAGCCCTGCTCCGAAAATGCAAACGTCTGCAGATAGCTCGCAGGCAGAAAGAGCTAGCCTGGAAAGCTGTTGCTCAGCCTCATCTGCCCATGGCACTGCTCGCACAGAGGCACAGAGACTGGGGCTGCTTGCTTGTCTTGCCCCCTCAAACTTCAAACGTAGCTTAGGTGGTCCGTGCCGGGCGCCTCCGGCAGCCCTGCTTCGAAAATGCGAACGTCTGCAGATAGCTCGCAGCCAGAAAGAGCTAGCCTGGAAAGCTGTTGCTCAGCCTCATCTGCCCATGGCACTGCTCGCACAGAGGCACAGAGACTGGGGCTGCTTGATTGCCTTGTCCCCTCAGTCTTCAAATGTAGCTTAGGTGGTCCGTGCCGGGCGCCTCCGGCAGCCCTGCTCCAAAAATGCAAACGTCTGCAGATAGCTCGCAGCCAAAAAAAGCTAGCCTGGAAAGCTGTTGCTCCGCCTCATCTGCCCATGGCACTGCTCGCACAGAGGCACAGAGACTGGGGCTGCTTCCTTGTTTTCTCCCCTCAAACTTCAAACGTAGCTGAGGTGGTCCGTGCCGGGCGCCTCCGGCAGCCCTGCTCCGAAAATGCGAACGTCTGCAGATAGCTCGCAGGCAGAAAGAGCTAGCCTGGAAAGCTGTTGCTCAGCCTCATCTGCCCATGGCACTGCTCGCACAGAGGCACAGAGACTGGGGCTGCTTGCTTGTCTTCCCCCTCAAACTTCAAACGTAGCTTAGGTGGTCCGTGCCGGGCGCGTCCGGCAGCCTTGCTCCGAAAATGCAAACGTCTGCAGATAGCTCGCAGGCAGAAAGAGCTAGCCTGGAAAGCTGTTGCTCAGCCTCATCTGCCCATGGCACTGCTCGCACAGAGGCCCAGAGACTGGGGCTGCTTGCTTGTCTTGTCCCCTCAAACTTCAAATGTAGCTTAGGTGGTCCGTGCCGGGCGCCTCCGGCAGCCCTGCTCCAAAAATGCAAACGTCTGAAGATAGCTCGCAGCCAGAAAGAGCTAGCCTGGAAAGCTGTTGCTCAGCCTCATCTGCCCATGGCACTGCTCGCACAGAGGCACAGAGACTGGGGCTGCTTGCTTGTTTTGTCCCCTCAAACTTCAAACGTAGCTGAGGTGGTCCGTGCCGGGCGCCTCCGGCAGCCCTGCTCCGAAAATGCGAACGTCTGCAGATAGCTCGCAGGCAGAAAGAGCTAACCTGGAAAGCTGTTGCTCCGCCTCATCTGCCCATGGCACTGCTCGCACAGAGGCACAGAGACTGGGGCTGCTTGCTTGTCTTGCCCCCTCAAACTTCAAACGTAGCTTAGGTGGTCTGTGCCGGGCGCCTCCGGCAGCCCTGCTCCGAAAATGCAAACGTCTGCAGATAGCTCGCAGGCAGAAAGAGCTAGCCTGGAAAGCTGTTGCTCAGCCTCATCTGCCCATGGCACTGCTCGCACAGAGGCACAGAGACTGGGGCTGCTTGCTTGTCTTGTCCCCTCAAACTTCAAACGTAGTTTAGGTGGTCCGTGCCGGGCGCCTCCGGCAGCCCTGCTCCGAAAATGCAAACGTCTGCAGATAGCTCGCAGGCAGAAAGAGCTAGCCTGGAAAGCTGTTGCTCAGCCTCATCTGCCCATGGCACTGCTCGCACAGAGGCACAGAGACTGGGGCTGCTTGCTTGTCTTGCCCCCTCAAACTTCAAACGTAGCTTAGGTGGTCCGTGCCGGGCGCGTCCGGCAGCCTTGCTCCGAAAATGCAAACGTCTGCAGATAGCTCGCAGGCAGAAATAGCTAGCCTGGAAAGCTGTTTCTCAGCCTCATCTGCCCATGGCACTGCTCGCACAGAGGCACAGAGACTGGGGCTGCTTGCTTGTCTTGTCCCCTCAAACTTCAAACGTAGCTTAGGTGGTCCGTATCGTGCGCCTCCGGCAGCCCTGCTCCGAAAATGCGAACGTCTGCAGATAGCTCGCAGGCAGAAAGAGCTAGCCTGGAAAGCTGTTGCTCAGCCTCATCTGCCCATGGCACTGCTCGCACAGAGGCACAGAGACTGGGGCTGCTTGCTTGTCTTGTCCCCTCAAACTTCAAACGTAGCTTAGGTGGTCCGTTCCTGGCGCATCCGGCAGCCCTGCTCCGAAAATGCGAACGTCTGCAGATAGCTCGCAGGCAGAAAGAGCTAGCCTGGAAAGCTGTTGCTCAGCCTCATCTGCCCATGGCACTGCTCGCACAGAGGCCCAGAGACTGGGGCTGCTTGCTTGTCTTGTCCCCTCAAACTTCAAATGTAGCTTAGGTGGTCTGTGCCGGGCGCCTCCGGCAGCCCTGCTCCGAAAATGCAAACGTCTGCAGATAGCTCGCAGGCAGAAAGAGCTAGCCTGGAAAGCTGTTGCTCAGCCTCATCTGCCCATGGCACTGCTCGCACAGAGGCACAGAGACTGGGGCTGCTTGCTTGTCTTGTCCCCTCAAACTTCAAACGTAGCTTAGGTGGTCCGTGCCGGGCGCCTCCGGCAGCCCTGCTCCGAAAATGCAAACGTCTGCAGATAGCTCGCAGGCAGAAAGAGCTAGCCTGGAAAGCTGTTGCTCAGCCTCATCTGCCCATGGCACTGCTCGCACAGAGGCACAGAGACTGGGGCTGCTTGCTTGTCTTGCCCCCTCAAACTTCAAACGTAGCTTAGGTGGTCCGTGCCGGGCGCGTCCGGCAGCCCTGCTCCGAAAATGCAAACGTCTGCAGATAGCTCGCAGGCAGAAAGAGCTAGCCTGGAAAGCTGTTGCTCCGCCTCATCTGCCCATGGCACTGCTCGCACAGAGGCACAGAGACTGGGGCTGCTTGCTTGTCTTGTCCCCTCAAACTTCAAACGTAGCTTAGGTGGTCCGTGCCGGGCGCCTCCGGCAGCCCTGCTCCGAAAATGCGAACGTCTGCAGATAGCTCGCAGGCAGAAAGAGCTAACCTGGAAAGCTGTTGCTCCGCCTCATCTGCCCATGGCACTGCTCGCACAGAGGCACAGAGACTGGGGCTGCTTGCTTGTCTTGCCCACTCAAACTTCAAACGTAGCTTAGGTGGTCTGTGCCGGGCGCCTCCGGCAGCCCTGCTCCGAAAATGCAAACGTCTGCAGATAGCTCGCAGGCAGAAAGAGCTAGCCTGGAAAGCTGTTGCTCAGCCTCATCTGCCCATGGCACTGCTCGCACAGAGGCACAGAGACTGGGGCTGCTTGCTTGTCTTGTCCCCTCAAACTTCAAACGTAGCTTAGGTGGTCCGTGCCGGGCGCCTCCGGCAGCCCTGCTCCGAAAATGCGAACGTCTGCAGATAGCTCGCAGCCAGAAAGAGCTAGCCTGGAAAGCTGTTGCTCAGCCTCATCTGCCCATGGCACTGCTCGCACAGAGGCCCAGAGACTGGGGCTGCTTGCTTGTCTTGTCCCCTCAAACTTCAAATGTAGCTTAGGTGGTCCGTGCCGGGCGCATCCGGCAGCCCTGCTCCGAAAATGCAAACGTCTGCAGATAGCTCACAGCCAGAAAGAGCTAGCCTGGAAAGCTGTTGCTCCGCCTCATCTGCCCATGGCACTGCTCGCACAGAGGCACAGAGACTGGAGCTGCTTGCTTGTTTTGTCCCCTCAAACTTCAAACGTAACTGAGGTGGTCCGTGCCGGGCGCCTCCGGCAGCCCTGCTCCGAAAATGCGAACGTCTGCAAATAGCTCGCAGGCAGAAAGAGCTAACCTGGAAAGCTGTTGCTCCGCCTCATCTGCCCATGGCACTACTCGCACAGAGGCCCAGAGACTGGGGCTGCTTGCTTGTCTTGCCCCCTCAAACTTCAAACGTATCTTAGGTGGTCTGTGCCGGGCGCCTCCGGCAGCCCTGCTCCGAAAATGCAAACGTCTGCAGATAGCTCGCAGGCAGAAAGAGCTAGCCTGGAAAGCTGTTGCTCAGCCTCATCTGCCCATGGCACTGCTCGCACAGAGGCACAGAGACTGGGGCTGCTTGCTTGTCTTGTCCCCTCAAACTTCAAACGTAGCTTAGGTGGTACGTGCCGGGCGCCTCCGGCAGCCCTGCTCCGAAAATGCAAACGTCTGCAGATAGCTCGCAGGCAGAAAGAGCTAGCCTGGAAAGCTGTTGCTCAGCCTCATCTGCCCATGGCACTGCTCGCACAGAGGCACAGAGACTGGGGCTGCTTGCTTGTCTTGCCCCCTCAAACTTCAAACGTAGCTTAGGTGGTCCGTGCCGGGCGCCTCCGGCAGCCCTGCTCCGAAAATGCAAACGTCTGCAGATAGCTCGCAGGCAGAAAGAGCTAGCCTGGAAAGCTGTTGCTCAGCCTCATCTGCCCATGGCACTGCTCGCACAGAGGCACAGAGACTGGGGCTGCTTGCTTGTCTTCCCCCTCAAACTTCAAACGTAGCTTAGGTGGTCCGTGCCGGGCGCGTCCGGCAGCCTTGCTCCGAAAATGCAAACGTCTGCAGATAGCTCGCAGGCAGAAAGAGCTAGCCTGGAAAGCTGTTGCTCAGCCTCATCTGCCCATGGCACTGCTCGCACAGAGGCCCAGAGACTGGGGCTGCTTGCTTGTCTTGTCCCCTCAAACTTCAAATGTAGCTTAGGTGGTCCGTGCCGGGCGCCTCCGGCAGCCCTGCTCCAAAAATGCAAACGTCTGAAGATAGCTCGCAGCCAGAAAGAGCTAGCCTGGAAAGCTGTTGCTCCGCCTCATCTGCCCATGGCACTGCTCGCACAGAGGCACAGAGACTGGGGCTGCTTGCTTGTTTTGTCCCCTCAAACTTCAAACGTAGCTGAGGTGGTCCGTGCCGGGCGCCTCCGGCAGCCCTGCTCCGAAAATGCGAACGTCTGCAGATAGCTCGCAGGCAGAAAGAGCTAGCCTGGAAAGCTGTTGCTCAGCCTCATCTGCCCATGGCACTGCTCGCACAGAGGCACAGAGACTGGGGCTGCTTGCTTGTCTTCCCCCTCAAACTTCAAACGTAGCTTAGGTGGTCCGTGCCGGGCGCGTCCGGCAGCCTTGCTCCGAAAATGCAAACGTCTGCAGATAGCTCGCAGGCAGAAAGAGCTAGCCTGGAAAGCTGTTGCTCAGCCTCATCTGCCCATGGCACTGCTCGCACAGAGGCCCAGAGACTGGGGCTGCTTGCTTGTCTTGTCCCCTCAAACTTCAAATGTAGCTTAGGTGGTCCGTGCCGGGCGCCTCCGGCAGCCCTGCTCCAAAAATGCAAACGTCTGAAGATAGCTCGCAGCCAGAAAGAGCTAGCCTGGAAAGCTGTTGCTCCGCCTCATCTGCCCATGGCACTGCTCGCACAGAGGCCCAGAGACTGGGGCTGCTTGCTTGTCTTGTCCCCTCAAACTTCAAACGTAGCTGAGGTGGTCCGTGCCGGGCGCCTCCGGCAGCCCTGCTCCGAAAATGCAAACGTCTGCAGATAGCTCGCAGGCAGAAAGAGCTAGCCTGGAAAGCTGTTGCTCAGCCTCATCTGCCCATGGCACTGCTCGCACAGAGGCACAGAGACTGGGGCTGCTTGCTTGTCTTGTCCCCTCAAACTTCAAACGTAGCTTAGGTGGTCCGTGCCGGGCGCCTCCGGCAGCCCTGCTCCGAAAATGCAAACGTCTGCAGATAGCTCGCAGGCAGAAAGAGCTAGCCTGGAAAGCTGTTGCTCAGCCTCATCTGCCCATGGCACTGCTCGCACAGAGGCACAGAGACTGGGGCTGCTTGCTTGTCTTGCCCCCTCAAACTTCAAACGTAGCTTAGGTGGTCCGTGCCGGGCGCGTCCGGCAGCCCTGCTCCGAAAATGCAAACGTCTGCAGATAGCTCGCAGGCAGAAAGAGCTAGCCTGGAAAGCTGTTGCTCAGCCTCATCTGCCCATGGCACTGCTCGCACAGAGGCACAGAGACTGGGGCTGCTTGCTTGTCTTGTCCCCTCAAACTTCAAACGTAGCTTAGGTGGTCCGTGCCGGGCGCCTCCGGCAGCCCTGCTCCGAAAATGCGAACGTCTGCAGATAGCTCGCAGGCAGAAAGAGCTAACCTGGAAAGCTGTTGCTCCGCCTCATCTGCCCATGGCACTGCTCGCACAGAGGCACAGAGACTGGGGCTGCTTGCTTGTCTTGCCCCCTCAAACTTCAAACGTAGCTTAGGTGGTCTGTGCCGGGCGCCTCCGGCAGCCCTGCTCCGAAAATGCAAACGTCTGCAGATAGCTCGCAGGCAGAAAGAGCTAGCCTGGAAAGCTGTTGCTCAGCCTCATCTGCCCATGGCACTGCTCGCACAGAGGCACAGAGACTGGGGCTGCTTGCTTGTCTTGTCCCCTCAAACTTCAAACGTAGCTTAGGTGGTCCGTGCCGGGCGCCTCCGGCAGCCCTGCTCCGAAAATGCGAACGTCTGCAGATAGCTCGCAGCCAGAAAGAGCTAGCCTGGAAAGCTGTTGCTCAGCCTCATCTGCCCATGGCACTGCTCGCACAGAGGCCCAGAGACTGGGGCTGCTTGCTTGTCTTGTCCCCTCAAACTTCAAATGTAGCTTAGGTGGTCCGTGCCGGGCGCATCCGGCAGCCCTGCTCCAAAAATGCAAACGTCTGCAGATAGCTCACAGCCAGAAAGAGCTAGCCTGGAAAGCTGTTGCTCAGCCTCATCTGCCCATGGCACTGCTCGCACAGAGGCACAGAGACTGGAGCTGCTTGCTTGTTTTGTCCCCTCAAACTTCAAACGTAACTGAGGTGGTCCGTGCCGGGCGCCTCCGGCAGCCCTGCTCCGAAAATGCGAACGTCTGCAAATAGCTCGCAGGCAGAAAGAGCTAACCTGGAAAGCTGTTGCTCCGCCTCATCTGCCCATGGCACTACTCGCACAGAGGCCCAGAGACTGGGGCTGCTTGCTTGTCTTGCCCCCTCAAACTTCAAACGTATCTTAGGTGGTCTGTGCCGGGCGCCTCCGGCAGCCCTGCTCCGAAAATGCAAACGTCTGCAGATAGCTCGCAGGCAGAAAGAGCTAGCCTGGAAAGCTGTTGCTCAGCCTCATCTGCCCATGGCACTGCTCGCACAGAGGCACAGAGACTGGGGCTGCTTGCTTGTCTTGTCCCCTCAAACTTCAAACGTAGCTTAGGTGGTCCGTGCCGGGCGCCTCCGGCAGCCCTGCTCCGAAAATGCAAACGTCTGCAGATAGCTCGCAGGCAGAAAGAGCTAGCCTGGAAAGCTGTTGCTCAGCCTCATCTGCCCATGGCACTGCTCGCACAGAGGCACAGAGACTGGGGCTGCTTGCTTGTCTTGCCCCCTCAAACTTCAAACGTAGCTTAGGTGGTCCGTGTCGGGCGCGTCCGGCAGCCTTGCTCCGAAAATGCAAACGTCTGCAGATAGCTCGCAGGCAGAAATAGCTAGCCTGGAAAGCTGTTTCTCAGCCTCATCTGCCCATGGCACTGCTCGCACAGAGGCACAGAGACTGGGGCTGCTTGCTTGTCTTGTCCCCTCAAACTTCAAACGTAGCTTAGGTGGTCCGTGCCGTGCGCCTCCGGCAGCCCTGCTCCGAAAATGCAAACGTCTGCAGATAGCTCGCAGGCAGAAAGAGCTAGCCTGGAAAGCTGTTGCTCAGCCTCATCTGCCCATGGCACTGCTCGCACAGAGGCACAGAGACTGGGGCTGCTTGCTTGTCTTGTCCCCTCAAACTTCAAACGTAGCTTAGGTGGTCCGTGCCTGGCGCATCCGGCAGCCCTGCTCCGAAAATGCGAACGTCTGCAGATAGCTCGCAGGCAGAAAGAGCTAGCCTGGAAAGCTGTTGCTCAGCCTCATCTGCCCATGGCACTGCTCGCACAGAGGCACAGAGACTGGGGCTGCTTGCTTGTCTTGCCCCCTCAAACTTCAAACGTAGCTTAGGTGGTCCGTGCCGGGCGCGTCCGGCAGCCTTGCTCCGAAAATGCAAACGTCTGCAGATAGCTCGCAGGCAGAAATAGCTAGCCTGGAAAGCTGTTGCTCAGCCTCATCTGCCCATGGCACTGCTCGCACAGAGGCACAGAGACTGGGGCTGCTTGCTTGTCTTGTCCCCTCAAACTTCAAACGTAGCTTAGGTGGTCCGTGCCGTGCGCCTCCGGCAGCCCTGCTCCGAAAATGCAAACGTCTGCAGATAGCTCGCAGGCAGAAAGAGCTAGCCTGGAAAGCTGTTGCTCAGCCTCATCTGCCCATGGCACTGCTCGCACAGAGGCACAGAGACTGGGGCTGCTTGCTTGTCTTGTTCCCTCAAACTTCAAACGTAGCTTAGGTGGTCCGTTCCTGGCGCATCCGGCAGCCCTGCTCCGAAAATGCGAACGTCTGCAGATAGCTCGCAGGCAGAAAGAGCTAGCCTGGAAAGCTGTTGCTCAGCCTCATCTGCCCATGGCACTGCTCGCACAGAGGCCCAGAGACTGGGGCTGCTTGCTTGTCTTGTCCCCTCAAACTTCAAACGTAGCTTAGGTGGTCTGTGCCGGGCGCCTCCGGCAGCCCTGCTCCGAAAATGCAAACGTCTGCAGATAGCTCGCAGGCAGAAAGAGCTAGCCTGGAAAGCTGTTGCTCAGCCTCATCTGCCCATGGCACTGCTCGCACAGAGGCACAGAGACTGGGGCTGCTTGCTTGTCTTGTCCCCTCAAACTTCAAACGTAGCTTAGGTGGTCCGTGCCGGGCGCCTCCGGCAGCCCTGCTCCGAAAATGCAAACGTCTGCAGATAGCTCGCAGGCAGAAAGAGCTAGCCTGGAAAGCTGTTGCTCAGCCTCATCTGCCCATGGCACTGCTCGCACAGAGGCACAGAGACTGGGGCTGCTTGCTTGTCTTGCCCCCTCAAACTTCAAACGTAGCTTAGGTGGTCCGTGCCGGGCGCGTCCGGCAGCCCTGCTCCGAAAATGCAAACGTCTGCAGATAGCTCGCAGGCAGAAAGAGCTAGCCTGGAAAGCTGTTGCTCAGCCTCATCTGCCCATGGCACTGCTCGCACAGAGGCACAGAGACTGGGGCTGCTTGCTTGTCTTGTCCCCTCAAACTTCAAACGTAGCTTAGGTGGTCCGTGCCGGGCGCCTCCGGCAGCCCTGCTCCGAAAATGCGAACGTCTGCAGATAGCTCGCAGGCAGAAAGAGCTAACCTGGAAAGCTGTTGCTCCGCCTCATCTGCCCATGGCACTGCTCGCACAGAGGCACAGAGACTGGGGCTGCTTGCTTGTCTTGTTCCCTCAAACTTCAAACGTAGCTTAGGTGGTCTGTGCCGGGCGCATCCGGCAGCCCTGCTCCGAAAATGCAAACGTCTGCAGATAGCTCGCAGGCAGAAAGAGCTAGCCTGGAAAGCTGTTGCTCAGCCTCATCTGCCCATGGCACTGCTCGCACAGAGGCACAGAGACTGGGGCTGCTTGCTTGTCTTGTCCCCTCAAACTTCAAACGTAGCTTAGGTGGTCCGTGCCGGGCGCCTCCGGCAGCCCTGCTCCGAAAATGCAAACGTCTGCAGATAGCTCGCAGGCAGAAAGAGCTAGCCTGGAAAGCTGTTGCTCAGCCTCATCTGCCCATGGCACTGCTCGCACAGAGGCACAGAGACTGGGGCTGCTTGCTTGTCTTGCCCCCTCAAACTTCAAACGTAGCTTAGGTGGTCCGTGCCGGGCGCGTCCGGCAGCCCTGCTCCGAAAATGCAAACGTCTGCAGATAGCTCGCAGGCAGAAAGAGCTAGCCTGGAAAGCTGTTGCTCAGCCTCATCTGCCCATGGCACTGCTCGCACAGAGGCACAGAGACTGGGGCTGCTTGCTTGTCTTGTCCCCTCAAACTTCAAACGTAGCTTAGGTGGTCCGTGCCGGGCGCCTCCGGCAGCCCTGCTCCGAAAATGCGAACGTCTGCAGATAGCTCGCAGGCAGAAAGAGCTAACCTGGAAAGCTGTTGCTCCGCCTCATCTGCCCATGGCACTGCTCGCACAGAGGCACAGAGACTGGGGCTGCTTGCTTGTCTTGTTCCCTCAAACTTCAAACGTAGCTTAGGTGGTCTGTGCCGGGCGCATCCGGCAGCCCTGCTCCGAAAATGCAAACGTCTGCAGATAGCTCGCAGGCAGAAAGAGCTAGCCTGGAAAGCTGTTGCTCAGCCTCATCTGCCCATGGCACTGCTCGCACAGAGGCACAGAGACTGGGGCTGCTTGCTTGTCTTGTCCCCTCAAACTTCAAACGTAGCTTAGGTGGTCCGTGCCGGGCGCCTCCGGCAGCCCTGCTCCGAAAATGCAAACGTCTGCAGATAGCTCACAGGCAGAAAGAGCTAGCCTGGAAAGCTGTTGCTCAGCCTCATCTGCCCATGGCACTGCTCGCACAGAGGCACAGAGACTGGGGCTACTTGCTTGTCTTGTCCCCTCAAACTTCAAACGTAGCTTAGGTGGTCCGTGCCGGGCGCCTCCGTCAGCCCTGCTCCGAAAATGCGAACGTCTGCAGATAGCTCGCAGCCAGAAAGAGCTAGCCTGGAAAGCTGTTGCTCAGCCTCATCTGCCCATGGCACTGCTCGCACAGAGGCACAGAGACTGGGGCTGCTTGCTTGTCTTGTCCCCTCAAACTTCAAACGTAGCTTAGGTGGTCCGTGCCGGGCGCTTCCGGCAGCCCTGCTCCGAAAATGCGAACGTCTGCAGATAGCTCGCAGGCAGAAAGAGCTAGCCTGGAAAGCTGTTGCTCAGCCTCATCTGCCCATGGCACTGCTCGCACAGAGGCCCAGAGACTGGGGCTGCTTGCTTGTCTTGTCCCCTCAATCTTCAAATGTAGCTTAGGTAGTCCGTGCCGGGCGCCTCCGGCAGCCCTGCTCCGAAAATGCAAACGTCTGCAGATAGCTCGCAGGCAGAAAGAGCTAGCCTGGAAAGCTGTTGCTCAGCCTCATCTGCCCATGGCACTGCTCGCACAGAGGCACAGAGACTGGGGCTGCTTGCTTGTCTTGCCCCCTCAAACTTCAAACGTAGCTTAGGTGGTCCGTGCCAGGCGCGTCCGGCAGCCTTGCTCCGAAAATGCAAACGTCTGCAGATAGCTCGCAGGCAGAAAGAGCTAGCCTGGAAAGCTGTTTCTCAGCCTCATCTGCCCATGGCACTGCTCGCACAGAGGCACAGAGACTGGGGCTGCTTGCTTGTCTTGTCCCCTCAAACTTCAAACGTAGCTTAGGTGGTCCGTGCCGTGCGCCTCCGGCAGCCCTGCTCCGAAAATGCAAACGTCTGCAGATAGCTCGCAGGCAGAAAGAGCTAGCCTGGAAAGCTGTTGCTCAGCCTCATCTGCCCATGGCACTGCTCGCACAGAGGCACAGAGACTGGGGCTGCTTGCTTGTCTTGTTCCCTCAAACTTCAAACGTAGCTTAGGTGGTCCGTTCCTGGCGCATCCGGCAGCCCTGCTCCGAAAATGCAAACGTCTGCAGATAGCTCGCAGGCAGAAAGAGCTAGCCTGGAAAGCTGTTGCTCAGCCTCATCTGCCCATGGCACTGCTCGCACAGAGGCACAGAGACTGGGGCTGCTTGCTTGTCTTGTCCCCTCAAACTTCAAACGTAGCTTAGGTGGTCCGTGCCGGGCGCCTCCGGCAGCCCTGCTTCGAAAATGCGAACGTCTGCAGATAGCTCGCAGCCAGAAAGAGCTAGCCTGGAAAGCTGTTGCTCAGCCTCATCTGCCCATGGCACTGCTCGCACAGAGGCCCAGAGACTGGGGCTGCTTGATTGCCTTGTCCCCTCAGTCTTCAAATGTAGCTTAGGTGGTCCGTGCCGGGCGCCTCCGGCAGCCCTGCTCCAAAAATGCAAACGTCTGCAGATAGCTCGCAGCCAAAAAAAGCTAGCCTGGAAAGCTGTTGCTCCGCCTCATCTGCCCATGGCACTGCTCGCACAGAGGCACAGAGACTGGGGCTGCTTCCTTGTTTTCTCCCCTCAAACTTCAAACGTAGCTGAGGTGGTCCGTGCCGGGCGCCTCCGTCAGCCCTGCTCCGAAAATGCGAACGTCTGCAGATAGCTCGCAGGCAGAAAGAGCTAACCTGGAAAGCTGTTGCTCCGCCTCATCTGCCCATGGCACTGCTCGCACAGAGGCACAGAGACTGGGGCTGCTTGCTTGTCTTGCCCCCTCAAACTTCAAACGTAGCTTAGGTGGTCTGTGCCGGGCGCCTCCGGCAGCCCTGCTCCGAAAATGCAAACGTCTGCAGATAGCTCGCAGGCAGAAAGAGCTAGCCTGGAAAGCTGTTGCTCAGCCTCATCTGCCCATGGCACTGCTCGCACAGAGGCACAGAGACTGGGGCTGCTTGCTTGTCTTGTCCCCTCAAACTTCAAACGTAGCTTAGGTGGTCCGTGCCGGGCGCCTCCGGCAGCCCTGCTCCGAAAATGCAAACGTCTGCAGATAGCTCGCAGGCAGAAAGAGCTAGCCTGGAAAGCTGTTGCTCAGCCTCATCTGCCCATGGCACTGCTCGCACAGAGGCACAGAGACTGGGGCTGCTTGCTTGTCTTCCCCCTCAAACTTCAAACGTAGCTTAGGTGGTCTGTGCCGGGCGCGTCCGGCAGCCTTGCTCCGAAAATGCAAACGTCTGCAGATAGCTCGCAGGCAGAAAGAGCTAGCCTGGAAAGCTGTTGCTCAGCCTCATCTGCCCATGGCACTGCTCGCACAGAGGCCCAGAGACTGGGGCTGCTTGCTTGTCTTGTCCCCTCAATCTTCAAATGTAGCTTAGGTAGTCCGTGCCGGGCGCCTCCGGCAGCCCTGCTCCGAAAATGCAAACGTCTGCAGATAGCTCGCAGGCAGAAAGAGCTAGCCTGGAAAGCTGTTGCTCAGCCTCATCTGCCCATGGCACTGCTCGCACAGAGGCACAGAGACTGGGGCTGCTTGCTTGTCTTGCCCCCTCAAACTTCAAACGTAGCTTAGGTGGTCCGTGCCAGGCGCGTCCGGCAGCCTTGCTCCGAAAATGCAAACGTCTGCAGATAGCTCGCAGGCAGAAAGAGCTAGCCTGGAAAGCTGTTTCTCAGCCTCATCTGCCCATGGCACTGCTCGCACAGAGGCACAGAGACTGGGGCTGCTTGCTTGTCTTGTCCCCTCAAACTTCAAACGTAGCTTAGGTGGTCCGTGCCGGGCGCCTCCGGCAGCCCTGCTCCGAAAATGCAAACGTCTGCAGATAGCTCGCAGGCAGAAAGAGCTAGCCTGGAAAGCTGTTGCTCAGCCTCATCTGCCCATGGCACTGCTCGCACAGAGGCACAGAGACTGGGGCTGCTTGCTTGTCTTGTCCCCTCAAACTTCAAACGTAGCTTAGGTGGTCCGTGCCGGGCGCCTCCGGCAGCCCTGCTTCGAAAATGCGAACGTCTGCAGATAGCTCGCAGCCAGAAAGAGCTAGCCTGCAAAACTGTTGCTCAGCCTCATCTGCCCATGGCACTGCTCGCACAGAGGCCCAGAGACTGGGGCTGCTTGATTGCCTTGTCCCCTCAGTCTTCAAATGTAGCTTAGGTGGTCCGTGCCGGGCGCCTCCGGCAGCCCTGCTCCAAAAATGCAAACGTCTGCAGATAGCTCGCAGCCAAAAAAAGCTAGCCTGGAAAGCTGTTGCTCAGCCTCATCTGCCCATGGCACTGCTCGCACAGAGGCACAGAGACTGGGGCTGCTTGCTTGTCTTGTCCCCTCAAACTTCAAACGTAGCTTAGGTGGTCCGTGCCGGGCGCCTCCGGCAGCCCTGCTCCGAAAATGCAAACGTCTGCAGATAGCTCGCAGGCAGAAAGAGCTAGCCTGGAAAGCTGTTGCTCAGCCTCATCTGCCCATGGCACTGCTCGCACAGAGGCACAGAGACTGGGGCTGCTTGCTTGTCTTGTCCCCTCAAACTTCAAACGTAGCTTAGGTGGTCCGTGCCGGGCGCCTCCGGCAGCCCTGCTTCGAAAATGCGAACGTCTGCAGATAGCTCGCAGCCAGAAAGAGCTAGCCTGGAAAGCTGTTGCTCAGCCTCATCTGCCCATGGCACTGCTCGCACAGAGGCCCAGAGACTGGGGCTGCTTGATTGCCTTGTCCCCTCAGTCTTCAAATGTAGCTTAGGTGGTCCGTGCCGGGCGCCTCCGGCAGCCCTGCTCCGAAAATGCAAACGTCTGCAGATAGCTCGCAGCCAAAAAAAGCTAGCCTGGAAAGCTGTTGCTCAGCCTCATCTGCCCATGGCACTGCTCGCACAGAGGCACAGAGACTGGGGCTGCTTCCTTGTTTTCTCCCCTCAAACTTCAAACGTAGCTGAGGTGGTCCGTGCCGGGCGCCTCCGGCTGCCCTGCTCCAAAAATGCGAACGTCTGCAGATAGCTCGCAGGCAGAAAGAGCTAACCTGGAAAGCTGTTGCTCCGCCTCATCTGCCCATGGCACTGCTCGCACAGAGGCCCAGAGACTGGGGCTGCTTGCTTGTCTTGTCCCCTCAAACTTCAAATGTAGCTTAGGTGGTCCGTGCCGGGCGCCTCCGGCAGCCCTGCTCCAAAAATGCAAACGTCTGAAGATAGCTCGCAGCCAGAAAGAGCTAGCCTGGAAAGCTGTTGCTCCGCCTCATCTGCCCATGGCACTGCTCGCACAGAGGCACAGAGACTGGGGCTGCTTGCTTGTTTTGTCCCCTCAAACTTCAAACGTAGCTGAGGTGGTCCGTGCCGGGCGCCTCCGGCAGCCCTGCTCCGAAAATGCGAACGTCTGCAGATAGCTCGCAGGCAGAAAGAGCTAACCTGGAAAGCTGTTGCTCCGCCTCATCTGCCCATGGCACTGCTCGCACAGAGGCACAGAGACTGGGGCTGCTTGCTTGTCTTGCCCCCTCAAACTTCAAACGTAGCTTAGGTGGTCCGTGCCGGGCGCCTCCGGCAGCCCTGCTCCGAAAATGCAAACGTCTGCAGATAGCTCGCAGGCACAAAGAGCTAGCCTGGAAAGCTGTTGCTCAGCCTCATCTGCCCATGGCACTGCTCGCACAGAGGCACAGAGACTGGGGCTGCTTGCTTGTCTTGTTCCCTCAAACTTCAAACGTAGCTTAGGTGGTCCGTTCCTGGCGCATCCGGCAGCCCTGCTCCGAAAATGCAAACGTCTGCAGATAGCTCGCAGGCAGAAAGAGCTAGCCTGGAAAGCTGTTGCTCAGCCTCATCTGCCCATGGCACTGCTCGCACAGAGGCACAGAGACTGGGGCTGCTTGCTTGTCTTGTCCCCTCAAACTTCAAACGTAGCTTAGGTGGTCCGTGCCGGGCGCCTCCGGCAGCCCTGCTTCGAAAATGCGAACGTCTGCAGATAGCTCGCAGCCAGAAAGAGCTAGCCTGGAAAGCTGTTGCTCAGCCTCATCTGCCCATGGCACTGCTCGCACAGAGGCCCAGAGACTGGGGCTGCTTGATTGCCTTGTCCCCTCAGTCTTCAAATGTAGCTTAGGTGGTCCGTGCCGGGCGCCTCCGGCAGCCCTGCTCCAAAAATGCAAACGTCTGCAGATAGCTCGCAGCCAAAAAAAGCTAGCCTGGAAAGCTGTTGCTCCGCCTCATCTGCCCATGGCACTGCTCGCACAGAGGCACAGAGACTGGGGCTGCTTCCTTGTTTTCTCCCCTCAAACTTCAAACGTAGCTGAGGTGGTCCGTGCCGGGCGCCTCCGGCAGCCCTGCTCCGAAAATGCGAACGTCTGCAGATAGCTCGCAGGCAGAAAGAGCTAACCTGGAAAGCTGTTGCTCCGCCTCATCTGCCCATGGCACTGCTCGCACAGAGGCACAGAGACTGGGGCTGCTTGCTTGTCTTGCCCCCTCAAACTTCAAACGTAGCTTAGGTGGTCTGTGCCGGGCGCCTCCGGCAGCCCTGCTCCGAAAATGCAAACGTCTGCAGATAGCTCGCAGGCAGAAAGAGCTAGCCTGGAAAGCTGTTGCTCAGCCTCATCTGCCCATGGCACTGCTCGCACAGAGGCACAGAGACTGGGGCTGCTTGCTTGTCTTGTCCCCTCAAACTTCAAACGTAGCTGAGGTGGTCCGTGCCGGGCGCCTCCGGCAGCCCTGCTCCGAAAATGCGAACGTCTGCAGATAGCTCGCAGGCAGAAAGAGCTAGCCTGGAAAGCTGTTGCTCAGCCTCATCTGCCCATGGCACTGCTCGCACAGAGGCACAGAGACTGGGGCTGCTTGCTTGTCTTCCCCCTCAAACTTCAAACGTAGCTTAGGTGGTCCGTGCCGGGCGCGTCCGGCAGCCTTGCTCCGAAAATGCAAACGTCTGCAGATAGCTCGCAGGCAGAAAGAGCTAGCCTGGAAAGCTGTTGCTCAGCCTCATCTGCCCATGGCACTGCTCGCACAGAGGCCCAGAGACTGGGGCTGCTTGCTTGTCTTGTCCCCTCAAACTTCAAACGTAGTTTAGGTGGTCCGTGCCGGGCGCCTCCGGCAGCCCTGCTCCGAAAATGCAAACGTCTGCAGATAGCTCGCAGGCAGAAAGAGCTAGCCTGGAAAGCTGTTGCTCAGCCTCATCTGCCCATGGCACTGCTCGCACAGAGGCACAGAGACTGGGGCTGCTTGCTTGTCTTGCCCCCTCAAAATTCAAACGTAGCTTAGGTGGTCCGTGCCGGGCGCGTCCGGCAGCCTTGCTCCGAAAATGCAAACGTCTGCAGATAGCTCGCAGGCAGAAAGAGCTAGCCTGGAAAGCTGTTGCTCCGCCTCATCTGCCCATGGCACTGCTCGCACAGAGGCACAGAGACTGAGGCTGCTTGCTTGTCTTGTCCCCTCAAACTTCAAACGTAGCTTAGGTGGTCCGTGCCAGGCGCCTCCGGCAGCCCTGCTCCGAAAATGCAAACGTCTGCAGATAGCTCGCAGGCAGAAAGAGCTAGCTTGGAAAGCTGTTGCTCAGCCTCATCTGCCCATGGCACTGCTCGCACAGAGGCACAGAGACTGGGGCTGCTTGCTTGTCTTGCCCCCTCAAACTTCAAACGTAGCTTAGGTGGTCCGTGCCGGGCGCGTCCGGCAGCCTTGCTCCGAAAATGCAAACGTCTGCAGATAGCTCGCAGGCAGAAATAGCTAGCCTGGAAAGCTGTTTCTCAGCCTCATCTGCCCATGGCACTGCTCGCACAGAGGCACAGAGACTGGGGCTGCTTGCTTGTCTTGTCCCCTCAAACTTCAAACGTAGCTTAGGTGGTCCGTGCCGTGCGCCTCCGGCAGCCCTGCTCCGAAAATGCAAACGTCTGCAGATAGATCGCAGGCAGAAAGAGCTAGCCTGGAAAGCTGTTGCTCAGCCTCATCTGCCCATGGCACTGCTCGCACAGAGGCACAGAGACTGGGGCTGCTTGCTTGTCTTGTTCCCTCAAACTTCAAACGTAGCTTAGGTGGTCCGTTCCTGGCGCATCCGGCAGCCCTGCTCCAAAAATGCGAACGTCTGCAGATAGCTCGCAGGCAGAAAGAGCTAGCCTGGAAAGCTGTTGCTCAGCCTCATCTGCCCATGGCACTGCTCGCACAGAGGCCCAGAGACTGGGGCTGCTTGCTTGTCTTGTCCCCTCAAACTTCAAATGTAGCTTAGGTGGTCTGTGCCGGGCGCCTCCGGCAGCCCTGCTCCGAAAATGCAAACGTCTGCAGATAGCTCGCAGGCAGAAAGAGCTAGCCTGGAAAGCTGTTGCTCAGCCTCATCTGCCCATGGCACTGCTCGCACAGAGGCACAGAGACTGGGGCTGCTTGCTTGTCTTGTCCCCTCAAACTTCAAACGTAGCTTAGGTGGTCCGTGCCGGGCGCCTCCGGCAGCCCTGCTCCGAAAATGCAAACGTCTGCAGATAGCTCGCAGGCAGAAAGAGCTAGCCTGGAAAGCTGTTGCTCAGCCTCATCTGCCCATGGCACTGCTCGCACAGAGGCACAGAGACTGGGGCTGCTTGCTTGTCTTGCCCCCTCAAACTTCAAACGTAGCTTAGGTGGTCCGTGCCGGGCGCGTCCGGCAGCCCTGCTCCGAAAATGCAAACGTCTGCAGATAGCTCGCAGGCAGAAAGAGCTAGCCTGGAAAGCTGTTGCTCAGCCTCATCTGCCCATGGCACTGCTCGCACAGAGGCACAGAGACTGGGGCTGCTTGCTTGTCTTGTCCCCTCAAACTTCAAACGTAGCTTAGGTGGTCCGTGCCGGGCGCCTCCGGCAGCCCTGCTCCGAAAATGCGAACGTCTGCAGATAGCTCGCAGCCAGAAAGAGCTAACCTGGAAAGCTGTTGCTCCGCCTCATCTGCCCATGGCACTGCTCGCACAGAGGCACAGAGACTGGGGCTGCTTGCTTGTCTTGCCCCCTCAAACTTCAAACGTAGCTTAGGTGGTCTGTGCCGGGCGCCTCCGGCAGCCCTGCTCCGAAAATGCAAACGTCTGCAGATAGCTCGCAGGCAGAAAGAGCTAGCCTGGAAAGCTGTTGCTCAGCCTCATCTGCCCATGGCACTGCTCGCACAGAGGCACAGAGACTGGGGCTGCTTGCTTGTCTTGTCCCCTCAAACTTCAAACGTAGCTTAGGTGGTCCGTGCCGGGCGCCTCCGGCAGCCCTGCTCCGAAAATGCCAACGTCTGCAGATAGCTCGCAGCCAGAAAGAGCTAGCCTGGAAAGCTGTTGCTCAGCCTCATCTGCCCATGGCACTGCTCGCACAGAGGCCCAGAGACTGGGGCTGCTTGCTTGTCTTGTCCCCTCAAACTTCAAATGTAGCTTAGGTGGTCCGTGCCGGGCGCATCCGGCAGCCCTGCTCCAAAAATGCAAACGTCTGCAGATAGCTCACAGCCAGAAAGAGCTAGCCTGGAAAGCTGTTGCTCCGCCTCATCTGCCCATGGCACTGCTCGCACAGAGGCACAGAGACTGGAGCTGCTTGCTTGTTTTGTCCCCTCAAACTTCAAACGTAGCTGAGGTGGTCCGTGCCGGGCGCCTCCGGCAGCCCTGCTCCGAAAATGCGAACGTCTGCAGATAGATCGCAGGCAGAAAGAGCTAACCTGGAAAGCTGTTGCTCCGCCTCATCTGCCCATGGCACTACTCGCACAGAGGCCCAGAGACTGGGGCTGCTTGCTTGTCTTGCCCCCTCAAACTTCAAACGTAGCTTAGGTGGTCTGTGCCGGGCGCCTCCGGCAGCCCTGCTCCGAAAATGCAAACGTCTGCAGATAGCTCGCAGGCAGAAAGAGCTAGCCTGGAAAGCTGTTGCTCAGCCTCATCTGCCCATGGCACTGCTCGCACAGAGGCACAGAGACTGGGGCTGCTTGCTTGTCTTGTCCCCTCAAACTTCAAACGTAGCTTAGGTGGTCCGTGCCGGGCGCCTCCGGCAGCCCTGCTCCGAAAATGCAAACGTCTGCAGATAGCTCGCAGGCAGAAAGAGCTAGCCTGGAAAGCTGTTGCTCAGCCTCATCTGCCCATGGCACTGCTCGCACAGAGGCACAGAGACTGGGGCTGCTTGCTTGTCTTGCCCCCTCAAACTTCAAACGTAGCTTAGGTGGTCCGTGCCGGGCGCGTCCGGCAGCCTTGCTCCGAAAATGCAAACGTCTGCAGATAGCTCGCAGGCAGAAATAGCTAGCCTGGAAAGCTGTTTCTCAGCCTCATCTGCCCATGGCACTGCTCGCACAGAGGCACAGAGACTGGGGCTGCTTGCTTGTCTTGTCCCCTCAAACTTCAAACGTAGCTTAGGTGGTCCGTGCCGTGCGCCTCCGGCAGCCCTGCTCCGAAAATGCAAACGTCTGCAGATAGCTCGCAGGCAGAAAGAGCTAGCCTGGAAAGCTGTTGCTCAGCCTCATCTGCCCATGGCACTGCTCGCACAGAGGCACAGAGACTGGGGCTGCTTGCTTGTCTTGTTCCCTCAAACTTCAAACGTAGCTTAGGTGGTCCGTTCCTGGCGCATCCGGCAGCCCTGCTCGAAAATGCGAACGTCTGCAGATAGCTCGCAGGCAGAAAGAGCTAGCCTGGAAAGCTGTTGCTCAGCCTCATCTGCCCATGGCACTGCTCGCACAGAGGCCCAGAGACTGGGGCTGCTTGCTTGTCTTGTCCCCTCAAACTTCAAACGTAGCTTAGGTGGTCTGTGCCGGGCGCCTCCGGCAGCCCTGCTCCGAAAATGCAAACGTCTGCAGATAGCTCGCAGGCAGAAAGAGCTAGCCTGGAAAGCTGTTGCTCAGCCTCATCTGCCCATGGCACTGCTCGCACAGAGGCACAGAGACTGGGGCTGCTTGCTTGTCTTGTCCCCTCAAACTTCAAACGTACCTTAGGTGGTCCGTGCCGGGCGCCTCCGGCAGCCCTGCTCCGAAAATGCGAACGTCTGCAGATAGCTCGCAGGCAGAAAGAGCTAGCCTGGAAAGCTGTTGCTCAGCCTCATCTGCCCATGGCACTGCTCGCACAGAGGCACAGAGACTGGGGCTGCTTGCTTGTCTTGTCCCCTCAAACTTCAAACGTAGCTTAGGTGGTCCGTTCCTGGCGCATCCGGCAGCCCTGCTCCGAAAATGCGAACGTCTGCAGATAGCTCGCAGGCAGAAAGAGCTAGCCTGGAAAGCTGTTGCTCAGCCTCATCTGCCCATGGCACTGCTCGCACAGAGGCACAGAGACTGGGGCTGCTTGCTTGTCTTGTCCCCTCAAACTTCAAACGTAGCTTAGGTGGTCCGTTCCTGGCGCATCCGGCAGCCCTGCTCCGAAAATGCGAACGTCTGCAGATAGCTCGCAGGCAGAAAGAGCTAGCCTGGAAAGCTGTTGCTCAGCCTCATCTGCCCATGGCACTGCTCGCACAGAGGCACAGAGACTGGGGCTGCTTGCTTGTCTTGTCCCCTCAAACTTCAAACGTAGCTTAGGTGGTCCGTGCCGGGCGCCTCCGGCAGCCCTGCTCCGAAAATGCAAACGTCTGCAGATAGCTCACAGGCAGAAAGAGCTAGCCTGGAAAGCTGTTGCTCAGCCTCATCTGCCCATGGCACTGCTCGCACAGAGGCACAGAGACTGGGGCTGCTTGCTTGTCTTGTCCCCTCAAACTTCAAACGTAGCTTAGGTGGTCCGTTCCTGGCGCATCCGGCAGCCCTGCTCCGAAAATGCGAACGTCTGCAGATAGCTCGCAGGCAGAAAGAGCTAGCCTGGAAAGCTGTTGCTCAGCCTCATCTGCCCATGGCACTGCTCGCACAGAGGCACAGAGACTGGGGCTGCTTGCTTGTCTTCCCCCTCAAACTTCAAACGTAGCTTAGGTGGTCAGTGCCGGGCGCGTCCGGCAGCCTTGCTCCGAAAATGCAAACGTCTGCAGATAGCTCGCAGGCAGAAAGAGCTAGCCTGGAAAGCTGTTGCTCAGCCTCATCTGCCCATGGCACTGCTCGCACAGAGGCCCAGAGACTGGGGCTGCTTGCTTGTCTTGTCCCCTCAAACTTCAAATGTAGCTTAGGTGGTCCGTGCCGGGCGCCTCCGGCAGCCCTGCTCCAAAAATGCAAACGTCTGAAGATAGCTCGCAGCCAGAAAGAGCTAGCCTGGAAAGCTGTTGCTCCGCCTCATCTGCCCATGGCACTGCTCGCACAGAGGCACAGAGACTGGGGCTGCTTGCTTGTTTTGTCCCCTCAAACTTCAAACGTAGCTGAGGTGGTCCGTGCCGGGCGCCTCCGGCAGCCCTGCTCCGAAAATGCGAACGTCTGCAGATAGCTCGCAGGCAGAAAGAGCTAACCTGGAAAGCTGTTGCTCCGCCTCATCTGCCCATGGCACTGCTCGCACAGAGGCACAGAGACTGGGGCTGCTTGCTTGTCTTGCCCCCTCAAACTTCAAACGTAGCTTAGGTGGTCCGTGCCGGGCGCCTCCGGCAGCCCTGCTCCGAAAATGCAAACGTCTGCAGATAGCTCGCAGGCAGAAAGAGCTAGCCTGGAAAGCTGTTGCTCAGCCTCATCTGCCCATGGCACTGCTCGCACAGAGGCACAGAGACTGGGGCTGCTTGCTTGTCTTGTTCCCTCAAACTTCAAACGTAGCTTAGGTGGTCCGTTCCTGGCGCATCCGGCAGCCCTGCTCCGAAAATGCAAACGTCTGCAGATAGCTCGCAGGCAGAAAGAGCTAGCCTGGAAAGCTGTTGCTCAGCCTCATCTGCCCATGGCACTGCTCGCACAGAGGCACAGAGACTGGGGCTGCTTGCTTGTCTTGTCCCCTCAAACTTCAAACGTAGCTTAGGTGGTCCGTGCCGGGCGCCTCCGGCAGCCCTGCTTCGAAAATGCGAACGTCTGCAGATAGCTCGCAGCCAGAAAGAGCTAGCCTGGAAAGCTGTTGCTCAGCCTCATCTGCCCATGGCACTGCTCGCACAGAGGCCCAGAGACTGGGGCTGCTTGATTGCCTTGTCCCCTCAGTCTTCAAATGTAGCTTAGGTGGTCCGTGCCGGGCGCCTCCGGCATCCCTGCTCCAAAAATGCAAACGTCTGCAGATAGCTCGCAGCCAAAAAAAGCTAGCCTGGAAAGCTGTTGCTCCGCCTCATCTGCCCATGGCACTGCTCGCACAGAGGCACAGAGACTGGGGCTGCTTCCTTGTTTTCTCCCCTCAAACTTCAAACGTAGCTGAGGTGGTCCGTGCCGGGCGCCTCCGGCAGCCCTGCTCCGAAAATGCGAACGTCTGCAGATAGCTCGCAGGCAGAAAGAGCTAACCTGGAAAGCTGTTGCTCCGCCTCATCTGCCCATGGCACTGCTCGCACAGAGGCACAGAGACTGGGGCTGCTTGCTTGTCTTGCCCCCTCAAACTTCAAACGTAGCTTAGGTGGTCTGTGCCGGGCGCCTCCGGCAGCCCTGCTCCGAAAATGCAAACGTCTGCAGATAGCTCGCAGGCAGAAAGAGCTAGCCTGGAAAGCTGTTGCTCAGCCTCATCTGCCCATGGCACTGCTCGCACAGAGGCACAGAGACTGGGGCTGCTTGCTTGTCTTGTCCCCTCAAACTTCAAACGTAGCTTAGGTGGTCCGTGCCGGGCGCCTCCGGCAGCCCTGCTCCGAAAATGCAAACGTCTGCAGATAGCTCGCAGGCAGAAAGAGCTAGCCTGGAAAGCTGTTGCTCAGCCTCATCTGCCCATGGCACTGCTCGCACAGAGGCACAGAGACTGGGGCTGCTTGCTTGTCTTCCCCCTCAAACTTCAAACGTAGCTTAGGTGGTCCGTGCCGGGCGCGTCCGGCAGCCTTGCTCCGAAAATGCAAACGTCTGCAGATAGCTCGCAGGCAGAAAGAGCTAGCCTGGAAAGCTGTTGCTCAGCCTCATCTGCCCATGGCACTGCTCGCACAGAGGCCCAGAGACTGGGGCTGCTTGCTTGTCTTGTCCCCTCAAACTTCAAATGTAGCTTAGGTGGTCCTTGCCGGGCGCCTCCGGCAGCCCTGCTCCAAAAATGCAAACGTCTGAAGATAGCTCGCAGCCAGAAAGAGCTAGCCTGGAAAGCTGTTGCTCCGCCTCATCTGCCCATGGCACTGCTCGCACAGAGGCACAGAGACTGGGGCTGCTTGCTTGTTTTGTCCCCTCAAACTTCAAACGTAGCTGAGGTGGTCCGTGCCGGGCGCCTCCGGCAGCCCTGCTCCGAAAATGTCAACGTCTGCAGATAGCTCGCAGGCAGAAAGAGCTAACCTGGAAAGCTGTTGCTCCGCCTCATCTGCCCATGGCACTGCTCGCACAGAGGCACAGAGACTGGGGCTGCTTGCTTGTCTTGCCCCCTCAAACTTCAAACGTAGCTTAGGTGGTCTGTGCCGGGCGCCTCCGGCAGCCCTGCTCCGAAAATGCAAACGTCTGCAGATAGCTCGCAGGCAGAAAGAGCTAGCCTGGAAAGCTGTTGCTCAGCCTCATCTGCCCATGGCACTGCTCGCACAGAGGCACAGAGACTGGGGCTGCTTGCTTGTCTTGCCCCCTCAAACTTCAAACGTATCTTAGGTGGTC
Organism: Opisthocomus hoazin; assembly: GCF_030867145.1. Taxonomy (NCBI): domain Eukaryota; kingdom Metazoa; phylum Chordata; class Aves; order Opisthocomiformes; family Opisthocomidae; genus Opisthocomus; species Opisthocomus hoazin. The sequence continues at coordinate 321,900 of NW_027448935.1, forward strand.
CGTGCAGGGCGCGTCCGGCAGCCTTGCTCCGAAAATGCAAACGTCTGCAGATAGCTCGCAGGCAGAAAGAGCTAGCCTGGAAAGCTGTTGCTCAGCCTCATCTGCCCATGGCACTGCTCGCACAGAGGCACAGAGACTGAGGCTGCTTGCTTGTCTTGTCCCCTCAAACTTCAAACGTAGCTTAGGTGGTCCGTGCCAGGCGCCTCCGGCAGCCCTGCTCCGAAAATGCAAACGTCTGCAGATAGCTCGCAGGCAGAAAGAGCTAGCCTGGAAAGCTGTTGCTCAGCCTCATCTGCCCATGGCACTGCTCGCACAGAGGCACAGAGACTGGGGCTGCTTGCTTGTCTTGCCCCCTCAAACTTCAAACGTAGCTTAGGTGGTCCGTGCCGGGCGCGTCCGGCAGCCTTGCTCCGAAAATGCAAACGTCTGCAGATAGCTCGCAGGCAGAAAGAGCTAGCCTGGAAAGCTGTTTCTCAGCCTCATCTGCCCATGGCACTGCTCGCACAGAGGTACAGAGACTGGGGCTGCTTGCTTGTCTTGTCCCCTCAAACTTCAAACGTAGCTTAGGTGGTCCGTGCCGTGCGCCTCCGGCAGCCCTGCTCCGAAAATGCAAACGTCTGCAGATAGCTCGCAGGCAGAAAGAGCTAGCCTGGAAAGCTGTTGCTCAGCCTCATCTGCCCATGGCACTGCTCGCACAGAGGCACAGAGACTGGGGCTGCTTGCTTGTCTTGTTCCCTCAAACTTCAAACGTAGCTTAGGTGGTCCGTTCCTGGCGCATCCGGCAGCCCTGCTCCGAAAATGCGAACGTCTGCAGATAGCTCGCAGGCAGAAAGAGCTAGCCTGGAAAGCTGTTGCTCAGCCTCATCTGCCCATGGCACTGCTCGCACAGAGGCCCAGAGACTGGGGCTGCTTGCTTGTCTTGTCCCCTCAAACTTCAAATGTAGCTTAGGTGGTCTGTGCCGGGCGCCTCCGGCAGCCCTGCTCCGAAAATGCAAACGTCTGCAGATAGCTCGCAGGCAGAAAGAGCTAGCCTGGAAAGCTGTTGCTCAGCCTCATCTGCCCATGGCACTGCTCGCACAGAGGCACAGAGACTGGGGCTGCTTGCTTGTCTTGTCCCCTCAAACTTCAAACGTAGCTTAGGTGGTCCGTGCCGGGCGCCTCCGGCAGCCCTGCTCCGAAAATGCAAACGTCTGCAGATAGCTCGCAGGCAGAAAGAGCTAGCCTGGAAAGCTGTTGCTCAGCCTCATCTGCCCATGGCACTGCTCGCACAGAGGCACAGAGACTGGGGCTGCTTGCTTGTCTTGCCCCCTCAAACTTCAAACGTAGCTTAGGTGGTCCGTGCCGGGCGCGTCCGGCAGCCCTGCTCCGAAAATGCAAACGTCTGCAGATAGCTCGCAGGCAGAAAGAGCTAGCCTGGAAAGCTGTTGCTCAGCCTCATCTGCCCATGGCACTGCTCGCACAGAGGCACAGAGACTGGGGCTGCTTGCTTGTCTTGTCCCCTCAAACTTCAAACGTAGCTTAGGTGGTCCGTGCCGGGCGCCTCCGGCAGCCCTGCTCCGAAAATGCGAACGTCTGCAGATAGCTCGCAGGCAGAAAGAGCTAACCTGGAAAGCTGTTGCTCCGCCTCATCTGCCCATGGCACTGCTCGCACAGAGGCACAGAGACTGGGGCTGCTTGCTTGTCTTGCCCCCTCAAACTTCAAACGTAGCTTAGGTGGTCTGTGCCGGGCGCCTCCGGCAGCCCTGCTCCGAAAATGCAAACGTCTGCAGATAGCTCGCAGGCAGAAAGAGCTAGCCTGGAAAGCTGTTGCTCAGCCTCATCTGCCCATGGCACTGCTCGCACAGAGGCACAGAGACTGGGGCTGCTTGCTTGTCTTGTCCCCTCAAACTTCAAACGTAGCTTAGGTGGTCCGTGCCGGGCGCCTCCGGCAGCCCTGCTCCGAAAATGCAAACGTCTGCAGATAGCTCACAGGCAGAAAGAGCTAGCCTGGAAAGCTGTTGCTCAGCCTCATCTGCCCATGGCACTGCTCGCACAGAGGCACAGAGACTGGGGCTGCTTGCTTGTCTTGTCCCCTCAAACTTCAAACGTAGCTTAGGTGGTCCGTGCCAGGCGCCTCCGGCAGCCCTGCTCCGAAAATGCGAACGTCTGCAGATAGCTCGCAGGCAGAAAGAGCTAGCCTGGAAAGCTGTTGCTCAGCCTCATCTGCCCATGGCACTGCTCGCACAGAGGCACAGAGACTGGGGCTGCTTGCTTGTCTTGTCCCCTCAAACTTCAAACGTAGCTTAGGTGGTCCGTGCCGGGCGCCTCCGGCAGCCCTGCTCCGAAAATGCGAACGTCTGCAGATAGCTCGCAGCCAGAAAGAGCTAGCCTGGAAAGCTGTTGCTCAGCCTCATCTGCCCATGGCACTGCTCGCACAGAGGCCCAGAGACTGGGGCTGCTTGCTTGTCTTGTCCCCTCAAACTTCAAATGTAGCTTAGGTGGTCCGTGCCGGGCGCATCCGGCAGCCCTGCTCCAAAAATGCAAACGTCTGCAGATAGCTCACAGCCAGAAAGAGCTAGCCTGGAAAGCTGTTGCTCCGCCTCATCTGCCCATGGCACTGCTCGCACAGAGGCACAGAGACTGGAGCTGCTTGCTTGTTTTGTCCCCTCAAACTTCAAACGTAGCTGAGGTGGTCCGTGCCGGGCGCCTCCGGCAGCCCTGCTCCGAAAATGCGAACGTCTGCAAATAGCTCGCAGGCAGAAAGAGCTAGCCTGGAAAGCTGTTGCTCAGCCTCATCTGCCCATGGCACTGCTCGCACAGAGGCACAGAGACTGGGGCTGCTTGCTTGTCTTGTTCCCTCAAACTTCAAACGTAGCTTAGGTGGTCCGTTCCTGGCGCATCCGGCAGCCCTGCTCCGAAAATGCGAACGTCTGCAGATAGCTCGCAGGCAGAAAGAGCTAGCCTGGAAAGCTGTTGCTCAGCCTCATCTGCCCATGGCACTGCTCGCACAGAGGCCCAGAGACTGGGGCTGCTTGCTTGTCTTGTCCCCTCAAACTTCAAATGTAGCTTAGGTGGTCTGTGCCGGGCGCCTCCGGCAGCCCTGCTCCGAAAATGCAAACGTCTGCAGATAGCTCGCAGGCAGAAAGAGCTAGCCTGGAAAGCTGTTGCTCAGCCTCATCTGCCCATGGCACTGCTCGCACAGAGGCACAGAGACTGGGGCTGCTTGCTTGTCTTGTCCCCTCAAACTTCAAACGTAGCTTAGGTGGTCCGTGCCGGGCGCCTCCGGCAGCCCTGCTCCGAAAATGCAAACGTCTGCAGATAGCTCGCAGGCAGAAAGAGCTAGCCTGGAAAGCTGTTGCTCAGCCTCATCTGCCCATGGCACTGCTCGCACAGAGGCACAGAGACTGGGGCTGCTTGCTTGTCTTGCCCCCTCAAACTTCAAACGTAGCTTAGGTGGTCCGTGCCGGGCGCGTCCGGCAGCCCTGCTCCGAAAATGCAAACGTCTGCAGATAGCTCGCAGGCAGAAAGAGCTAGCCTGGAAAGCTGTTGCTCAGCCTCATCTGCCCATGGCACTGCTCGCACAGAGGCACAGAGACTGGGGCTGCTTGCTTGTCTTGTCCCCTCAAACTTCAAACGTAGCTTAGGTGGTCCGTGCCGGGCGCCTCCGGCAGCCCTGCTCCGAAAATGCGAACGTCTGCAGATAGCTCGCAGGCAGAAAGAGCTAACCTGGAAAGCTGTTGCTCCGCCTCATCTGCCCATGGCACTGCTCGCACAGAGGCACAGAGACTGGGGCTGCTTGCTTGTCTTGCCCCCTCAAACTTCAAACGTAGCTTAGGTGGTCTGTGCCGGGCGCCTCCGGCAGCCCTGCTCCGAAAATGCAAACGTCTGCAGATAGCTCGCAGGCAGAAAGAGCTAGCCTGGAAAGCTGTTGCTCAGCCTCATCTGCCCATGGCACTGCTCGCACAGAGGCACAGAGACTGGGGCTGCTTGCTTGTCTTGTCCCCTCAAACTTCAAACGTAGCTTAGGTGGTCCGTGCCGGGCGCCTCCGGCAGCCCTGCTCCGAAAATGCAAACGTCTGCAGATAGCTCACAGGCAGAAAGAGCTAGCCTGGAAAGCTGTTGCTCAGCCTCATCTGCCCATGGCACTGCTCGCACAGAGGCACAGAGACTGGGGCTGCTTGCTTGTCTTGTCCCCTCAAACTTCAAACGTAGCTTAGGTGGTCCGTGCCAGGCGCCTCCGGCAGCCCTGCTCCGAAAATGCGAACGTCTGCAGATAGCTCGCAGGCAGAAAGAGCTAGCCTGGAAAGCTGTTGCTCAGCCTCATCTGCCCATGGCACTGCTCGCACAGAGGCACAGAGACTGGGGCTGCTTGCTTGTCTTGTCCCCTCAAACTTCAAACGTAGCTTAGGTGGTCCGTGCCGGGCGCCTCCGGCAGCCCTGCTCCGAAAATGCGAACGTCTGCAGATAGCTCGCAGCCAGAAAGAGCTAGCCTGGAAAGCTGTTGCTCAGCCTCATCTGCCCATGGCACTGCTCGCACAGAGGCCCAGAGACTGGGGCTGCTTGCTTGTCTTGTCCCCTCAAACTTCAAATGTAGCTTAGGTGGTCCGTGCCGGGCGCATCCGGCAGCCCTGCTCCAAAAATGCAAACGTCTGCAGATAGCTCACAGCCAGAAAGAGCTAGCCTGGAAAGCTGTTGCTCCGCCTCATCTGCCCATGGCACTGCTCGCACAGAGGCACAGAGACTGGAGCTGCTTGCTTGTTTTGTCCCCTCAAACTTCAAACGTAGCTGAGGTGGTCCGTGCCGGGCGCCTCCGGCAGCCCTGCTCCGAAAATGCGAACGTCTGCAAATAGCTCGCAGGCAGAAAGAGCTAACCTGGAAAGCTGTTGCTCCGCCTCATCTGCCCATGGCACTACTCGCACAGAGGCCCAGAGACTGGGGCTGCTTGCTTGTCTTGCCCCCTCAAACTTCAAACGTAGCTTAGGTGGTCTGTGCCGGGCGCCTCCGGCAGCCCTGCTCCGAAAATGCAAACGTCTGCAGATAGCTCGCAGGCAGAAAGAGCTAGCCTGGAAAGCTGTTGCTCAGCCTCATCTGCCCATGGCACTGCTCGCACAGAGGCACAGAGACTGGGGCTGCTTGCTTGTCTTGTCCCCTCAAACTTCAAACGTAGCTTAGGTGGTCCGTGCCGGGCGCCTCCGGCAGCCCTGCTCCGAAAATGCAAACGTCTGCAGATAGCTCGCAGGCAGAAAGAGCTAGCCTGGAAAGCTGTTGCTCAGCCTCATCTGCCCATGGCACTGCTCGCACAGAGGCACAGAGACTGGGGCTGCTTGCTTGTCTTGCCCCCTCAAACTTCAAACGTAGCTTAGGTGGTCCGTGCCGGGCGCGTCCGGCAGCCTTGCTCCGAAAATGCAAACGTCTGCAGATAGCTCGCAGGCAGAAAGAGCTAGCCTGGAAAGCTGTTTCTCAGCCTCATCTGCCCATGGCACTGCTCGCACAGAGGCCCAGAGACTGGGGCTGCTTGCTTGTCTTGTTCCCTCAAACTTCAAACGTAGCTTAGGTGGTCTGTGCCGGGCGCCTCCGGCAGCCCTGCTCCGAAAATGCAAACGTCTGCAGATAGCTCGCAGGCAGAAAGAGCTAGCCTGGAAAGCTGTTGCTCAGCCTCATCTGCCCATGGCACTGCTCGCACAGAGGCACAGAGACTGGGGCTGCTTGCTTGTCTTGTCCCCTCAAACTTCAAACGTAGCTTAGGTGGTCCGTGCCGGGCGCCTCCGGCAGCCCTGCTCCGAAAATGCAAACGTCTGCAGATAGCTCGCAGGCAGAAAGAGCTAGCCTGGAAAGCTGTTGCTCAGCCTCATCTGCCCATGGCACTGCTCGCACAGAGGCACAGAGACTGGGGCTGCTTGCTTGTCTTGCCCCCTCAAACTTCAAACGTAGCTTAGGTGGTCCGTGCCGGGCGCGTCCGGCAGCCCTGCTCCGAAAATGCAAACGTCTGCAGATAGCTCGCAGGCAGAAAGAGCTAGCCTGGAAAGCTGTTGCTCAGCCTCATCTGCCCATGGCACTGCTCGCACAGAGGCACAGAGACTGGGGCTGCTTGCTTGTCTTGTCCCCTCAAACTTCAAACGTAGCTTAGGTGGTCCGTGCCGGGCGCCTCCGGCAGCCCTGCTCCGAAAATGCGAACGTCTGCAGATAGCTCGCAGCCAGAAAGAGCTAACCTGGAAAGCTGTTGCTCCGCCTCATCTGCCCATGGCACTGCTCGCACAGAGGCACAGAGACTGGGGCTGCTTGCTTGTCTTGCCCCCTCAAACTTCAAACGTAGCTTAGGTGGTCCGTGCCGGGCGCCTCCGGCAGCCCTGCTCCGAAAATGCAAACGTCTGCAGATAGCTCGCAGGCAGAAAGAGCTAGCCTGGAAAGCTGTTGCTCAGCCTCATCTGCCCATGGCACTGCTCGCACAGAGGCACAGAGACTGGGGCTGCTTGCTTGTCTTGTCCCCTCAAACTTCAAACGTAGCTTAGGTGGTCCGTGCCGGGCGCCTCCAGCAGCCCTGCTCCGAAAATGCAAACGTCTGCAGATAGCTCACAGGCAGAAAGAGCTAGCCTGGAAAGCTGTTGCTCAGCCTCATCTGCCCATGGCACTGCTCGCACAGAGGCACAGAGACTGGGGCTGCTTGCTTGTCTTGTCCCCTCAAACTTCAAACGTAGCTTAGGTGGTCCGTGCCGGGCGCCTCCGGCAGCCCTGCTCCGAAAATGCAAACGTCTGCAGATAGCTCGCAGGCAGAAAGAGCTAGCCTGGAAAGCTGTTGCTCAGCCTCATCTGCCCATGGCACTGCTCGCACAGAGGCACAGAGACTGGGGCTGCTTGCTTGTCTTGCCCCGTCAAACTTCAAACGTAGCTTAGGTGGTCCGTGCCGGGCGCGTCCGGCAGCCCTGCTCCAAAAATGCAAACGTCTGCAGATAGCTCGCAGGCAGAAAGAGCTAGCCTGGAAAGCTGTTGCTCAGCCTCATCTGCCCATGGCACTGCTCGCACAGAGGCACAGAGACTGGGGCTGCTTGCTTGTCTTGTCCCCTCAAACTTCAAACGTAGCTTAGGTGGTCCGTGCCGGGCGCCTCCGGCAGCCCTGCTCCGAAAATGCGAACGTCTGCAGATAGCTCGCAGGCAGAAAGAGCTAACCTGGAAAGCTGTTGCTCCGCCTCATCTGCCCATGGCACTGCTCGCACAGAGGCACAGAGACAGGGGCTGCTTGCTTGTCTTGCCCCCTCAAACTTCAAACGTAGCTTAGGTGGTCTGTGCCGGGCGCCTCCGGCAGCCCTGCTCCGAAAATGCAAACGTCTGCAGATAGCTCGCAGGCAGAAAGAGCTAGCCTGGAAAGCTGTTGCTCAGCCTCATCTGCCCATGGCACTGCTCGCACAGAGGCACAGAGACTGGGGCTGCTTGCTTGTCTTGTCCCCTCAAACTTCAAACGTAGCTTAGGTGGTCCGTGCCGGGCGCCTCCGGCAGCCCTGCTCCGAAAATGCAAACGTCTGCAGATAGCTCACAGGCAGAAAGAGCTAGCCTGGAAAGCTGTTGCTCAGCCTCATCTGCCCATGGCACTGCTCGCACAGAGGCACAGAGACTGGGGCTGCTTGCTTGTCTTGTCCCCTCAAACTTCAAACGTAGCTTAGGTGGTCTGTTCCTGGCGCATCCGGCAGGCCTGCTCCGAAAATGCGAACGTCTGCAGATAGCTCGCAGCCAGAAAGAGCTAGCCTGGAAAGCTGTTGCTCAGCCTCATCTGCCCATGGCACTGCTCGCACAGAGGCCCAGAGACTGGGGCTGCTTGCTTGTCTTGTCCCCTCAAACTTCAAACGTAGCTTAGGTGGTCCGTGCCGGGCGCCTCCGGCAGCCCTGCTCCGAAAATGCAAACGTCTGCAGATAGCTCACAGGCAGAAAGAGCTAGCCTGGAAAGCTGTTGCTCAGCCTCATCTGCCCATGGCACTGCTCGCACAGAGGCACAGAGACTGGGGCTGCTTGCTTGTCTTGTCCCCTCAAACTTCAAACGTAGCTTAGGTGGTCCGTGCCGGGCGCCTCCGGCAGCCCTGCTCCGAAAATGCAAACGTCTGCAGATAGCTCGCAGGCAGAAAGAGCTAGCCTGGAAAGCTGTTGCTCAGCCTCATCTGCCCATGGCACTGCTCGCACAGAGGCACAGAGACTGGGGCTGCTTGCTTGTCTTGTTCCCTCAAACTTCAAACGTAGCTTAGGTGGTCCGTTCCTGGCGCATCCGGCAGCCCTGCTCCGAAAATGCGAACGTCTGCAGATAGCTCGCAGGCAGAAAGAGCTAGCCTGGAAAGCTGTTGCTCAGCCTCATCTGCCCATGGCACTGCTCGCACAGAGGCACAGAGACTGGGGCTGCTTGCTTGTCTTGTCCCCTCAAACTTCAAACGTAGCTTAGGTGGTCCGTGCCGGGTGCCTCCGGCAGCCCTGCTCGAAAAATGCGAATGTGTGCAGATAGCTCGCAGGCAGAAAGAGCTAGCCTGGAAAGCTGTTGCTCAGCCTCATCTGCCCATGGCACTGCTCGCACAGAGGCACAGAGACTGGGGCTGCTTGCTTGTCTTGTCCCCTCAAACTTCAAAAGTAGCTAAGGTGGTCCGTGCCGGGATCCTCCGGCAGCCCTGCTCCAAAAATGCGAACGTCTGCAGATAGTTCGCAGCCAGAAAGAGCTAGCCTGGAAAGCTGTTGCTCAGCCTCATCTGCCCATGGCACTGCTCGCACAGAGGCACAGAGACTGGGGCTGCTTGCTTGTCTTGCCCCCTCAAACTTCAAACGTAGCTTAGGTGGTCCGTGCCGGGCGCCTCCGGCAGCCCTGCTCCAAAAATGGAAACGTCTGCAGATAGCTCGCAGGCAGAAAGAGGTAGCCTGGAAAGCTGTTGCTCAGCCTCATCTGCCCATGGCACTGCTCGCACAGAGGCACAGAGACTGGGGCTGCTTGCTTGTCTTGTCCCCTCAAACCTCAAATGTAGCTTAGGTGGTCCGTGCCGGGCGCCTCCGGCAGCCCTGCTCCGAAAATGCGAACGTCTGCAGATAGCTCGCAGGCAGAATGAGCTAGCCTGGAAAGCTGTTGCTCAGCCTCATCTGCACATGGCACTGCTCGCACAGAGGCACAGAGACTGGGGCTGCTTGCTTGTCTTTTCCCCTCAAACTTCAAATGTAGCTTAGGTGGTCCGTGCCGGGCGCATCCGGCAGCCCTGCTCTGAAAATGCGAACGTCTGCAGATAGCTCGCAGGCAGAAAGAGCTAGCCTGGAAAGCTGTTGCTCCGCCTCATCTGCCCATGGCACTGCTCGCACAGAGGCACAGAGACTGGGGCTGCTTGCTTGTCTTGTCCCCTCAAACTTCAAATGTAGCTTAGGTGGTCCGTGACGGGCGCATCCGGCAGCCCTGCTCCGAAAATGCGAACGTCTGCAGATAGCTCGCAGGCAGAAAGAGCTAGCCTGGAAAGCTGTTGCTCAGCCTCATCTGCCCATGGCACTGCTCGCACAGAGGCACAGAGACTGAGGCTGCTTGCTTGTCTTGCCCCCTCAAACTCCAAACGTAGCTTAGGTGGTCCATGCCGGGCGCCTCCGGCAGCCCTGCTCC